>NC_086166.1:16120000-16420000 GCF_035149785.1 Candoia aspera | reverse complement strand
ATAGCAGTGGGTTCCTTACTTTTTTCCACCCACTAATTCTCCCCTCCAAGTGTTCCTGCAAAAATTCAAAAATGTGGATTCCACATTTGGAATAAACCTAGCTGAAGGAAAGTTTAAACTCAATAAATGAAGCCAGGAATGGTTAAGAAACTCTCACCCACCATTTCTCCCCTCCAAATGCTTCTTTCTCTTCTACTGCATCTGCATTTTCAAAGTAGATTTACAGCTAGTGACAGGCAGCTAAAATTCATTCTCAAATTCTTAGGCCTATGAATATATGACCTTAATAAGTTTATATACCTTATAAGAAGTCAGGTACCTTGTCCAATACTGCAACTGCCTAATACCTCCCTGAGACCTAATTCCTTTTCAGTGAACTTTTCAGGTGTGGGTTGCCACCAATGCCATGGGATTCCACAGACTGATTCCAATGATAACTGTGTACAAGAATCACTGTGGCATTTAATAGGGGCTTACGTATTTTCTGCTGATTTCAGTATAGTTTGTGCAGAAGAGTTATACATAGATCATGCAGGTAAGGGAGAATAAAGGTACAAGGGTGAGATTCAACTTAATTTGAATACTGCAGAACAAATTTAGCATTAATACATAACCTCATGATGACTAATTAACCTGTGCAGATATTTTAAAAGACTTTAAATAAGCCTCTAGTAGCAAAGTACCTTACTGAGGCCCCATCTTAAATCCCACCAATGCCATGGGATTCCACAGACTGATTCCAATGATAACTGTGTACAGGAATCACTGTGGCATAATAGGGGCTTAAGGTTTTAATAGAATATTGTTTATGAAATATTTGATTGATGTTACTCATTAACCTTTCTTGGTGCTAAATCAAGCCAAGGGACTGCTGAGCAACACAGAAAGTTCTCCTCCCAACTCTGCTATGACCCAGTAAATCCTTATCTATACAGAAATCAATTAGATTTTCAGGCTACAATGTGAGCTCTCTGATTTATTACAGTTGGTGTGACTTACTAATTTAATAGCAGCAAGAATATTAATTATTTTTCCATCCAGGCTTTGTCCATTGGCCACAATATCCCCCAGTGAGTAAAAATCTTGAGGGTTCTTGACAGGTAGATGCAACAGAGACAGCAGTCTGGTGTCTACTTCATAGATTCTGACTGCAGAATGATTCTCACTGAGCAATAATTTGTAGCTGCTGACAAGTGAGCACATAACATTTTACCAACTTTTAAAGCATATAGTCTACTGGTTGCATCAGACTTTTTATATTTGAATACTGTATGAGCGACAGGTCAAACCACTGCAAATAGCAATTCTGAACTACTTTCCTGACATCTAAATTTGTTTCGACTTACTCAAACTTGAAAAAGTATCCTGGAAGCAGATTGGTCTTTAAACTGTACTTAAGCTTTGTAACAAGGTAAGCCTACCATATCTGAGCAGCAAAAATCTCATCTGAATTTTTATAGCACATATATGGTAGGACTGCAAGATCTTTTAGAAGTATCAATTCAGCTATCTGTTGTAGTCAGCAATTGATACTTTAGGCTGCGATTCTATATCCTGGAAGCAAACCCAACTAAATGAACTACTATATTTAGCCTCCTGAATGACTGACCAGGTCATTCACTTTGAGGAGGGTAACATAAACTCCTGATCACCTTGAAGCAGGGCAGGGCAGAGCAAAAAACATTCTTCCAATCTGGTTTCCAAACTGTAGATTATAATTAGGGTATTTGAAACATTTATTAACTTCAAATTAACTTAATTTTGGAAAAATTCACTGAGGTACTGCATAAATATGGTATAAATTCAGAACATGTAAAGGACATGTTTCTATTTTGGCTATATTTTATATTTATTTTCTGGAGTATGGAAGATAAACTATACTATTTTTGGATATGGATTTTTTTTTTCTAGCATTTTCCCACAGGTGCAGGGTCTGCTTTTCGGATCAACCAAATGTTGATCCATTGGCTGCAACAGGAATTGACTGACCGGCTTGTCGCTCGAGCCTGACATCATGGGCAGATCAAGAGAGAGTGACTGACCCAAAGTCACCCAGCTGGCTTTCATGCCTAAATTGGGACTACAACTCACAATCTCCTGCTTTCTAGCCTGGAGCCTTAAACAGTAAACCAAACTGGCTATTTTTGGATATGAATAAATGCTGAATAAAGGTAAGTGCCCTATGCAAGACTGTTTTATATATGACAAGTTTCACTCACAATACTTTGCAGGAAATATACCTCTACAACATTTTGTTATTACAATACAGAAAAATAGTCTGTGTAGACTAATCTGGATATTAATTATGTTGCTCCATAAATTGGGAGCTGAAGTAATTATACTGTACTAGTTACATTATATGCAATATTCATATAGAATCTTTTCCCTAGCTTGTTATATAACTGTGCAATAATATCATCTGCATCTTCTGATAACAATAATCTAACTATGCCAACCATATGAATTCTATTTTTAATTTACCTTGGTGTTGTAGGGTTGAATTTTTCTTCTTTTTCCACCTCTTTTGTCTGCACTAAAGGATTTTCAATTACAACTGCGATAAAAAAGATTCAAATAACAACTTACAAGTGGACAGATATACCTGCAAACCAATCCTAAGACTTGCCATGTAAGTAGTATCTAGAGTGAATGACCTGATTCATATCCTACCTTTCAGTCCAAATGAAGAAAAAGAAGTAGGCTGTGCAGCACTTCATATCAAAGGGCAAACATTGCTTTGGAGCATCTGGCATATATATCTCCTGCCTGCAACTCCTTAAATCAAATGCATCTTTTTCCAGGATTACACTGCATATGCAGAAGGCAGCTATCTGATCCTGGAAAGATGCGGTGCCTTTAATGATCTGCAGATACATGCTATGTTTGTGCCATAGTACCTTTTTACCTTGGAATATAAACTACTGTACAGTGTAAAAAGCAGCACAATTAAAGACATAGGCTTTTTTAAGTGTACATGCTTTTTAGAAATACTTTAAAATTTAGAAGTTTTTCCTTACCAATTTCTGTTCAGCAGTAACCTTGCACAAATTATGCCATTTAAATCAGGCATGGCTGATCTGTGGCTCTTAACTATTCTTTGTGAAGCCCATGCAATATGGAGCACCCCTGCCCATGTTTTTCTTGTGCTCATATCAGCCATCATCTGAATATTGAAAAAAAATGTTGCTTTTTATTAGCAGTATTAGCACAGCAAAGTTGTGAAGAAGATGAAGTTAAACATCTCTGGCTGATCCTGGAACAGCTAAGATTACTCAGGTCAGGGCAAGAATCTTTAATTTCCCTTTCTAGTGATTTCAATGCAAACAAAACATCTGTTCTTTGCATCTCTGGTAAGGAGAGAACTTATCTAACAATCCCATCCCCAAATACCTTCCAACACTTGAGAAAATGGGTCTGCTTTTTCTTTTAGGATAAAGTTTATCTACTCCTAGTTTAAATTGTTCAAATGAAAGAGAGAAAAAATAGTAAAGATGCTCTGGAGTCAGGCTCAACTCCTGGTGACTACAGGAATCACATCCATGCAGTTTTCTTGGCAACAAGGATATGATTTGTGATTGCTGCTGTTTGAGATTTTTTAAAAAAATTATTTCAGTCTAGCCTACAGCCCTGGGATTCTATTGTAGTATTCAAGTTCTAACTAGGTCTGACCTGGCTTAGGTTTTTGTGACCAGCTAAGGTAAGCTAAATGCTGAATGGCTTTTATTCAAACCATATAGAAAATTAGGAAGCACCTGGCAGTGTTCTTTATATACACAGCCACAATATATAATAAACAGAAATAATAACATTAAATTGTAAGCCTGCAGGTTTGTACAATAAAACTTTATTGACAAACATTGTGCACATTTTAAAACCCCATTCATTTCAGTGGAAATAATTAAATGAAATAAGGGCTATGCAATACAGTATATAATTCTATGTATGTATGTTATTCAAAAGTAATTCGCACTATTTCAATGGGAATTACTAGATTATTCCCACGTTCACTCTAGGGGGATTATGACTTCAATAACTTTTATACCTACTGTATGAAACATTTTTAGAAGAGTAAAACATAGTATACATTAAAGATCTAAGAAGAAATGTGGGAAATTATGTTCTAAGTTTATGTCTCTTCATGACAGTTTCACTATATCTGAATATACAGTATGAATATAACTTATTTCAATTAGTGTAACTGAAAAAAGTGGTTCCAATTAAATAGTCCCATAACTCTTGAAGGAAAGCACACTAAGATCACAATCGCATTATATTGATTTAAAGAAGAGAAAAAAATATTGAAATATGTTCAGAATAAATTCCAGCTTACCACAATCACCAACTTTAAAGCTTTCTGAAAGTGATTTAATATAGTCCTCTTTTCCCCAGGAATTTACATTTATGAACCATGATGGGGAATCACGAACAGTAAAACAAAAAGTATATCTTTCTGATCCAATATCTGCAGAGAGGGGCATATTTAAGAAACCAATTAAAAACTTCAATTTGGTGTGAGACACTTAATATATGCCTATTGTTGATATTTTGTCTGCTATTACAAATCTTAAATCATGCTGCAAATAATGCTTTTCAATCAAACTGAGCTCTGCGGGCTGACATCTGTACCAGACTCTTGTTGCTTGTGTGAACTTCAGTCCCAGTTCCAGCACTTCATTCCCAGGTGCCCATTCCCTTATATATAAATGATATACTGTATTAGGAAAGTTAGGATACCAGCAGCAGCAAAGAAGAAATGCTGTACTGTAAATGTTAATGGATCACCTGATGTGGAACTACATTATATATAATGCAGAGCAATCTCATTCATACCAATAGAGGTCACCATAAGGAATGGGAACAAAAAGTTTAGGAAAAGAAACCCGTGCAAGCCGTTGCTTTAGTACTGAATCTTACATTGAATAAAATATTTTGCTAATGTTCATTGCTTCAAAAATAGGGAAAGGCCCAGAGCTGTAATTATGGAACAGCACCTATCCTTAAAAATACTGAAACACATCAACAAAGGATAATGACAGAGGTGAGGAAGTTTGTTCCCCTTAACTTTTTATCATCACTTATATGCTATTGACATTTCAACATAGTTTGTGCAGAAAAGATTCCCACCAGATATTTTTTAATTAGCCAAGTCACTTACAGAAAGAGAGAGCCTGAGAAACTGAGATCAAATTACTTAAAAACAACTTTACTTTTTCTGTCTGGAAAGCCTTTGGCATCTGTTTTCCCAATCACCACACCAATTATACTCTGAGAAAAAAAGAGATTATAGAATATATATATCAAATACAGATGTACAGGATGGATTTGATTTCACAGACTCTCTATATTCCTTCAGTAATTAAAAGCATGTTTTTTGCTATTTTAATATACTTGACAGAAACATTAATTTATCAACAACAGAAGTCATTCTTGCAATATACAAAAAGATCATGTGTGAGAAATAATATAAGGAACTCATTTTACTAGTAGTGAATGCATAAGACAAATGATGATGGCACTCATTAGGGAACAAGACCCTGTGTCCACTTAATGAAGGCTTGTAGTTTTCTGTACATTCCAGGAAGTAAGTAATGGTGGGTGGTCATATTTCTTCACATGTTGAATATAACTCACATATTTTATTATACCTCCATGAGCTCTCAAGAATGGATTATTTCAAGGACCAACTACCTGTTATTTTCAAGCATGTATAAGTCAACCAACAACCATATTTTTCTAAGTAAAAGCAGCTTCTAAGAGTGCATGAGTGAACTGATGGTATCCAAATTAGAGGAATAGAAATCTTACTTTGTTGTCCAGCTGCAGAAAGACTCACATAAATAAATATCTTCAGTTGTTACAAGCATGTCATATATAAATAAAAAGTTTCAAAGAATTTAAACAATCACTAAATTTTATTTCTCTTAATTTCCAACAGTGGTAAACACAATTAAGAATACAAGTGTTGAAAAATGGGCTCTTAAATATCTGTGATCTTTTTCATCACTAGGTGGGGCAAGAAAACAATTCCTCCATTTATCTGGATGAGTTCATTCAGAGTATCTGTGTAACAAAATATAATTTCCTCAAAGTCTCCAAAAGCTTGCTTTTTAAAACACGTTCTACTAATCTACATTCAAAATGTTTAGTTTCCTACTCACAGTAATTTAATTAGATGGCAACATATCCTGTGTATAATTCTACTGATAATAAAAGAACTGGTTCCTGGAATCCAAAATGTCATTTAATGCCTTAGGACTTACAACAGTATTTACTTCAAAGTCTTCTTAAATTTTATCTTTACAAAATTATTTAGTCTCCTTTAACCAAGCAAAATTCCATAATTCAAAATTAAAAGCATGAGATCTATTCCTAAACCTTTTGTATATATCTTTAATTTTGAGTGAATGTTTCCCAAATGTGCACAATTGGGATTGTAGCCACACTGTTAAGCTAATCAAGGGAGAGAAGAAAAATTTCTGTGTCCATTTGCCAAATAACTCTTTGTTATTTTTCTTTTCTGTCTTCAAGTAACATTATTTAGAGCTTTGGTACAGTATTTGCATAATTTAAAACAGTGATTTAGTGACCCAATTATATATCATTTCTTTGAAGTAATGCTTTAGAATTTAGCTTTCTGGAGCTAGTTGTTTACTTTCAAGAATACACGTGCACATACACACACTCCTCTCTATTTGCTACTAACTTCCTTAAAGATGAATGACTTAATGCCAGCATTAAATAAATCTTTTTTTTCCAAACTGAAAGCAAGATTTGTTTACCAAGTCATATGATAATAAACTAGGTCCTGGCTCAGTCCATTTTCTAATGCTTAATCTCCTCTCACTGCTGTAAAATAAATAAACACTTCTGGCCAAATATAGCTGACCCACAAGCTGACCCACCTACTTTGGAAATGTTTCTGTGCTTTCAGTGTGGTAACAAAGAAACCTCTCTTTATAAAAACTAGGGTGAATAATATATCCTTTAATTTCTGTTAGGAGGAAATTGCTAATCTTATTTTATGTGAAATCAAGAATGGGTTCATGATATGGTATTATGCATACCAAAGAAGTGATTTTGGATGAGATTAAAAAAAAAAGGAAGAGTTTAAAAAGTCCCCAGAGAGGTCAACTATTACCCACCAAATTAAGGTTCTACAGAGGCAATTGTCTATGTTAACAGTGAGAGAGATGGAAAGAAAGATGAATATCCAAAACAAAGAAATTTTGAATTTGCAAATAAAATGGGGAAATGGTTGGCATATACATTGCAAAAAGAAAAAGAAGTGATACTAAAGTTACAAGAAGGAAATACTGTAATAACAGATTGTCCTATTTTGGAGTAAAGAACCACACTGAAACAGTATCTTGAGTCTCTAGTGATTTATTGTCCTATTCTTACTAGAAAGAAAATCCTGCCAAACTGAAAGGCCATGGGAAACCTTCACAGATAAACCCAAGAATCAAGGTGGGTCTGCTCTGGGCTTCTTTGAAGGAAAGTTCAAAGCCTCTAAACTACGCATGCGTTTCCCACTGGATAGGGGCCCCCTACTACTCACCATCAGTACTCATGACACAGATAATGCAAAGTGAATGAGTATTTACATAAACAGAATTTACCGAAGATTACAGGGAATTGGAGACAAATTTTGAATGGACCTATAACAAAAAAGGAAGTTTGTGAAGCTATTAAAAAGACTAAAACAGGAAAGGCACCTGGTCCAGATGGTCTGCTGGCCTCTTAATATAAATGTTTTGAGGACGAACTTTTACAACCTTTACAAGAAACAGATATTATTTAACAGAATGGAAAGATTCCCAACAGCTGGAAAGAGGCCAATATAGCATTAATACCTAAAGAGGCCCAGGATCTGACTTTAATAAGAACTTATTACCCAATATCTTTGTTGAATAAAGACTATGAGTAGGTTACAATGATTTTGGCTGAAAGATTGAATTCATGAAGATCAATGTGGGTTTTACCTAAAAAGATAATATTAGAAATGTGTTGGATATTCTGGAGTATTTGGAGCAATATAATGAAAATTAATCAGCCTGGGTTGATCTCTGCATTGATCTTATGTCCTGATTACCAGGAAACACACTGAGACGAGGACTTGGTCTCTAATATTTATTAGTAGTACTTAACAAGAATCCTAACAAACTGAGAAGGCGTGGGAAAACCCAGCCATATAAACCCCAAAGGTTAAGGCGGTTCCGATCTGTGTCTCTTTGAATGGCTGAACAGTTCCTCAGTGCTACGCATGCGCTTGACAATCTGGGTGGGAGCCCCCTGCTCGCCATCCTTACTCATGACATCACCCTCCCTTCCAGATTGATATTCCATTTCAGCCCCCTCCCCTCCAGAGTCTTGATAAGATATGTTGTCTGCTTGTAAAGTCTCATGAGAACTTGGCAAAGAAGGCAATTCTTCAAAGGACAACTCCTCCACGGACGAAGCGGTGCTGCCCTCCCAATCCGATAACGCCTCCGAGCCAGGTGGCTGCTGCTGAAAAACATCTAGAGAGTTAGCAGGGTCAACCCCCCTCCCCCCTGGGAAATGCAAGCCCGAGGTTGAGGGCTGTGGTTCCCCCACCTCCTCTGTAACTGGAGTCGAGGCTTCAGGCAGGGGCGGGGGGAAATACACACTCACGAACTCCTCAGCTTGGGCTTCTTCGGCCCGCTCAGGCGAAAGAGGAATCTCGGGTAAAATGTGAGGCTTGGGTTTGTGAGGGAAAAGCTGATGGAATCGATGAACCAGTGCTGGAGCATGTACATCTCTGGCATTCTCCCACGTGCGCTCCTCCTCAGGGTACCCTTTCCAGTGTATGAAATATTGGATGCCCCTTCCCCTCCTCCTAGAGTCCAGAATCTCTTCCACTTCGTACTCCTCCTCCCCCTCCACAATTACTGGAGGTGGTGGGGGTAGGTGCGATCGCAAGTTACTTGGGGGAGGGTCTTTGGCTAGCAAGGCTCTGTGAAACACTGGATGGATCTTCATGGATGGTGGGAGCTGTAAACGATAAGCTACTGGATTTATCTGCTGCACCACAGTGAAAGGGCCGACGAACTTAGAGTCCAATTTCTTGGAGGGTCTGGTAGAGATCAAGAACTTGGTAGAGAGCCACACTTTGTCTCCTACTGCGATCGCTGGCCCCTCCTGCCTGTGAGCGTCTGCCGCCCTTTTGTAAGCACTCTTTGCCCTGTTCAGCTGCTCCTTTAACAACTCCTGTGCGGCTTGTTGCTCTTTAAGAAAATCAGCTGCGGCTGGAACAGTTCCCTGCTGGGAGGAGGTGGGCAACACCTGAGGGTTAACCCCGTAGAGCGCTTGGAACGGAGACATCTGGGTAGATGACTGCACAGAGTTGTTATAAGTGAATTCTGCCATGGGCAACAGGGCTGGCCAATTGTCTTGCCGATACGTGGTGTAACACCTGAGATACTGCTGTAACCACTGGTTAATTTTTTCGGCCTGCCCATTACTGGCAGGGTGATGCGCTGATGACAGGTGGATCTGGACCCCTAATGACTGGAAAAGGGCCCTCCAGAACCTGGAAGTGAACTGAGGGCCTCTGTCACTCACCAAGTGATTCACCATGCCTCTATACCTAAAAACGTGGTCTATGAACAACTGCGCGGTGGCTGGTGCAGATGGGAGGCCCTTGCAAGGAATAAAATGTGCCATCTTTGTGAAAAGGTCCACCACCACCAGTATGGAAGTCAGGCCCTGGACCGGGGGTAAATCAGTGATGAAATCCATGGAGATCGTATCCCAAGGCCTACTGGGGGTGGGTAGGGGCTGCAAGAGTCCTGTGGGCTTCCCTGGGAGAGGCTTGGCTCGTCTGCAGGTGTGACAAGAAGCAACGTAGCCCTTAATGTCTGCAACCATCTTAGGCCACCAGTAGTCTCTCAGAGCTCTATGGAGAGTTTTGAAAACGCCTCCGTGGCCTGCTGTTTGGTGGTCATGACACAGTCTCAGTACTTCTTCCCTCAATGAAGGGGGAATATACAATCGCCCACTATGCCAGAGGATTCCTGCCTCCACATTGAAAGGGGAGGCAGTGTCTTGCGGGGCCCTCTGGAGGTTATCCATCCTGGCCCTGGCATACGGGTCCTGTTGCTGCTGAGCTCTGGCTCTTGCAAATAGGTCCTCTACTTGGCTGCCTGCTGCTAAACTCTCCGTTTGGCTCCCCCTCATCGGCTGATCAAAGTTGTGAGGTTGTAAGATAGCAGCCTGTACTTCCTGGTGAGTGGGGGGGTCTGCCCGAAAGGATCGAGACAGGGCGTCTGCCAAGCAGTTTTGCGCCCCGGGCACATAAGAAATGACAAAATTGAAACGGGAGAAAAACTGGCTCCATCTGATCTGGCGTGGGGTGAGGGATCTGGTGTTTTGTAGAAGCTGTAAATTCTTGTGATCGGTGCAAACTTTCACCGGAAAGGTTGCCCCTTCTAGCCAGTGCCTCCACTCTTGGAATGCTGCTTTAATTGCCAGCAACTCTCTGTTAAACACATCATAGTTTCTCTCTGCTGGTGAGAGTAGGCGTGAGAAAAAGGCACAAGGAAGCAATGTATTCTCTGCCCTGTTTGTATATTGCAATAACACTGCCCCAATGGCAACGTCTGAAGCATCTGAGTACATTATGAATGGCTTCGTGGGGTCAGGGTGCCTTAAGAGCGGTTGGGAAGCAAAAAGCTGCTTCAACTCCTGGAACGCTGCTTGCTCCCTCTCCCCCCATACGAATCTTGAGCCTTTCTTCAAGAGCTGTGTGAATGGTCTGGTCCGATGGCTATAGGCCGGGGCAAAACGGCGATAAAAATTACAGAATCCTAACCATTTTTGTACATCTTTAACATTTCGGGGAGGTGGCCAAGAGAGAATTGCCTGGACCTTAGCAGGATCCATGGATATGCCTTCTGTGGATACTATATAGCCCAGGAAATGTACTTCAGTTAAATCAAAGGCACACTTCTCTAGCTTGGCGAACAGCCTGTTCTCTCTCAGTCTTTGCAAAACATTACGTACATGGGTTACGTGAGTTGTGGCATCCTCAGAGAAAATTAATATGTCATCTAGATAAACGACCATGTATTTGTCTAGTAAATCAGCAAAAACGTGATTCATAAATCTGGAAAATATGGCTCCTGCATTAGACAAGCCAAAGGGCATAACAAGGTACTCAAATTTGCCAAACCTGGTGTCGAAGGCAGTCAGGTATTCGTGCCCCTCTTTCACCCGGATCAGATTGTACGCACTCCTGAGATCCAACCTGGTAAACATGCGTGCCTTCTGCAAGCGATCTAGCAGCTCCGAGATTAAGGGCAGAGGATAGGATTCTCTCTTTGCTTGTTTATTTAAGAAACTGAAGTCGTGGACCACTCTCAAGGGTGTCTCCTGGGTTGCAGGTGCCAACGGGTCGGGCTTCTTTGGTACGAAGAAGGTAGGAGCAGACGCTGGGGACGTAGATGGTCGGATGAAGCCCTTCTGGAGATTGGAGTCCAAGTAATCCTTTAAGGTGGCTAACTCCTTGGGGGACATGGGATATTGTTTCCTTGCTGGGATCTTGGCTCCTGGTAACAACTCAATGGTGCAGTCACAGTCCCTATGGGGGGGTAGTGCTGTGGCCTCTTGCTCGCTGAAAACGTCTGCAAAATCTGCATACTTGGCTGGCAAGTGGACCCCCCCTGCTACTGTGACTGCGTTGGTTGCTGGAGAGTGTGGAGCGGCTTGACTCTTGTGGTGCTGGCATTCCTTAGCTGGGAAGGAGATTGCTCCTGTAGTCCAGTTCATCAACGGGTTGTGGATCCTCAGCCAAGGCGTGCCTAGGATTACCGGCACATTTAGCGCTGCAGTAACATAAAGCTGGATCCATTCAGTGTGGTCTCCCACTGTGAGCTGCACCGGTTCTGTGAGCCTTCTAATCGGCCCTGCCTTGAGGGGCTGGCCGTCAATGGTCTCTACTTCTATGGGGCATGGCAATTCCCTGGTCGGTATGTTGCAGTCTTGTACGGTCTGTGCATCAACAAAATTAGTTGAAGCTCCAGAATCCACGAGGGCCTCTAGCTTGACCTGGTGCTCTGGGTTGACTTGGACTCTTACGGGTAAGTAGTAAAAGTCTTGCCTGGAATCTTCGGAATGAGCTCTCCTTAATTGATTTACGGTCTTCCTGCTGAGCTCTTGGGAGGGAGACCAACGGAGTTTCCCTGATTGGAAACAGAGGCGGGGATGGGTCCTGTTTCAGCTGCTTGCCCTGGGGGTCTTACTGGAGCAGTTTGGCCTCTCGCAGGGCAAGTTCTCACCATGTGCCCCTGGGCTCCGCAGTAGAAACACAGGGCTCTCTCTCTCCTTCTCTGCCTCTCAGTCTCGGAAATCAGTCTCCTGCTTGCCCCAATCTGCATTGGCTCCTCTCGTGCTGAGTGAGAGGCTGCTACAAGGGGAGTTGGGAATCCTGAAAACGCTCGGAGGGTCTTGCTTCTCCCCGGCTGCATCTGCCTAAGCTCCTCTAGCCTGGCATCTATGACCACCGATAGCTGATATAGGGCTTCTAACGTGGCTGGTGTTCCCTGGCGCACCAGTTCATTCTTAATCTCCTCATCCAGCCCCTGTTTGAATTGGTCTTTTAATGCACTCTCATTCCAGTCCAGATCTCCTGCTAACAACTTGAAATCAGCAATGTAGAGTCCCACCCTCTTGTTACCTTGCTTGAGCCTCCGAATCTCCCGGCTGGCCGTGGCCTCTCTGATGGGGTCGTCAAAATGTGCTCGGAAGCCTGCCAAAAAGTTCTGGTAGTCGTTGAGAATTGGATCGTTGTTCTCCACCATGGGAATAGCCCATTTGGCCGCTGGTCCCTTCAGCAGGCCTAGGATGAAGGTGACTCTGGTTCTGTCTGTGGGAAACTCTGCGGGTCTGCTGTCGAAGAACATAGTACACTGTGTGAGAAAGATTCTCAGCTGTCCTGCTTCTCCTCCAAATTTCTCTGGTAGACTGCCCTGTGATCTCAACATTACCGGTGGGGCTGCTGCTGCTGCTGCTGGTGGTGCCGGTTGTGGGTTAATCGGAGCTGGTTGTTGCAACTGCTGTAGCATGGCAGCTTGTAATGTGTTGATCTGGAGATCTACTTGTTGCTGGTGTTGCTGTAAGGCTGCTGCCAATTGCTGGATGGCGAGCCGCATTTCTTGGTTTTCTGAAGACATTTCTAAACGTATCTGTTTAATTGCTTGTTCCTCCCTCTTTCGATGGGAGTAGGAGTTTGTTAGGATTGATGTCCTGATTACCAGGAAACACACTGAGACGAGGACTTGGTCTCTAATATTTATTAGTAGTACTTAACAAGAATCCTAACAAACTGAGAAGGCGTGGGAAAACCCAGCCATATAAACCCCAAAGGTTAAGGCGGTCCCGATCTGTGTCTCTTTGAATGGCTGAACAGTTCCTCAGTGCTACGCATGCGCTTGACAATCTGGGTGGGAGCCCCCTGCTCGCCATCCTTACTCATGACATCTTAGATGCAGAGAAGGCCTTTGATAATTTGAAGTGGATTTTCTTGTTCAGAGTTCCAGAAGATATGAACTTTGGAGATAATTTTATTAAATGGGTAAGATTGATTTATACCTCACAGAAAGCACAGAAACTTGTGAGATTCAAAAAGGGACAAGACAAGGATTCCCACCGTCTCTACTCTTGTTCTTGAGATACTAAATAGAGACATAAGACAACATGAGAGAATCGTGGGAATAAAAAACAGAACTTGTAAGTTAAGGGCATTTGTTGACCTGGTGGTAGTGTTGGAGGATCTTTTAGGGGGAGTAGAAACATTAATGGGAAAATTAAAGGACTTTCCTTCAGCAAAGGATCGTTACCGTGTCGTGGTGCTGGAGCTTGAGCACCTCAATGATGCCATGAGCTAAACCGTGAAGGGCCACCCAAGACGGGAAGGTCATGACAGAGAGGTCAGACTAAATGCGATCCCTGGGGAAGGTAATGGCAACCCACCTCAGTATTCTTGCCGTGAAAACTAAATGGATCAGTACAACCAGAGATATGTCGGTATACCATCGGAAGATGAGACCCCCAGGTCGGAAGATGGTCAAAATGCTACTGGGGAGGAACAGAGGATGAGCTCAACTAGCCCCAGACGTGATGACGCAGCTAGCTCAAAGCCGAAAGGACGGCTAGCGGCCGACGGTGCTGGTGGTGAACGGCGAATCCGATGTTCTAAGGATCAACACACCATCGGAACCTGGAATGTAAGATCTATGAGCCAGGGCAAATTGGATGTGGTTATTGGTGAGATGTCAAGATTAAAGATAGACATTCTGGGCGTCAGTGAACTGAAATGGACTGGAATGGGCCACTTCACATCAAATGACCACCAGATCTACTACTGCGGACAAGAGGACCACAGAAGAAATGGAGTAGCCTTCATAATTAATAGTAAAGTGGCTAAAGCAGTGCTTGGATACAACCCAAAAAATGATAGAATGATCTCAATTCGAATTCAGGGCAAGCCATCTAACATCACAGTGATCCAAATATACGCCCCAACCACAAATGCTGAAGAAGCTGAAGTAGAGCAGTTCTATGAGGATCTGCAGCACCTACTGGACAACACGCCTAAAAGAGATGTTATTTTCATCACAGGAGACTGGAATGCTAAGGTGGGGAGTCAAATGACACCTCGAATTACAGGTAAGTATGGCCTAGGAGAACAAAACGAAGCAGGACACAGGCTGATAGAATTTTGCCAAGACAATTCACTCTGCATAACAAACACTCTCTTCCAACAACCTAAGAGACGGCTTTATACATGGACTTCACCAGATGGACAACACCGAAATCAGATTGATTACATCCTTTGCAGCCAAAGGTGGCGGACATCTGTACAGTCGGTAAAAACAAGGCCTGGAGCTGACTGTAGTTCAGATCACGAACTTCTTCTTGCACAATTTAGGATCAGACTAAAGAGATTAGGGAAGACCCACAGATCAGCTAGATATGAGCTCACTAATATTCCTAAGGAATATGCAGTGGAGGTGAAGAATAGATTTAAGGGACTGGACTTAGTAGATAGGGTCCCGGAAGAACTCTGGACAGAAGTTGGCAGCATTGTTCAGGAGGCGGCAACAAAATACATCCCAAAGAAAGAGAAAACCAAGAAGGCAAAATGGCTGTCTGCTGAGACACTAGAAGTAGCCCAAGAAAGAAGGAAAGCAAAAGGCAACAGTGATAGGGGGAGATATGCCCAATTAAATGCAAAATTCCAGAGGTTAGCCAGAAGAGATAAGGAATTATTTTTAAACAAGCAATGCGCGGAAGTGGAAGAAGACAATAGAATAGGAAGGACAAGAGACCTCTTCCAGAAAATTAGAAACATTGGAGGTAAATTCCAGGCAAAAATGGGTATGATCAAAAACAAAGATGGCAAGGACCTAACAGAAGAAGAAGAGATCAAGAAAAGGTGGCAAGAATATACAGAAAACCTGTATAGGAAGGATAACAATATCGGGGATAGCTTTGACAGTGTGGTCGGTGAGCTAGAGCCAGACATCCTGAAGAGTGAGGTTGAGTGGGCCTTAAGAAGCATTGCTAATAACAAGGCAACAGGAGACGACGGCATCCCAGCTGAACTGTTCAAAATCTTGCAAGATGATGCTGTCAAGGTAATGCATGCTATATGCCAGCAAATTTGGAAAACACAAGAATGGCCATCAGACTGGAAAAAATCAACTTATATCCCCATACCAAAAAAGGGAAACACTAAAGAATGTTCAAACTATCGAACAGTGGCACTCATTTCACATGCCAGTAAGGTAATGCTCAAGATCCTGCAAGGTAGACTTCAGCAGTTCATGGAGCGAGAATTGCCAGACGTACAAGCTGGGTTTAGAAAAGGCAGAGGAACTAGAGACCAAATTGCCAATATCCGCTGGATAATGGAAAAAGCCAGGGAGTTTCAGAAAAACATCTATTTCTGTTTTATTGACTATTCTAAAGCCTTTGACTGTGTGGACCATAACAAATTGTGGCAAGTTCTTAGTGGTATGGGGATACCAAGTCATCTTGTCTGCCTCCTGAAGAATCTGTATAACGACCAAGTAGCAACAGTAAGAACAGACCACGGAACAACGGACTGGTTTAAGATTGGGAAAGGAGTACGGCAGGGCTGTATACTCTCACCCTACCTATTCAACTTGTATGCAGAACACATCATGCGACAAGCTGGCCTTGAGGAATCCAAGGCTGGAGTTAAAATCTCTGGAAGAAACATTAACAATCTCAGATATGCAGATGATACCACTTTGATGGCTGAAAGTGAAGAGGAACTGAGGAGCCTTATGATGAAGGTGAAAGAAGAAAGTGCAAAAGCTGGTTTGCAGCTAAACCTCAAAAAAACCAAGATTATGGCAACCAGTTTGATTGATGACTGGCAAATAGAGGGAGAAAATGTAGAAGCAGTGAAAGACTTTGTATTCCTGGGTGCAAAGATTACTGCAAATGCTGACTGCAGTCAGGAAATCAGAAGACGCTTAATCCTTGGGAGAAGAGCAATGACAAATCTCGATAAAATAGTTAAGAGCAGAGACATCACACTGACAACAAAGGCCCGCATAGTTAAAGCAATGGTGTTCCCTGTAGTAACATATGGCTGCGAGAGCTGGACCATAAGGAAGGCTGAGAGAAGGAAGATCGATGCTTTTGAACTGTGGTGTTGGAGGAAAATTCTGAGAGTGCCTTGGACTGCAAGAAGATCCAACCAGTCCATCCTCCAGGAAATAAAGCCAGACTGCTCACTTGAGGGAATGATATTAAAGGCAAAACTGAAATACTTTGGCCACATCATGAGAAGACAGGACACCCTGGAGAAGATGCTGATGCTAGGGAGAGTGGAGGGCAAAAGGAAGAGGGGCCGACCAAGGGCAAGATGGATGGATGATATTCTAGAGGTGACGGACTCGTCCCTGGGGGAGCTGGGGGTGTTGACGACCGACAGGAAGCTCTGGCGTGGGCTGGTCCATGAAGTCACGAAGAGTCGGAAGCGACTAAACGAATAAACAACAAAAAAAGGACTTTCATATGCTAGCAGGTTTAAGAATAAGAAGATGAAAACATTAACAAAAAATATGAAAATAGAAGATCAAATAGAACTGATGGAGAAAACTGGTTTTAAGATTGAGAAAAAAGTAAAATACTTGGGCATTATTATGACAAATATGAATTGTATGTTATTTCAAAATAATTATATTAAGACATGGAATGAAATTAAAGACATATTAAGATGGGAGAAATTAAAATTGTCAATGTTGGGAAGAACTTCTGTGATAAAAATGTTTTTCCTAGAATGTTTTTCTTTCAGACAATACCTGTCTTGACAACTTATGTGTCAGGAAAAAGGGCAAGAACCACGCTGAGCCACAGTTGCACTCTAGTTTCTTTACTATTCCTACCCTATACAGAATCTTGCCAGACTAAAGGTAACTGATCTAAGTGGAAAAATACTCCTGGGACTCTGAGGCGGGACCAGCCTAGCTTTCCTTGCCAGCCTCCCAATGCTTTCAATGCTGTGAGAACGCTTATCTCCCTGGAATGCGCTCTCTCCCCCCTCAGCTCCGAGATCCATCACTTCACCCCACTCCTCAGGGAGACATTCCATCACATTATGTACCATTCAAGCAATGGCAAAAAGATATATCTAAATTTGTATGGCAATGGAAAAAAACACAAGTTAAATACAAAGTGTTACAAGATGCAAAGGAAAGAAGAAGATTGGATTTACCAGATTTGAAACTGTATTTTGCAACTTGTTCTTTGATTTGGATGAAAGAATGGGTGTTGCTGAGAAATAAAAGACATTTAGAGTTAGAAAGGCACGACCTGAGGTTTGGATGGCATGGATATTTATTGTACAATAAAGTTAAAGTTAATGTGGATTTTAAAAACCATTTTATCAGAAGTGCCATATTGAGAATATAGAATAGATATAAACCCAGGCTGTGCCCAAAAACACCTCTATGGATCTCAGCACAAGAAGCATTTTAGAGAAGACAAATGGTTAAGGTACCAGGATTTACTGGAGAATCACCAAGGGGAATATAAAATTAAATCAAGAGAGCAACTAATGGCAGAAGGATGTAGTTGTCAGTGGTTTTCCCATTTACAGTTATCAGAAGGATTTAAAATGCCATACATCAGAAACATCTCAGAAACCACCAACAGACTGTTAAAACCACATGGCATCACCGTAGCACATAAACCAACTAAAACTCTTCAAAACATATTAAGCAACCCAAAAGACCCAATAGCCCAAGAAGAAAAAACAGGAGTTATTTACAACATACCATGCAAAGACTGTAACAGCCACTATGTAGGACAGACGGGCAGAAGACCAGCAGAGTGCATCCACGAACACCAACTAGCAGTCAGAAGACACGATGAGAACTCCTTAATCTCACAACACATGGACAGACTCAACCATAGTTTCAACTGGGAAACTGTGAGCATCCAAAACCAAGCCAAATCCAAAAACACCAGAGGATTCCTGGAAGCCTGGCACTCAGACCAAGCAGCCATCAACAGACACATAGAGATAAACAACGTTTACATACCATTCAAAAGAGACAATTGTTGTTTATTCGTTTAGTCGCTTCCGACTCTTCGTGACTTCATGGACCAGCCCACGCCAGAGCTTCCTGTCGGTCGTCAACACCCCCAGGTCCCCCAGGGACGAGTCCGTCACCTCTAGAATATCATCCATCCATCTTGCCCTTGGTCGGCCCCTCTTCCTTTTGCCTTCCACTCTCCCTAGCATCAGCATCTTCTCCAGGGTGTCCTGTCTTCTCATTATGTGGCCAAAGTATTTCAGTTTTGCCTTTAATATCATTCCCTCAAGTGAGCAGTCTGGCTTTATTTCCCGGAGGATGGACTGGTTGGATCTTCTTGCAGTCCAAGGCACTCTCAGAATTTTCCTCCAACACCACAGTTCAAAAGCATCTATCTTCCTTCTCTCAGCCTTCCTTATGGTCCAGCTCTCGCAGCCATATGTTACTACAGGGAACACCATTGCTTTAACTATGCGGGCCTTTGTTGTCAGTGTGATGTCTCTGCTCTTAACTATTTTATCGAGATTTGTCATTGCTCTTCTCCCAAGGATTAAGCGTCTTCTGATTTCCTGACTGCAGTCAGCATCTGCAGTAATCTTTGAACCTAGGAATACAAAGTCTTTCACTGCTTCTACATTTTCTCCCTCTATTTGCCAGTTATCAATCAAGCTGGTTGCCATAATCTTGGTTTTTTTGAGGTTTAGCTGCAAGCCAGCTTTTGCACTTTCTTCTTTCACCTTCATCATAAGGCTCCTCAGTTCCTCTTCACTTTCAGCCATCAAAGTGGTATCATCTGCATATCTGAGATTGTTAATGTTTCTTCCAGAGATTTTAACTCCAGCCTTGGATTCCTCAAGGCCAGCTTGTCGCATGATATGTTCTGCATACAAGTTGAATAGGTAGGGTGAGAGTATACAGCCCTGCCGTACTCCTTTCCCAATCTTAAACCAGTCCGTTGTTCCGTGGTCTGTTCTTACTGTTGCTACTTGGTCGTTATACAGATTCTTCAGGAGGCATACAAGATGACTTGGTATCCCCATACCACTAAGAACTTGCCACAATTTGTTATGGTCCACACAGTCAAAGGCTTTAGAATAGTCAATAAAACAGAAATAGATGTTTTTCTGAAACTCCCTGGCTTTTTCCATTATCCAGCAGATATTGGCAATTTGGTCTCTAGTTCCTCTGCCTTTTCTAAACCCAGCTTGTACATCTGGCAATTCTCGCTCCATGAACTGCTGAAGTCTACCTTGCAGGATCTTGAGCATTACCTTACTGGCATGCGAAATGAGTGCCACTGTTCGATAGTTTGAACATTCTTTAGTTTTTCCCTTTTTTGGTATGGGGATATAAGTTGATTTTTTCCAATCTGATGGCCATTCTTGTGTTTTCCAAATTTGCTGGCATATAGCATGCATTACCTTGACAGCATCATCTTGCAAGATTTTGAACAGTTCAGCTGGGATGCCATCGTCTCCTGCTGCCTTATTAGCAATGCTTCTTAAGGCCCACTCAACCTCACTCTTCAGGATGTCTGGCTCTAGCTCACTGACCACACCGTCAAAGCTATCCCCGATATTGTTATCCTTCCTATACAGGTCTTCTGTATATTCTTGCCACCTTTTCTTGATCTCTTCTTCTTCTGTTAGGTCCTTGCCATCTTTGTTTTTGATCATACCCATTTTGGCCTGGAATTTACCTCCAATGTTTCTAATTTTCTGGAAGAGGTCTCTTGTCCTTCCTATTCTATTGTCTTCTTCCACTTCCATACATTGCTTGTTTAAAAATAATTCCTTAGCTCTTCTGGCTAACCTCTGGAATTTTGCATTTAATTGGGCATATCTCCCCCTATCACTGTTGCCTTTTGCTTTCCTTCTTTCTTGGGCTACTTCTAGTGTCTCAGCAGACAGCCATTTTGCCTTCTTGGTTTTCTCTTTGTTTGGGATGTATTTTGTTGCCGCCTCCTGAACAATGCTGCCAACTTCTGTCCATAGTTCTTCCGGGACCCTATCTACTAAGTCCAGTCCCTTAAATCTATTCTTCACCTCCACTGCATATTCCTTAGGAATATTAGTGAGCTCATATCTAGCTGATCTGTGGGTCTTCCCTAATCTCTTTAGTCTGATCCTAAATTGTGCAAGAAGAAGTTTGTGATTGGAACTACAGTCAGCTCCAGGCCTTGTTTTTACTGACTGTACAGATGTCCGCCACCTTTGGCTGCAAAGGATGTAATCAATCTGATTTTGGTGTTGTCCATCTGGTGAAGTCCATGTACAAAGCCGTCTCTTAGGTTGTTGGAAAAGAGACAATAGAAAAGCCAAAAGACCAGTACACTCCCTTGCCAACAATCAACACCCAGATATGCAAAAATCAACACAGGATTAACACCAGATGAACCATTGAACAGCACAATACACCCTAATCAAAGAACTATTAACTCAGGTAATCAACCAAGCAGCAAACAACAGCCCAATCAAAGAACTCCCAAGAAGAAAACACCAGCCGAGCAAGCCACAGTATATAAACTGAGAGCAAGGCCCACTCCCTCTTTGCACTGAAGATGTTGCCTAGTCTGGCAATGAAACGTCTGCAAGAAAACAACAAGGCTCAGAGAGTATCAAGGACTCCACGGATTTAAAATGGATAAAAAGATTTATGGTACGGAGCAAAGACAGACAGAATTGATGTGCAATTGTGTACTAATGATGAACATGTAATTGCTAAAATGTATAAACTTTTGTTGAAATTTGAAGAACAGGTTAAAGAATGTATGATAAAGTGGTCTAGGAATTTTAATTATAATATACAGATGAATCAATGGAAAAATATGTGGTCAAAAGGGTTGAAATTTACATTTTATGATTTTAAAGATTTTTTATAAAATGATGATGGTACATGATGCCAGAGAAATTATCTAGAATGTATAAAGGCATTCCAAATGTATGTTGGAAATGTGAACAACATGAAGGGACATTCTATCATGCTTGGTAGACATATAAAAAAAGCTAAAAAAATTGGATTCAATACACACATTGATACAGAGGATTTTAAATATTAATATTCAATTAAAGCCAGAACTTTTCCTTTTAGGGCTGATGGATACAGTTAGAAAAGAGTCATGGAAGATTATTTCAATATATGATTACTGCAGCAAGATTATTAGATGCACAAAGATGGAAAGATTCAGCATTACCCACCATGGAGGAAAGGCTGGTGAAATGCTGAGATGGCCAAACTGACCTCTCTGATTAGAGAAAGGTCATTATTGACATTCATTAATGACTGGAAATCCTTTATGGACTTTTTCTGTAAAAAAGAAAATGATTTTGTGACTTACGGTTTTGAAGAAAGAATAAGTTATAGAAAGAATTATGATGTAATTTTAGAGAGATTTGATTAGAATTGTAATATACCTTCTAAGAGAAAGATCAGAAGCCACTTCTTTATATTATTTTTTCCATGTTTTCTGTTCTTTTTCTTTTTTCTATTTCCTTTTTTCTTTGCCTCTTCCTTTTCTTTTCACATTTACTATATTTTTTTCTTTGAATGTATTTATTATATATGTAAAATATTTTAATAAAACTATTTTTTAAAAATGGTAGTATGCATACCATATTTGTTGGAGTGAACAGTCAAAAAGCTGGGATTTATATCTTGGATTACAATGTTGCTGTTCTTATTGTTTAAAAAATTGAATTACACACTTAGGTGTCGATCCTTAATAATAAAACTGAAATTTTATACAGTACACATTTATCTGAGTAAATGCTACTGAATGCAATGAGACTCATCCCTGAATAAACTTGCATAGGTTTGGTAGACACAGTGCATATAATTTTGGCTGTCCTGGTCCTACTTGTCAATACTCTATTTTATTACATCTAAAGTAAATGGGGGGAAGGGGCAGATAATTGAAATATAATAGAACTAGCCACACATAAGCTGAGTCTGCACAACCTGCTGTACTAATCTAAAATGGAGTAGAAAATTTTATGATGTTGTGGACACTCAGACACAAACAGGCCCTCACATTCAGCCATTTTATAATTTATTTCGGGTACAGCATGTGATGTGAACCCAGCAATTGCACTTTTATTAACCAATAACATGGAGAGCAAACCCAGCCATCCTTTCATAAAACATAATTCATGTTCTAATTTCTTTCCATTTTCAGTTCAAGACTGCTTTTTTCAAAGACTAAATATGTGCTTTCTAAGAAGGAATAGGCTCAGTGCTTGAAGTAGGTTGTCATAAAAAGATTTTTCTGCCAAGGGATTTTGGAACTTATTAAATAATAGCATGTAAGAATAGTAATATTTCTGCTTTAACATTTGTGTTATAGGTCTTCATTTCTATTGAAGATGTTAATGTGGATCTACTGCCATCACAGGCAGTTTCATTTTACAGCATCATCATTATATTTTAACATTGTTCAAATGAAATCTAGGAAACTGAGTAGAAAGAAGCAAGTTCCTAGTGAAGTGGGAATCGGATGGGGAAGAAGTCTCCATTGTGTGGGAAAGCTTTGTACATAGCAAACAGATGTGTTGAACATGTACATATACTGAGTTCCTGCCAAATATATTTAATATAATCCCTCTGGACGACTCTTCAAATCACCTGTTGTAGTGACAACAGTTATGAAACAACAGTCAGCCATGGACATTTTTGCCTTAATCATCAAGGAAAGTTAAGGAAAGAGGTACAGTATATGATTATCCATGTGAGCAAGGCACATAGCTATCAAGATGGTGTATGTAATCTCAAAGAATACATCACTAATGTGTTGAGAGAAATTAATGCAGATTATGCAGGAATTATCAACTCAACATCTATTTAAAGAAAATATGAAGAAGTCTCTTATACTTTAACTTAATGAACTATCCAGTCATCCTAGTTGATCGTAATATCCATTCTCTGGTCAAAGGGGCATCAGTTTTCAGTTTCCGAGGGTGCATAAGACACAGGCATATTTTGTCTCTAATAATTCTGCCAAAGATAAACCAATACTGTTGTTGTAACATATAACTTATATACAGATAAGTACTGTGTGTGCGCGCGCGTGTGCACGCTCGTGTGTGTGTGTGTGTGTGTGTGTGTGTGTGTATATATATATATATAAAACATAACTTATATACAGTTTCACTGGAGAACAAAACATTGTTATGTTATTAAGACCTACAGGATGAGCAAGGTTTGGGTGCAGATCTGAAATGGCTACAATATTTTGTGATGAAATGGAACACGCCATTCTTTTTACCTGAAATTGGAGAAAAGTATGTTAGAATGTTCTTTTAAAAACAGATTCAAAGCATTATTCAGCATATTTTAAACATGTATGCATAAAACTTTATTTTTAGGAACAATGTTTGACATGTAACAATTGCTTTCTGGAAATATCTTGTTTTTTACATGATCTTCTGATTAATTTTCTATGAAAGAAACACGTTCACAATTTTTAAATAAGCTTAATCTGCTTTTTAATAAGAAGCTAAAATGGAAGAGAACGTATTGGATTTGGTTGAGTTCTGTTACTATAAAAACAATAACACTTTATGAAAAATAAGGAACTCTATCATTCTGGCTTCAAGAAGAGCCAAACTTACCACAGTAACTAGAGATGGCCAAGAACCAAAGAAGATTGCAAGCAGTTCTATGAGGCTTTTTTTCAAAGCACGTAAAAATTATAAAGACCGCCTCCCCCCCCCAGCTAGTTGCCTTAATCTAGGGTCACAAATTGGCCTACAGATTATTAAAAACTATAGAAGCCACATGAAATGTGATATGAAATGAGATATGAGGAGAAAGGCAAGCTGCTGCCACCTCCTCCTCATATATATTACATATTCTCCTGATGTATCCAACCCATATAACAAACTGAGCAGAAGCTTGCTCATATAGGCAGCCAGTATCTTTTCTTTCAACAAATATTCATTTCTCACCACAGACCACATACTTCCTGCTACCTTTTCACCATTTGCATGATTTCTTCTCTTCCTGCAGTCTTTCAACATTCACTCTGTTTCTTACAGTTCTTTCATGCCTGCTTTTACTCAAAATCCACTCCAACAAATGGCCTATCCCACTTTCAGAGCCTCTCATCACCCTTGTATTCTTCCCTAATTCTCTCAATCTTGCATCATAAACCATCAAACCAATCATGTTTTCAGATTCATATGAATTGCTTTGCCATATTTACATATGAATGCACTTATGCTTATACTTTGTGTCCAAAACAAGCATACCTTCTTCTAAGCAGATGCTCAGTCTCTGAATGGTCTGAACACATTTTCTGTACCCCTTACCCACCCACCTTTTCAGGTCACCAAGTAATATTTTTTTCTTTTGGGCCACATGCATTCCAAAAGTTCCACATTTTTTTTCCAAGAACCCATCCTTGGTTCTTCCATTATCACAATTCACGCAAGTGGAGAATGCAACTTTCACCAACTTATGGATGCCTGTTTTCATATGCACTTATAACAATCAAGAGCAGGGTTTTTCAAACTGGGTTCCATAAACTCCAGGGTTCTGTGAGGACTTAAATGAGTTCTGCACAATTAAGGAAAAAACCCTCCCTTGTAGGAAGCATTTTCCCCTTAATATTAAGATATTAAGCAGAAGGGTGGGGCTTGTCAGCTTGAAGGTCTATCTCTCCTAATTGGAGTGGGTTTTTTTTTAATGAAAGGTTTTTCAGCCTGAAAAAGTTTGAAAAGCTCTTAGAGGACACCAATTCATAGATTTTAGCCATTTTATTCATAATTAAACTTCTACTTTCACTTCCTTTTATTTATTCATCAACTCCACAACACACAAAGACCAGGGTACCTTTAGTCAGATATGTTATCCTTCACTTTTCTCTTGGGTTTCACATAACGCTTTTTTACTAGGATAAAGGAGGTCATACTCATACCACATGCAGCTAAGAATGAACGATGGAGCCAATTTTGGCATGTTTGGGACAATAAGTGACAAGTAGAACTGAAGTCCAATTTTATTCCAAGCGTGCTGATATATTCTATGTAAGTTAAGATCTCTATTGAGGTTCCCTTGCAAGCTTACATAATTATTGCCTGCATCCCACTAACTATAAGGTAGGGGCAGATTTAAAATGAACAGCATTCATTATTATTATCCTTGGTATACTTCCCATAAAGTAAATGGGAAAAAATAAACATTACTTTTGCTGCTCAGAGTCACTGAGGGGGCAGCCTCAAGACAAGACAAGACAAATTTTCCTGCTTGGGAATGAAATCCTGGATTAGTTTACTAACAGTGAATGCAAGATGAGTGTTCACAGAGCAGGGTTATATGGAACAGCATGGGCTGAGGAAAAAAAAGATTCAGGCTCCTAACGAAAGGATTAATAGTTGGGTTTACCCATCTTGTAAGTCATGATTTATTTTAATCATGGGTTGCTGAAGAAGACATAGTGGTCTAACCCATAATATGACTTGCTTCATTTTGAATTAGCATATTGCATGAACTTGGCTATTGTGATTTGTATTATCATGATTTATGGCTTTGCATAATGGTTGAAGTGAGCTATTGACTTAATAAAACATGGTTCAAACAAGACTTGGTTTGGCCCATGTGTGAATCAATTCATAGCCACACAAACCATGGTTTACACATCACAAAGTTCACACAACACATTGTGCCAAGACCAAATGACTTAGTACAACTATCACTGTTAAAAAAAATAGGAAAATGTGTGGAATATATATATATATATATATATATATATATATATATATATATATATAATATATATATAAAAAAAAAAAGTTGAGCCACAAATACAGTTATCCTTTAATCTTGGCTTTGAATGAGAAATCTCTTGGAGAGACTGAGGTAAATCCCTCACAGGAACAAAACCCTTTTAATGATATTGATTTTAATTTTTGATTTTAAGTGGAACTGTTTTATTGTCATGCTTTAAAGTTTTGGAATTCTTTCAAGTTGCCTTGAGGTTTGACATAAAGAGAGATAAAAATGGTGTGCCAGTGGCTAGAAAGCTGATTCTTATTGGAGTTTGGCTAGTTTTAAAAATTCTATTTGTAAGCTGCTCAGAACCTTTTTGGATCTCAGCAGTGAAGAAATCAAGGTCATAAAATAAAAAATTCAGTACAATAATAAAAAAGAGGCATCTTCGTGAGGCAAAATTATGGGGCTTTGTGAGGAAACCACGGCAGGAACACCACCAGGATTGAAATATAGCAAACATGAAATGGCTGGTGGGGCAGAAGTGTGGGGCAGCTGCAAACTTTTTTTTTTTCTTTCTCAACCCAGGACCAAGTGTAAGGACCAAAGCACCCAGAATCCCCAGCCAGCATGGCCAAAGACAGCTGGGAATTTTGGGAGTTGTCTCCCTACCGCATTTGGCTGAGAGGAGGGCTGGCAAGGAACCCTGGAAGGCGAGGAACACACGCTCAAAACATGGACGCATTTGTTCAATTCCCAAAGTCAGAGAAGGAAAAGGGCTTGGGATCTCTTTTATGTTTTAAGCCCAGACCCAGCTTTTCTAACAGAGAATGCGGGTGATGAATACCGTACGTGAGCAAAACAATAAAAAAAAACCCGTTAAAAACCAAGGAAGTGCAACCCACCTCACCGCTTCGGGACGCAACTCCCTCAGCGGAATCGGCGTACGGCGGGAAAAAAGTTTGGCGCGCAGGCGCGCCAGTCCGAAACGGCTAGATTCCCCTTGCGCAGGCGCGCCTTCCCGTTCCTCCCCGACTACTTAAGTGGCCAGCGGGTGGGTGCGCCCTCACGTGGCAGAGTTGCGGCGTCGGTCGCGATGTTGAGAACTTGTCAGCCTTCCCAGGTTTGCAGGAATACGATTTCCATTGTTTCAAGCAGCAGTTCCTCGCTCTCGAAAAGTTTGACTTCAGAACGTGTGGAAGGAAGTTTGGTGGGTTCGCACAGCATGCTAAATCCTAAACCTGGGATAACCAGAAATAGTTATTGTGCTGACCTAAGGGTACAATCGCTCTCTCTGGGTTGCAAAAATTTGGATGGATATGGTAAAAGCTGACGTCGACACCAACCGTATTATGCTTTAGGCCTATCCGATCTGGCTGCAAACATCGTTGTGACCAGGAAATGCTAACTTTGCTGCCTTCTAGTGGCACTCAGTTTGGGTAGCCTAGTTTAATGCGTTAGCTTGGTTTACACAAATGTAAAGGTGCGATTCCCACAGCATGATAAACTATAAGCCTGGCCTAGTAAAATGCAGTGACTGTGTTCACATGAAGTGTGATGTCTGAAAAATTCTCCATATTATGGCTTAATGTGATGTTCTGCTTCACACAATATGCTGAACCACAAACCCCAGCTTAGCATACTGTGTTGTCAGAACCTGGCTACTGAGTAACTAGCACAGTTCTGCTGCAATTAGGCAATTAGCAGTTTATGTTCAGTACCTGATTACAATGTCTATCAGGCTTGATGGGCAGTGAACTGGGCAGTGGGTATCACTGTGTGTGATGGACAATGTACTCCACCAGATCTGGATGGCGGCAGTTGAGGACGAACAGGCTACAACTTATCTGCAGAGAGGATCTTTCTTCTTCCCCAGTTAAAAGTTAGTGCAGGGTTGTGATTAAAGTCTTGGACTAGGAGCGGGGACATGTTCAAGTAAGGCAACGGGCCAGGAGGTGGTGAGTTCTAGTCCCGCCTGAGGCATGAAAGCCGGCTGGATGACCTTGGGCCAGTCCCCCACTCTCAGCCCAAGAGCCAATCAGGCGTGGCAGGAGAGTTCTAGTCCCGCCTTAGGCATGAAAGCCAGCTGGGTGACCTTGGGCCAGTCCCCCTCTCTCAGCCCAACCCACCTCACAGGGTGGTGGTTGTGGGGAAAAGAGGAGGAGGAAGGAGTATTAGGTATGTTCGCTGCCTTGAGTTAATTATAAAGATAATAAAGGCAGGATAGAAACACTTGTCAAAAAGGACTAAATTATCTCCAGTTCCAGCTCAGTGCATCTGAGGTGAACAGCTCAGAGGAACCAGAAATTATAACCTGTGGTTCAGAACAAAACAAAACATAGACGCTGACCATGACACTTGGCTATTTAAACTGCCTGTGTAAGCCTTAACCTTCGGGGGGGGGGGTACAGAGCAACTCCTAGGACTCCATAGCAGGACTTGGCCTCCACTCTTTGCTGGCCACTCAAAGATCAAGTTGGCTTGACCTACGGGCTGGGGGGTGGGAGTAGGAAAATAGAGTAAATAATAATGTAATAATAATGCAATAATAATTGTATCATGCTGATTTAGTACCTTGATTGCATTCACAATTTTGAATACAGCATAGAGCAAAGCTAGTATTATAAACCTAATCTTTTTTTAATAGAATTACCTCCACTGGAATAAATTATATTTTATTTATTTTAGAAAAAGTGTGCTCAGGCTTCCTAATAGCCTACAGTATGTGATTTTGGATAAAGTTTTTTTTTAAAACTGCATAGAAAACTTCTGTATTTTATATTTGACAACCAAATTATGATTGTGTCCTTGTTTAGATGTTCCTTGGTTTACAAGAAGACTAAAGAAGCCAATTCATCTTTCCATTTACTTAGAAATAAGCTTAGAAATAACAGAAATCAACAATATTCCACTTGTGCATCATAATTTTATTTTATATTTTTTATGCATGATTGGTCAGTTTATGATCAGAAGGTCATGGATTTTAAAGCTGGAATCTATCTTAATTAATTTGCCCTGTCAACTCTGAATTACAAGATCTTACATTTTCTTCAATTAGAGCCCTGAAAATAAATACCACCTGTGCACTCATAGTGCCAATAAAATCGCTATAATAATTAACTGACTGGTAACATATGACATGCTGCTCATTTGGGCTCTACTGTGAGGAAGCAGGTGACCAGTCAGGGAGTTGACAGCATTTTTTTTTAATCTAATGTTGGAAACATGGAAAAGAAAACGAAAAACCTGTCTACCACTAGTCATTTTCCATCAGTTTAAATTTAAAGAATATTGCTGCCTTTAGGCGAGGGGTGGGGGGCTTTGAGTCAGTCTTGCCCTTGCCTCCTTCCCAGGGCAGAGAGAGAGAATGACTGGCCCAAAGTTACCCAGCTGGTGGGACTAGAACTCATGGTCTCCTGGTTTCTAGCCTGGTGCCTTAACCACTACATCAGAGTGGAATCTCTCAAATCCATCAAAGTAAAGATGAGAAGCTGAAGAACATCTGGTTGATCTTCTAGCTGAGAAGCAAAAACCGTATGTGTGTTTTCTCACATTCCTCTGTGCCAAGGAATGTGAGAAAAAGAGCAAGCATATTTGTTTAAATATGTGTGCTGGATTAGTCCATCCAAAATCTTAAAAAGAGTCATTCTTCATTTGGAAGATTCTATATATAGCCAATTTTGCTTTCTGGGGTAGATCAGAGGTTGGCGATTGATCTAATTTGTGCATTGATCTTGGATGCCATTACTGTACAGAAATCCAGTTTCCTGGGTATTCTACAGATGTTTTAGCTTGTGGCATATCCTTTTTTTGCCTACACAGAGGCGATGGGGGTGGGGGAAGGTAGGAGGAGCAAGTGACAATACAGTATGTCTATCATGATGCAAAACCTGCAACCTACATACTAGCATCAGACATTAAGATGCAAGCCTTAAGGGCAGAATTTGCATCGTGATGTCACCATGCATGTTATTTGAAAACAACTTTAACTTGCTATGGACACCACCACGTTCTCTATAACTATGTAACTATATTTATTTTGCAAAATGAGGAAATGCTGGAAACAGTGGTTGCCCAGTAGGTGAATTTTGGCAAAGCTGACCAGTGTTTATTACCTTGAGCCACCTGGCAAGTAGATTTGTGAAACTTTGGTAATGTATGATTGCATTCAGAGATAATTGTGTATCTGTGGTAATGCATCAGGAAATTGTAACAAAAGAATCCCTATCAATGAGTAGCTGAGATTGTTCTCCCCCTACAGGATCAAAGACAACTGCTGCCTTCAGTCCTGGGTCATTAAATGGGAATTTTTGGTTTGGAAATTTGATTGAATTTCTTTCCAGTCAAATCTCTGGATCAAAACTTCATATAGACCCAGTGACAAGTACTGGAAAGAACTTGTCGTTGTCGTCAGAATTACATTCTGTGTTTAGTGAACATATGTATATGCATATATTTAGTGAACATATATATATTTTAATCAACCAAACTCTGCAACCATAGTTTTTGGATTTGTGCTAGTCTGTGACTGTAACAAAACTCTCTTTCTCTCTTATTTTTGGATGGCAATTTTGCTTTTCTAATGCAGTAGATAAAGTGATCAGCTTGTATGCATCTACATGTATTTTTCATTTCAATTCCAATGTACTGATACTGATATTCATAGCAAACAACAAACTGCTTCAGTAAAAATAACAATAACAATAAAGATGTTCTGCATTTGTTGCTCTGTGTGCACTGTATTGTGGATTGAACCAGGAGCTATTCAGTACTCAGGAAGATTTTAAATTCTTTTGACTTTCCACATTTATGTGATGCTTGACAGGACTATGAAAAGCTTCATATTTGATCTCCTAGATTGTGCGGCTGCCACGCATCCTGAGAAAGAAGCTGCTGCTTTAACAAGTTGTACACAGTGCTACATTTTTGTTCCCAAACATTCCAAAGCTCTGTTTTGGAGACTGAACCTGAAGCAATAGCAGCTATAAGGCTTGACAGTAATATCTGCCCCTTTATATCAAGGATAAACAGGTACATGTTTTGCTAAAAGCATACATGGTTTTTCCAGATGACTTTATAAATTCACTGCCTTCTGCGGAATATGAAAAACCAAATGTAGTTCTCCTTGGTGACCACTCTTCAGAAACCTTTAAAAAGGTTGCAAAATTTTTATCAATAGCTATATCTGTTAGAAGCCATCTGGTTCCTCCTTCGTATTATGAATTGCTAGCTGTTAACTGTTTTAGGATTTTCTCATAATTTTTATTCTTTTTTATATTCATTGTATTGAATGGCTAGTTTTTTTGTGTGTGTTTGGTCTTGGACTGTAAATAAAATTTTGACTTGATTTGAATTTTTTTTATTGATTTCTGCCCGAGCACAGTGGAGCAATAAGATTTTGAAAACAACATACTGTTTTGGATAAAGAAGCACTTGAAGACTTAAGCATTGTTCGACTATACTGTTTTAAGACAACATGTATTCGGGACAAGAAAAGCCGTTGACTTGAATAATTAAACATTTTCCTTGACAATAAAATGAAGTTCTGAATAAAAAAAGCTAAGTACATAGATGGGAGACTACCAAGAAATTCTAGGACTGAAGGTTAGATTGGGAAGTAGAAAAAACATGTAATGAAAGTAATGGCATGATAATGAAGTCTCTTAAGCTTAACTGAGTTTAAGCGTGTATCATCATCATCATCATCTCCATCTCCTCTCATTCCAAGCAGAAACCCTGTTATAACCCGTACTCATAATAGGGTTCTTTAGCCTCTATTTGTTTTAGGTGGCTATTTCTCCACCACCTTTCCTGCTCTGTGCAAACTGTTTTGAAGTGTAATGACCAAAATTGTACACAGTGGTCAAATGCAGTCACAACCATTCAGCTAGGCTGTTCCTTCAAGTCTGCATACAAGGATGCAGAAAGCTGTGAATCTTGGGTCTGCACAGAAGGGAAAAGGAGGAAAGACCATAACAGCCCCAAACTGTAACTCTAAACCATGCCTTTTGGTGTTTCATTTGAACGGATGCAGTATATTGCTTTACACCGAAAATCTGTTTCCCATAGCACAACTACATAAGTCCATTTATTTCCAGAGTCATCTTTTCCAACCAGACAACAAAAACAGACTGTTTTTCTAAAGAATGGAAGATGATGCTATCTGGCCTTGGGAAATCTCTCCAATTAGGGCAAATTTTCACCTTTTGTCCGATGACCCCATATAAGGGAGACTGAAGTTTCCCGCACTTGTTTTCAACTCGCCTCCATTCAAACAAGAAGTGGGAGGGGAACAAGAACAGATCAAATTGCTGGCATATGACATTCTTCCAGCTATGTTTTTTGTCTTCTGTCTACTACCTACTTTGGGCTGAATGTAGGGTATAGTTTTCACTGTTTTTTTCCTGATACCAACATGGATTGAATTAACATAAAAAAGCTTATTCAAAAAGAAGAGGTATAAAGAAAGGATGAATTTCATAATGGTCATCAGGATAGCTTCTCTCTCTTTGGGAAAAACAGTATTTAAAGCATTCAAGCATGGGTCTGCTGGATTGGTTCTAAAATTCATCTAGTACAGAACGGGGGGCTGTGGTGTGTTTTGCCAGGGGCCATATCCCCCAAGTCAGGCAGTGCCAGAATGAAGGAGTTACTGGTCTGGACTAGTACTGCCTCTGTTCACTTATTCATCAGATTTAGATTCTACCTTTTCTTGGATTTCTGGAGGAAGAAATGGTGGACTGAAGATGGCTCTGTGAAAAGTAGAACTGACAACTGCAGTGGAATGAAGAGCTGTCAGACTGGTTCTTCGAAACTTCTCTGGACAAGGAGAGGACTTGAGATTGCCCACAAGTGCTTCAGACAGCTGCTCCTCGTGTGGAGACCACAAGATAGCAGTCTCTGGCAAGTTTAGAGTTCTGGGAGGTGAGAGAATAGCCATCTTGCTCAAACCATGGTTGGCGCCTTTAAAAGGACACTAAGTTCACATCCTTTTTTCTAATCACTTTCGGAAATTGCTTGTTAACTGTTTTTTAGCTATTAGAAACTTCGGGTCAACAAGTTGACAGCAATGGGTGAGCTTCCTTCAATCCTTAAAGAAAATTTTAACTATAAGTTTAAGAACTTAATTTTTTGTTGTTGTAATGAACAGCAAAAGGGTGATTAAAATTTTGATTTTAGGAAGTTACAAACAGACAAAGCGTCCAGATAAATTTGAAATAAGATTTTGGAATTAATTATAAAGAATCTTCCCCGTGGGAAAAGGCTTTTGTTTTGAATTTTTTTAAAAAAACGTAAGATTTTGAAAATTGGACACTAGAGGGAACTAAAGATTAGAATTAAAGGAGAAGAATTACATAAACTCGACTTACAGAATGAAGCAAAATATTCTAACATTGGACATATGGAAGGATATTTTTGAAAAATGGACCCAGAAGAAGTGGATTTACAAATGACAGGCTACAAGAATGACATGGAAAAAGATGTTACACTGGACATACAAAAGAAACTGGCTGATGTTTTAATAATTAAAAGAGATATACAAACAATAAACCAAGAGGGTGACCTAGACGATTTTCCTATATTGGATTTACAAAAGAGTTTTAGTGTTAAAGTTTTGAAGAATCTCGTGAGAAGGGAAAAAGAAAAAAATGAAAAGAAATCAAGTTCTATGACATTATTTGAAGTGACTAAAGATTAAGATTGTTGGAAGGAATATATAGTTGGTTTATTTGATCATGGTTAAAATAGATACATTGTTATTTCTGGTAACCCTTAATGGACTTTTGCTGACACCAGGACTGAAATGATGATGCTTTATGGATTTGTTTGTAGATAAGAGATGGGATATAGGAAGAAAAGATAATTTGTTGTATTTTAAGAGGAGGCATTAAGTTACTAAAATTGTTACATTTGTGATAAAGGTGGGAAGTCACTTTATATATTTCTTTTTTTTAGTATATTCTTATTTTTCTTCTCTTTTTTCCTTTTTCTTATTTCCCCAGGGGATGCACTCACTTACCCCTCAAGCACCCATATCCATAGAGGAATCTCCAACACAAGGGGAGCGCCCCTCGGACCGGACTCAACACCCATCAGAGGATCGGGGGAACGCCATCCCATTTCCCCAGGGCACACACCTGGTCCGGACAAAGGCAGGGAGACAAAGGAGATCGCCGGAATCGCCCATCAGCTGATGCATCACAGTCCCAAGCACCCATCCAGCCCTGGCTCGAGGGTGGAGAAGCACAACGTCCGCCAACAAAGTATAAACAGGGCACCCTGTCAACACATAAGGATTCCCGTCTTTTTCTCTGCACGTATTCCGTTTCAATAAAGCCGAAAATCCTTAGACCCTCTAAGTGAGTCCGTGTTTTATTCGAGGCGAGGCTGCCCTGACATGCACCTTATTGGCTTTCTGCTACTACTAGGTAGGTACTTGAATTCTATTGAATAAATGCAATTAATACAATGTCTCTGTGTATCTCATAATTTTCTCATTAGGTTATATTATGAATTCCAAATGGTGGCAATAACTGGAGGGTTTTGCGGATCATATTCAACTTTGAGGTGACCACACATGGTGCTCATTGGGTCTAGTCTGTTTTCAACACTGATTTGCTGGAAGTTCTGGAATCAGAAGGGACTGGTGGGAAGAAGGAACAAGGAACAGAAATGGGTTCCCACATACATTTTGGCAATTTTTAAAAAAATTGCTTTGCTGCAGAGCATGCAAAGAAAAGGGTATTTCCCCTCTATGATCAGCCTTCAGCCCTTTGGTTCTGGACCTGTGGGTTTATTTGTAAAGATACCATGCTTCAGAAATTTCAGACCAGGGTGAGGGTGGGCTGATCAGTTTTTGCTTGGGTTGTTTTGTATCATGGGCCTTTCGGCATGCCTTTTATCTTCATGCTGCTCCAGCTGAACAGGGCTTTCCAACAATTTCTGTGATGCTACAGTATTAAAAGTTTCATTTTAGGTTTTCTACAGATTCCCCCCTCCCTTTTGAGAAGGGGAAAAAAAATTCAATACAGTGGAAAAGAAGTCAGGATCAGCCATATCATTGCAGTTGACAGACAGTGGAGTTTCAAGCTGGGAAACTCTTTGTGATTGAAAAGGCCTCTTCATTTCCTGGCCCCTTTTTGGAGTGTGGGGGGCGGATTCAGGGGAGCTAGTCATACTAGCAGCTTTGATCAGGGGACCATTTGGAGGAATGAGGGTGGGATGGATGGGGAAGAGAAGACACAGCTTCAGTCTGCGTTAAATGGAGAATTTAATCATTGGCAGCAACTGGCTGGCTGTCAGTCAGACCAAGCAAAAGGGAGCCACACCATTTCCTGAACTATTTTGGTGCGTGCAGAGCAGGGCGGGAGGTTTCTTGGCTTGGATGGGTTTCTTCAGATTTCTTTAGCTCCTCCAGTTATTAAAAAAAGCTAAGGAAGAAGAAAATTTGGGATAAAGGGAATGCCTATGTTTTAATATGAAAAAGTTTTCCAGCAGGTTTCAAAGGATGGTAGCTTGCTACTGCCATTTGGAAACATGTACCCTGCATGTATTTTGTTATAATAATAATAATGATAGTTACAAACTGTCTGAAAATTGACCTTGGGAAATCACAAAAGTTTGAAAAAAATGCAGCTACGTGTATGTAATATCCATACATTTAATCACAGAGTTTTCTTCTTTGTAGAAGGGTTTTCATAATGAGTGTGTATTGAGTAGTTGTAATTGTGTTCCACTTGAGTTAAGGAGCCAAATCTCCCCACTTCTAGTCCAGCACTTTAACCACTATATGAAATTGGCTCTCTGTAGTGTGCAGTTTAGGACTCCTTAATTTGGATTTAGTATCTCTTCTGTGCAGCATTAGAAGCTCTAAAAATATTTAAAGAAAGAAATCCTCCAAAGGTATCGGCACAGTGTTGCTTCCCAAATTCTCAGAATCATTGTTGAATGACCCAGAACTGTCTCCTTTGCAGCTGCTGAGAATCATGACTCAGCCAGCCAGCTTGTCCTTCAGTCAACCACAAGGGAAACACAAAATCTGGCATCCAGTAGTGACCCTACCCTTACCCCCATCCTTCCCTCAATGGATTGGAGTTCACAGGAAGTAAATAAATAAGCCAGTCTCTTGTTTACTATTTGCCCTAGCATTTTACTGAAGCTCAGTGTGAGGATGCTGTGGCACCATCAGAACTTAGCAACTCTAGGGAAGTGTTTTGTGTCTCTTATCTAATATATTCTTAAAAATTTACACACTTAAATTAAAAATAGGCCACACATTAGACTTTACATATAGAATTAGATAGTGTATTTTACCTGAATTCAATATATATATATTTATTGCATGTTTTTAATATTTTAAGTGTGACTATGTTTATCTTATGGAATAATACCATTTTATTGGTCTATGACCGTAATAAAGAGTGATGATGATCTCTGTATCAAGTGGAAGAGCCAGGAAGTGGAGATAGGAAGGAATTCCTGCACTTGGAAAACAGATTGACTTATTGCTTTAGCTCTAGTGTTGCAATTTTAAAACAGATTATGTGCCATCAAGTTGTTTTCGACTCCTAGCGACTACATGGGTAGATTTTCTCCATGATGAACTATTTATTTTTTATTTAATGTATTAATTTATTAAATTTTTATCACCGCCCATCTCCCCCCAAAGGAGGGACTCTGAGTGGTTATCCCTAACCTGGTCCTTCAGCTCTTCCAATTATGCACCCATCGCCACTGTAACTGAGTGCATCCACTTTGCTGCTGGTCATCCTCTTCTTTTCTTTCCTTCCACCTTTCCCAGCATCACAGCCTTCTCCAGAGAGCTGCTGGGTCTTCGCATAATGTATCCAAAGTAGGATAATTTGAGCCTGATCATTTGTGCCTCGTGAACTCTTGGTTTGATTTGTTTAATGATCCATTTGCAATCTGTTTTGCTCTGCAGTTGATCTAGAAGGAAATGATTGAACACAATTGTGGGAGCGCATCCAGGAGTGGTCTGAAAGCCTTGTGTCAAAATGTACCAATATTCTTGTGACACCTTAGAGAATGTCACATTTATGTTCATATCAGCTTGGGCCCTTGTTACTTTTGAGACCATATTTTTCATGTAGACTCTCTCTAACCTGCATAATCTAATAGGGAGAAGACTAACATGAAAATGGCTTGTACAACTGGACAGTCAAAATGTCACCCTTTCTGTCTGTATGTGATGCATACGATGCAGGTTTAAAAGGGGCAGAGGTTCAATTGCCATTTTGACATCACTGACCTTCCTTGCAAACACCCCCCCTCCCAAATCAGTGAGCTGGGACCTGGAGATTGGCATTCTCAGTACTAGCCCTTTCCCTCTGGACCAGCTCGCCCCTGAGGTTAGCTGTAGTTGCGTCCCTAACCTGATGATGTTCTGGAAGATGATGAAACATCTTTAGGAGAACACTTGGACTCATTTGATTGTAGCTGCAGGTTTATCATTTTTAATACATTTTGTTTATTATTTATTGCTTTTAGGAATGGGCTTCAAGATTTTATTAATACTTTATCTCATATGTTGTAAGGAGATTGAAAACTTGTTAGACAATACTTGAAGGACTACAAGGGTTCCATCCCACAGTTTGGCAGTGGAGCTGACCTTGAAGGTATGGAAGATCTATTAGGGAGAGACTTGCAGAAGTTTGTAGAAAGCATGAGAAAAAAACTCAAAATAACCTTGGCTTAATTTTGTTTAGGATTAGATGGGCCAGAGAGAAACTCGGGCAGGTTTTCAAGATTCTGTATTATACCCTACAACAATAGAGTAGCATTCCTGGAATCCCTGTTTCTTGACCTGGCCTACCCTCAAAGGCTGACAGGTTGGCATTTATTTATTTATTGTTTAAATTTATATCACCACCCATCTTCCCCCAACGGAGAGCCCTGAGCCTCAGCCTTGCTTGCCTGAGTTCTTGAAATTGGAAAGATTAGAACAAGTGGGAACACACATGGAGGGTTTGGTAAGTGTCCAAGCCACAGAATGACCATATTGCCTGGGGCAAGGTGGGAGTGCAATTAGATGAGAACTTGCTCCCAAATACAAGAAGTTATATAGGAGTTATCTTTGCATAACTAGGCCTTCTTGGGATGACTGGACAGTGTAATTAACCCAGATTTATTCTCCTTTACTGTAGGAGTTATTGCTGCACAAGAGCTGTAATAACCATTTACCAGTTTGCAGAGCAAGATGGCCCCTGTTTAAGTAGGTACGTCTGACTTCTTAAATCAAGCTCTTTGTACTATTTACAGGGTTTTGCTACAGATCTGTGTGACTTTGATGCACAACATACTTTTCTTCCTTTCTGACTGTCCATAAATCTTGCAGGTAGAGGAAAAGACAATATATCACATCCAGCTGCTTTGCTTATGGGTTGTAAAGCCCACTGGGACTTTATTTAAGGGATTTGCTCTCAATCAAAGGTGTCTTGGGGGAGAGAAGATTCAGTAGCCCTAACTGATTTCAGGTAAAAGGTGAAGGTTCACCCGGGAAAGAGGAAGTGACATCTCTTGCCTGGCTCAACAGAAATGCTGATTTTGCCCCAAACATATTTGTCAAAGTGAAATTTGAAGCAAATTGCTGGGGCAGTACAGCAGAGAAATTTCAGCTAGTGCTGTATCAAAAAAAAAAAAATCCTGCATTTTTTCTGACCAGGTATAATTCATTTTATGCAAAGGAAATTGGCTTTAAGATTGCTTTCCAAGGAAAAGTTGGTGAAATTCTCAGGCTGGAGTGTGGTCTTAGTGATGAGCTGGGCCGGAGGTACATGTGGCTGTCTTGTCTTATCGTACCACCACCTCTCCAGCAGCCTGGAGCCTCTCTGGCTTCCCAGGTTTCAGCTAAATATCAAGGGAAGCTGTGGAGAAGCTCCCACTGGGTGTCTTTGCAGATTCAAAAGTATGGCCAGCCAGGGAGGTTGCAAGGTGATTGAAAGATGTGCAACCCAAACCACAATCAGTAGCTGTTCCTGTTATCTCCAATCAGAAGGTAAGCTCAAAAACACCCCCAGAAAAATTGGAAATAAATTCTCAAGTGCCCTCACAATTAGGCAGTAAAACACTCCTTTTGCAGGGGAGGAAAACAGAACTTTTAAAGTAAATTTTGACACAGCATTAATTTCACTGAAAACCTGAAGAGTTTGGAGAAAATAAGAGTAAGATTAGAGATAGACAATTGTTTAGTGGCTTAACACTTTTTAGGAGAGTGAAAGTCAACTCCCTAAAGTTGGGCTGTGTCCTACATGCCAGTGAAGGATTTCTGTTTCCTTCCTGGTTTGTGGGGAAGGCTATTTTTGTTTTTAAACATTAGGTTAATGCTATCACCCTCTTATGTAATTTTGGTTGGTTGTTATAAAGATATTACTTGACTGTGGAGTTTGAATATTTCTCCAGTCTTAGTTGATCTAATGCCACCTCTTGTATTTGCCTACTTACTTTGTGATTTTGTTCTCTCCTTTTCTCCCTTTTTTAATTTACATGAAATTAATTTTAGGCAGTTTAACATTGGTGAGCCACATCCCAATAGTACATGTCCACTGAAGGATGAGGCTTACATCTGTATATGTGTAAATGAAAGAAGGGCAAATCTAATAGAAACAAAATGAAAACATATGCTAAAGGATTTGCAGAACACATTAAACCAAACTTCCACCAACCTGAATTGAACATTGTTTGCTTTTGATGCCTTAAGACACTGAAATTCGTGGAGATACAGTATAATTATACCCCATTATGGAAGATATCTCATGAACGCTGAACATGTCTTCATTTTAGGAAGACGAAAAGCGACTCTTGAGTTTGGCAAGCAGCAGTGGAAGGGGAGGATTCTTCTCTCCCTTTCCTGGTATCATTGCCATATGTAAAACTTTCTGGGAAGACAAAAAAGATCAGAGGCAGCTTCCTTACTCTTTTGCTAGGCAGGAGGGAGAGATTCAAAGGCCCTTCCACAGAGAAAGCAGATGTCTCAAGGAGGTATCAATGAATCTGGAATGAAAAAGAAGAGAAGCAGGGAGACAAATACATATGTAATTAAAAGGATTTAGAAAAAATGTTAGGCTTCCTTTCCCCCCTCCCTCCATAAATAAATGCAATCATCCCTTCTCAAAGAAGCAACACATTTTGGGGAAGGCTTGCAAAGCCAATATGGCAAAGTTTTGTAATTTGCCTCTTCAAAGCCAAAGAAGCCTGCAAGAGTGCTTCAAAAGGCTTCATCAGGGAGGGATGTTTTAAATAAGCAAACATCCGGTAACCAAATGTTAATTCAGCTTTATTTCCTTGAAAAGATACAGAATGGGGGATGGGGGTAACAGGAGGGAGAACTTTCCATGTAATGCACACAGGTTCCCCAGAAAGCTGCCCACCTGGCATCATTGATGCCTGGTGTCTTCTGAGGAAGATGTGGTGATGGCTGGAATGGTAGGAGCTGTAGCACCAACTGCAGCAGGACTGGGACCTCTGGCATAAACATGGGTGGTTGGGGCATAGCAAATGTGCAGGGTCTTCTCTAAGGAGCAGATGGGATATAGATCTGAATATAATTTTTATTACAAATTTTAATTACAACAGTAAAAACTAATACAAACTAAACCTAAAAGAGGAGAATGGAAAGACAGACAGACAGATGCAGGAAAAAAACGAATAACAAAGAAAAAGAAAAATATATTAGGAAGTGACTTCCAACCTTCATCACGACAAGTATAAACAAATTTAATAACTTCACCCCTTATAAGGTTAAACAGATAACTCTTCATCCCATATCCCATCCCTTATCTATAAGCAAATCCATAGAACACTAACTTTTCAATCCTGGTGTCAGCAAAAAGTCCATAAAGGGTTGCCAGAACATTGCAAAAAAAAAAAGGTCTTATTTTAACCTTGATCAAATAAACCAACTTTATATTCCTTCCTTTTACTTCTAACAGTCTTAATCTATCAATCGAATACTGTCGTAGGATTTGATTTCTCTTCAAATCTTCTTTATCCCATCACACAGATTTCTTCAAAGCTTTAAAAAGCCTCTTTTGTAGATCCAATAAGAAAACATTTTCCAGATCATTATCTTGGTTTATCATTTGTATTTCCCTTTTAATTTTTAAAGCTTCAGCTGTTTCTTTTATATATCCAGTAAAGTGTCCTTTTCCAAATCATTCTCTTGGCCTGTGATTTGTAGTTCCATATTCTGTACTTTCTCTGTCTTATAAGTTAATTTTTTTCCACATCTGTCCTTCCTTCATTAACATCCTTTAGACATAGTCTATCCATAGAAGCAGACATCAGTACTGACAGTGTTGATATTGTAGTTACTAATTTCTGACTCCATTCTTCAAAGAACTCTAATGTTTCCGATGTTACAACTTTTATTTTCATTTTGTAAGTCCCAGTATTAACTGACATCAGGAAGAGGCTTGTATATTTTTTCCTTCTGCTTAAAATCTTTCTTAGATCAAAATCTTATTTAGCTTTTTGCTATTTATTTCAATTTTTTTAAGTTCATGAGCTTGTAAATTTTCTTTTGTTTAGAGCTGAAGATAAACTCATCCAATGAAGACTCTTCAAACTTGTTGTTCCAAAGGTCTCTTAAAGCTTTAAGATGGTTAATAGGTAATTTCAAAAAGTGTTTAGAAAGTGAGTTTTTTAAACTTAGTGTACTTTAAAAGGCTCCGCCGCAGTTGTGAGCAAGATGGCTGTCTCCTGGCACTCAAACCCGCAGAAAACCACTGTCCTGCTGTCCGGAGCACATGTGGACAATCTCCTGTTCTCTCCTTATCCTTATCTGGAGAGGTTTCAAGGAACAGGTCTGCTCACTGGCTCCTTGGTCTTTGCCATGGCCATTGGCTCTGCTTTCATACCTCCCTCCAAAGTCAGGATATACTAGATCAAACTAATAAATGATCTGGTTGGTGATGACTGTGTTGCACAATTCTGGTTAATTTGGTTTGCTGTAGGTAGGTAAAGGTAAAGGTTTCCCTTGACGTAAAGTCCATTCGTGTCCGACTCTAGGGGGCGGTGCTCATGTAGTGGTTCAGTGTTTTGTGTGAACTTGGAAGATTAATTCCATTATCCATTCTCACTATTGTGAACCCAAAAGCATTTTGCTTTCTTTGGCTTCTTTGTAATTTTGTAAAAGGGAAGCAAAAAGGAACTTAGAGACATTTTTCGAAATAAGAGTGAGTAGAGGTTGCAGCATGTGAATCTCCCAGCTAATTTTTAAATGACATTTAAAGAAGCAAGGAGATTCACATGCTGCAACCTCTACTCGCTCTTATTTCGAAAAATGTCTCTAAGTCCCTTTTTGCTTCCCTTTTACAAAATTACTGAGAAGCTTGACAGACTCCAGGAGAAATGTCCCTGTGGACCCCAGTATTAAAAGCATTTCTCTGTTGGAATTATCAGGGGTCGACTCAGCATTGTCTTATGAGCATAGTAAGAGGGCTTATCTGGTAGGCGTGTCTCTATTGTGCTTGTGGGAAGTCACACGGGTCACCTGATTTCCTCTTCCTCCTCCTCCTTGAGCCTGGGAGATTCACAGTCTCCATCTTTACCTCATGGGCAGACAGGCAGGCAGGAGGGCTGCATGTTGCAGGCCTCGTCCTCTAACATCTTGCCTGCACACAGACTTTCCACTCCACATAGAAAGTGTCCACAAAGTGCCTTTCTACCATGAACCTGCCTGTATCCAGATCTGCTGAGTAAAGCAAGCTATCTCCACTTTTCTTCATCTCACTGCTGTGTGAACCCTGAATTTATTTCTGAACATAATTAAGCTTGATGTGCAAGTTCTCATTTTTTGGTTCACGCTTCTACTCTGCAAGATTGCTGTTAGCTGCTTGGAGTTCTTTTATTAACCTTTAAAAACTCCATCATTCTCCATGTGGTTGGTCTTCTGTAACCAATGGCACCAGCAAGAGAAAAGTTTCTCATGGGCTCAAGAAATATAAAGACCAAAAAATCTTCAAGAAAAAAAATATTGAAACCCCCAAATGAAGAGTAATCATTCACAGTTGCCCTGTAAGGTGGTGGGGAACTATGTTTGTGTTTGTGCAGAGTTTTCCACAAATGGAGGTGCTGAAATTCTGAACAAGAAGAACCTCATGTAACATTTTGTTGCAGATTAAACTTAGATATCCATACACTATATTAAGCATGTCAGTCTGGAGGACTGAGCCATCCATTTCTTCTAAAAGTGTGTGTCTGTAATGTTAGAAGAAGGGCTGTAATAAATACAGTAGTAAAGTTTTATTGGGGAGGTTGTAATAATGATAAAAAGTACAAAAATAAGCAGTTTGCTTTTAAATATGAGATTCTGGAAGGCCTTTACCAAATTAACTTTTACTAAGAGATAGAGAGAGAGGGAGAGAACTTTATTTCAATCAGGGACCAGCTTAAAATAAGGTATGCAAAAATCCAGCCATAGAGGAATAACATTCAGTCGTTAAGTCATGTCCAACCCTTCATGACCCCATGGACCATAGCACGCCAGGCTTTTCTGTCCTCCGCTGTCTCCCGGAGTTTACTCAAATTCATGTTCATTTCATTGGTGATGCCATCTAACCATCTCATCCTCTGCCGTCCCCTCCTTTTGCCTTCAGTCTTTCCCAGCATCAGGGCCTTTTCCAGTGAGTTCTCTCTTTGCATTAGGTGGCCAAAGTATTTGAGCTTCAGCTTCAGTATCTGTCCTTCCAATGAACAGTCAGGGTTGATTTCCTGTAGGATTGACTGATTTAACCTCCTTGCAGTCCAAGGGACTCTTAAGATTCTTCTCCAGCACCACAGTTTGAAAGCATCAATTCTTTGGCGCCCAGCCTTCCTTATGGTCCAACTCTCACAGCCATACATTACTACTGGGAAAACCATAGCTTTGATTATATGGACCTTTGTCAGCAAGGTGATGATTCTGCTTTTTAATATGCTGTCTAGGTTTGCCATAGCTTTCCTCCCAAGGAGCAAGGGCCTTTTAATTTCATGGCTCCAGTCACCTTCAGTGGTGGTCTTGGAGCCCAAGAAAATAAAATCTGTCACTGCTTCCATTTCTTCCCCTTCTACTTGCCAGGAAGTGATGGGACCAGATGCCATGATCTTAGTTTTTTTAATGTTGAGTTTCAAGCCAGCTTTTGCACTCTCCTCTTTCACCCTCATCGAGAGGCTCTTTAGTTCCTCTTTAGTTCCACTTCCTGCCATTAGGGTGGTATCGTCCACATATCTGAGGTTGTTGATATTTCTCCCGGCAATCTTAATTCCGGCTTGTGATTCATCCAGCCTGGCATTTCTCCTGATGCACTCTGCATATAAGTTAAATAATCAGGGTGACAAAATACAGCCTTGTCGTACTCCTTTCCCAATTTTGAATCAATCGGTTGTTCCGTGTTTGGTTCTAACTGTTGCTTCCTGACCCGTACAGGTTTCTCAGGAGACAGGTAAGGTGGTCCAGTACTCCCATCTCTTTAAGAATTTGCCACAGTTTGTTGTGATCCACACAATCAAAGACTTTAGTGTAGTCAATGAAGCAGAAGTAGATGTTTTTCTGGAACTCTCTTGCTTTCTCCATGATCCAGCAAATGTTGGCAATTTGATCTCTAATTCCTCTGCCTCTTTGAAACCCAGCTTGTACTTCTGGTAGCTCTCGGTTCATATATTGCTGAAGCCTAGCTTGTAGGATTCTGAGCATAACCTTGGTAGCATGTGCAATGAGCGCAGTTGTGCGGTAGTTTGAACATTCTTTGGCATTGCCCTTCTTTGGAATTGGAACTTAAACTGACCTTTTCCAATCCTGTGTCCACTGTTGAGTTTTCCAGGTTTGTTGGCATATTGAGTGCAGCACTTTAACAGCATCATCTTTTAGGATTTTAAATAGCTCAGCTGGAATACTGTCATCTCTGCTAGCTTTGTTGTTAGTAATGCTTCCTAAGGCCCACTTGACTTCACTCTCTAGGATGTCCAGCTCAAGGTCAGTGACCACACCATCGTGGTTATCAGGGACATAAAGAACTTTCTTGTATAGTTCTTCTGTATATTCTTGCCACCTCTTCTTGATCTCTTCTGCTTCCGTTAGCTCCCTGCCTTTTTTGTCCTTTATCATGTCCATCTTTGCACAAAATGTTCCCTTGATATCTCCAATTTTCTTGATGAGATCTCTAGTCTTCCCCATTCTATTGTTTTCCTCGATTTCTTTGCATTGTTCATCTAAGAATGCCTTCTTATCTCTCCTTGCTATTCTCTGGAAATCTGCATTCAGTTGGTTATATCTTTCCCTTTCTCCCTTCCTTTTCGCTTTTCTTCTTTCCTCAGCTATTTGTAAAGCCTCATAAGACAGCCACTTTGCTTTCTTGCATTTCTTTTTCTTTGGGATGGTTTTAGTTGCTGCCTCCTGTACAGTGCTACGAACCTCCATCCATAGTTCTCCAGGCACTCTGTCTACCAGATCTAGTCCCTTAAATCTATATATCACCTCTACTGTATATTCATAAGGGATATGATTTAGGTCATATCTGAATGGTCTAGTAGTTTTCCCTACGTTCTTCAATTTAAGCCTAAATGTTGCAATAAGAAGCTCATGATCTGAGCCACACTCAGCTCCAGGTCTTGTTTTTTCTGACTGTATAGAGCTGCTCCATCTTTGGCTGCAAAGTACATAATCTGATTTCGGTATTGACCATCTGGTGATGTCCATGTGTAGAGCCGTCTCTTGTGTTGTTGGAAAAGAGTGTTTGCTATGACCAGCGTGTTCTCTTGACAAAGCTCTAGTAGCCTTTGCCCTGCTTCATTTCGTACTCCAAGGCCAAACTTGCCTGTTACTCCGGTTATTCTCCACTGGAGAAGGAAATGGCAACCCACTCCAGTATCCTTGCCAAGAAAACCCCATGGACATTATCAAAAGGCTAAAAGATATGACGCTGGAAGATGAGCCCCTCAGGTCAGAAGGTGTCCAACATGCTACTGGGGAAGAGCAGAGGGCAATTATGAGTAGCTCCAGAAAGAGTGAAGCAGCTGGGCCAAAGCTGAAAGGATGCTCAGTTGTGGATGTGTCTAGAAGTGGAAGGAAAGTCCGATGCTGTAAAGAACAATATTGCATAGGAACCTGGAAGGTAAGATCTATGAATCAAGGTAAGCTGGATGTGTTTAAACATGAGATGGCAAGATTGAACATTGACACCTTGGGAATCAGCAAACTACAATGGATGGGAATGGGTGAATTTAATTCAGGTGACCGTTATATCTACTACTGTGGGCAAGAATCCCTTAGAAGAAATGGAGTAGCCCTCATAGTCAATAAAAGAGTGGGAAAAGCAGTACTGGGGTACAACCTCAGAAACGACAGAATGATCTCCATTTGAATCCAAGGCAAACCATTCAACATCACAGTAATCCAAGTCGATGCGCCAACCCCTGATGCTGAAGAAGCTAAAGTTGACCGGTTCTATGAAGACCTACAATACCTTCTAGAACTAACACCAAAAAAGATGTCCTTTTAATCATAGGGGATTGGAATACTAAAGTAGGAAGTCAAGAAATAACTGGAATAACATACTCAAGCACAAATAAAATAATGCAGCATTGCACTCAGGGATAGGAGAGGACATGGGTAAGATTATAGTAGTAATAAATGTAAAACGTAATTTAACCTCTTCCCCAATTAATCTAGGTTTTGGCATGCAAAGCCAGCTGGGTGACCTTAGGCCAGTCACATACTCTCAGCCCTAGGAAGGAAGCAGTGGCAAGCTATTCCTGAAATCTTGCCAAGAAAACTGCAGGGAGTCGCCAGGAGTCAACACTGACTCAAAGACAAAAACAAAGCAAAACAAAAAAAGGCAATGAGAAATGCACTTTGGGAATGTCAAAAATAACAGCAGGTTACCTAATTCTGCATCTATGTGATATTTTCTGAATCGGATTAATTAAAAAGATGTACAGATAATATTTAGTGATAGATCCTGGATTTGATTGAGGCCTGAATTTTGGGATGGAGTGTGGTAATGCAGAATAGATCATTTTCACATGAATGGGAAAGGGCATCTACAGCATATGGACTGACCTGCAAATATCATATCCTAATTTGCTGCCCTGGATCTGAAGCATGTGATGAGTGGTGGTGATATACTGCAGCAGCCATGTCCAAAAGTAAAGGGAAAAGAAAAAGAAAACGTTCTGCTGCTTGTGAAAAACAGCAGAGGGAGGAGGGAAGACGAGTTGATTCAGTGCTGGGTCTTAAGATTGGAATGAAATTTCAAGAATTTCAAATTCCTAAGAGAAATTTGCAATGAGACCGCCATTGGTCATCCCAATCAGCATGACCTCAAGTTCAGACCTCTATCGGTCACCAAAATCCAATGTCTTTGGTGGATGGTAAGAGTACAGAGACAGGAAATTGCATTAACTGGGCAGAGCTGAGCCAGTCATAGAGAATAAGGAAGGGCAGGGCAGATCTCAATCGAATCATGAGCACAAAGGATTTGGCAGTGTTGTCAAAGCAGCCTCTGCAAATAGTTGCTAAGATAAAAACAACAATCAAACAGCATGAGAGGCTTGTGACAAGTTGTGCCAGACTCAGATGAGGCTTGTGATCTGTTTCAGAAGAGAGCAGAGTCATTCTTGCCACAGAATGGTCCAGAAAGGGTCAGATGTTCTCCCTCTTCCCTTAAACACAGGATCAGCTTTGTCCCTCTCCATAGAGAGCTGAGGTAACTGGACCTGCCTGCTCTCATGGCAAATAACTTCCATGGAATGTTATGCTGCACTTACGTCCCTTACCAGGTCTCATTCCAATCCGTTTAGTGACCAAGAATTTGTCCTCAATTTCTCTTTCACAGGAAAAGAGAATTTTGATGAAATGTTCATGCAAGGAATAGGATGTTTGGCTGTAAGAGGGGTTGAAATCAGGTGACAGGTCCTAAGGAGATTTGCACACTCTTGAGGATTGTTCTAAAAAAGATACTTGCCGGGATAATCCTCCAAGTAAGAATGGGTTTCCATTTTTCCAAATCGTGCTTTCAGTCTGTGAAACCTTTGGCCTTGGACTGATCCAGACAGGTTAGGTTGCAACTGGTGTTTTGAACTGGTTCTTTAACTGGACCTTAACAATAATTGGGGCCTCCACATTGTTAAGAGGGTCAAAGAAGGCAATATAGTGGCCATAATGGTATGACTGAAGCTCTGCCCCTTTTTACAGGCATAGCACATGTAATACATGTAACAAAGGGTCAGGGCTTCAGTCACACAGGTGCCGTCTTGACCTTTCTGATGCTCCCGCCCCCTGCCCTGGACACTTTTGGTTGCTGTGGCTATGTGCTTCTGACAATAGTGATACAAAAAACTCATCACCATGTTTTTAGATACCAATCTCTGTAAGTCATGCTAGCCTGGAATAGTCACTATATATGGGATTACCTTTTTAAAGACAGATACGTAGCTGTTATGATGAAATTAACAAATTACTGGTGTACTAGAGAAGATGCAAGGAAATAAATGGAATAGATCATTACATTTTGGAATGATGTCTTTCAGTGTGAAGTATGTCACATGCACAGACAAACGGTAAACTTTCAAAATTATTGTTGAAGATGGAATAGCTTTCTATATTTAGGTGCTAGAAGATCCCTAATTCTGTTGAGTTTTTCTGTACATATAAGGATATAAAATATAATAAAAGCTGTTCATACTTTGATGTTTATTTCTTAGGTGCATCCCAGTGTGGTCTAGGCTTAAGAATTTACATGCGGTTGCAAGTACTTAAGGGTGCACTGTATTGTCTTTTGCCATTTTAAAAAATTACCACAGAATGAATGAATAAGGTAGCGTTTTCCCCGGCCTGTTGCCCTTTGAAAGCACCAGCTCATCAATTTTTGATTACCGGTGCTTATCGGTGGCCATTGATTTCTACCCCTTGCCCTTCTCCCTTTTTGGCATTACTAAGTCATGTTCATGTTAGGTGGTTGGCTTTCATGCCAGATGTCACCACGTCAGTGTCAGGGAAAGGCCAGAGGGAGAAGGGGGTGGAAAAGACAGAAGCAAGATAAAACACAGCTCAGTAAATCAGATCATCGATTTTTTTTAGTCCTGCTGCTTTTGTACCTTTTTACATTCACTTGCACGCAAATGCATGTACGCATACACACACAGAGCTTGCAACTGATGTAGATAGGGTGGTTGACACGGAGATGGTCATAACATCGAAGAAAGGCATGCAGCTTTGCAAATAACTGTTTCCTTTAAGGTGATGGGCACTAGCCTCATCTCACCATTACTGCATAAATACCCTGGGCACACAGGACAATTGTACACCTCCCTGCTGCTTTCAGATACAACATACAATGTGCCCAGGTTCTGCACAGCAGTGCTTAAAATTTGTTGGATGAAGACCTGTACCATAAACTAGCCTTGATGAGCATCTAGTTTGCCATACTAGAGTGCTCTATAATTTGATACAGGTTTCCACATACAGGTAAGTCCTTGGTTAATGGCCATTTGTTCAATGACCATTCGAAGTTACAATAGTGCTAAACAGCTGGTCCTCAAAGTTGCAGCTGTTGCAGCATCCCCACAGTCACATGATTGCAATTCAGGCATTTGGCAACCGGTCTGCAATTATGACAGGAGGCTGGCAGGAGGTCACAAATGGCAATCACATGACATTGTGCCTAACAACTGCACAGGATTTGCCAAATGATGGCAGCTGGGACTGCTAGAACTGCCATTGTAAGTTGGTGCGTTCACATGATGTCGTACTTTATGACCATGTTGCTTGGTGGTGGACTTGCCAGTCACAATTACTGTTGTTAACCAAGGAATACTTGTACTAACCTTTATGCTCCCCTACAACCATCTAACACTCTTACCTCTCCTTATAGATTTTTAGACTCTTGTTTTTTATATACATATACTTTTTAATATCTTCTAGCTTTTCATAATTTGTTTTTAGACTGATACATCTTTTATGCTTTTTAATTGACTGTACCCCACCCTCCTTATCCTGGTCTATGACAGTAATTGGGATGGGATGGGATACCTGCCAAGGAGAAAAAGAAGCTGATATGTTGTAGGCTTGCTAGGAAGGCAGTAGGATATCGTGCTAGGTAAAAGCCTGCCTGAGTTTGCCTATGGTGAGTGTGTCCAACAGTGTAGCACGTATATGTCACTGTTACTGGCTGTTTAAGCATCACCTCTCTAACGGAGTCTGCACAATGCACTTAACTGGGTTGGTTCACACAGCAGTTAAATCATTAATGGGGAGGGAAGTGGCTTCCTTTCATTTTGTAAAAAATGGCTTCTCACACCACAGATTAATTCTAAAAACCCTGAGAAACTGTGCCACCACTTTTCAGCAGCTGCCTGCTAAATTTCAGCAGTGCAATTGGAGAAGAATCCAGTGGCCACAGAAAGGGATCAGAGACCATATGTGGCTTGAAGGACACAGTTGTCCCAACCTCCTCTAATGCGTGGCTGTTCTTTGCTTACCTTTTCCTCGGTCCCCAAAGAATATAGTTATTGATTTAGTTATCTGAAGTCATGTGCAGCACAAATTAAGCATAAATGCTGACAAATCCAGTGTGTATCTGGTCAGCCATCTGTTCCTGGGTGGAGCCAGGACTAACATTTTGTTATTAGATGCATGCAGAATTTCAATGGGGCTTTGAGTGAAGTCATTTCATATAGTGAAACAGGTGGAGCAGAAGCTTGTAAAAAGAGGTTTCTGCACACACAGCATGTGCAGAAGGTGTTTCCTTGAACATGAAGCAGTGTGTTACTTGTATTGCACCAAGTCACAAGGCAAAGCATTACCATTTCTCACATTGCACAGAAAGAAGACTATGCATATTGTTTGGCAATGAGCATCTCCTTTTGCCCCCCCCCCCTGGTTTTTCAGAAATGTTTCCTTTACTTGTTTTTTTAACTTTCCGTATGGGGCTGTGAATAAGTAGCTCACTTACCTTAGTGGCTTTCATGGCCAATCTTCTCCAAAGGCTGGGCTTCTTTTAGAGCAATCACTGGAATCTGAGGGAAACCTCCTTCCCAGAGTCAGGTGCTTAGAGTGGACACAGACTGGCCCTCTCAAAGCAGATCTGGGGGATTATGGGATTACACTTCTGTTACGCAAAATCTAAGACAGCATGGTAGTGGAAGTGACTTTGAAAGCCCTTGTCTTAAAGCAATGATGCATAACATTTCCCAGGGCTTGCCTTGGTCTTTGGATTGGCAAGTGTGTGCCAATGAAGTCATTCCAAAAATTCAAATCATAGGGTTGGAAGGGACCTTGGAGGCCTTCTAGTCCAACCCCTTCCCCAGTGCAGGAATCCTTATACCATCCTGGACAAGTGGCTGTTTAGTCTTTTCTTGAACATTTCCAGTGAATCATCACTCATGACTCCAGGAGGCAGGCTGTTCCATTGCTTAATAGGTCTCCCAGTCAGGAAATTCCTCCTTAGTTCAAGTTTAGATCTCTTACTATACAGCTTCTACCCACTGGTTCTTGTCTTACCCTCAGGTGTTAGAAGAATAAATTCACACTTTCTGTTCTGCGACATGCCTTCAAGTATTTGAGGACTGCTATCATACCTCCTTCTCTTCTTTAGGCTAAACCTACCAAGTTCCTTTAACCCCTCTTTGTAGGATTTAGCCTCCAAGCCCATAACCATCACTCTTTCCTGCACCCTTTTGAGTTCCTCAGTGTCCTTTTTGTACTGTAGTAACCAGAACTGGACACGATATTGCAAGGGTAGTCTGACCAGTGCAGCCAAGAGTGGTACTATCACTTCTTGTGATCTTGACACTGTACCTCTATTGATGAAGCCCAAAACTACATTGGCTCCTTTGGCAGCTGTTGTACATTGCTGACCTTGCGCGATCAGTGGTCTACCAAGACATCCAGATCCTTCTTGCAAATACTGCTGCCACGTACCACCTATGTATCTTTTTTTTTTCTGCCAATGTGCAGAACCTTACATTTCTCATCATTAGCCACAATGTTCTGTTGGATAGGGGCCAATGTTCTAGTCTCTCAAGATCAATCCCCTCCGGATTTGTGTCATCTGCAAATTTTATAAGCACCCATTCTATTCCATCATCTAGGACGTCTATGAAGATTTAAAGAGTACTGGCCCCAAGACCAAAACCTGAGTTACCCAATGCATATCTCCTTCTATGTGGACATAAACCTGTTAAGTTTATCAATATTAACATACTGACTTAGGTTGTTCAGTGAACTGCAGATTCATTTGGAAGTGAGGCCAGCATTCCACATTGTTCCAGTTTATCAAGATGGAGGCTGTGGTTTACTTAGCAAATGCTTTACTGAAGTCTAAATGCACTATATCCACAGCATTACCTGTTGGAAAGGGGGACAGGACTGCTGGGATGAGAACAAAAGCTAAACATGATTTAAACATTTAAATAATTAAAACTACAATCAGTTAAATATATTTAACATTTTGTATCTCATAAATAATTTCCCTTTTACCTTATTAGAATTACAAACTTGGTGGCAGCAGTTTCAGATGCCAATATTTTAATGCCCTTATATGGATCACCAGTGTGACCACATCTGGAATATTGTGTGCAGTTCTGGTTGTCGTATGCCAAAAAAGTTATAGTGGAGCTAGAGAAGATTCAGAGGAGGACAACTAAGATGATCGAGGGGGTGGAGCAGCTTCCCTATGAAGAGAGGTTGCAACATTTGGGGCATTTTTCAGGTAGTCCTCAGGTGATGACAGCAATTGGGACCAGAATTTCCATCGCTAAGCGATGTGATCGTGAAGTGTGACATGACGTGACCATATTGCTTAGTGGCAGCGGTCCCAGCAGTCCTGATTGCCGTTGTAACCCCAAATCTGACGGCAAAAAGGTTGGCATGCAGTAGTATAATGTGTTTTATTTCTTTTAAATACTATGGATGGGGATGGGAGCAAGAGGCCTTGGAGAGGCCAGTGGTCTGAAATCGGTCCTCCATGGGGTAGTTTTTCAGGATTTGAAGGGGTTTTGAGTAGGAACGCGGTGGCGCTGCGGGTTAAACCGCTGAGCTGTCGATCGGAAGGTCGGCGGTTCGAAACCGCGCAGCGGGGTGAGCTCCCGTTGCTCGTCCCAGCTTCTGCACACCAAGCAGTTCGAAAACATGCAAATGTGAGTAGATTAATTGGTACCGCTTCGGCGGGAAGGTAACGGCGTTCCGTGAGTCATGCTGGCCACATGACCCGGAAGTGTCCTATGGACAACGCCGGCTCCAAGGCTTTGAAACGGAGATGAGCACCGCCCCCTAGAGTCGGACACGACTGGACTTTACGTCAAGGGAAACCTTTACCTTTACTGAGTAGGAAGGGGAGGGATTTCCCTCCCAGAAGTTTTCTGTTCCCGCTCCAATCCTTGGCTAGTGTCATGGCCCAGGACTCAGACGAGCTGCTCCAGCTGAACCAGTGGAAAGTCAGCCTCAGGAGAGACAAAGCCAGGAATCACCTGAGGCTGATCAAACACAGACACCATCGGAACAGCTGGAGTGGTCCGATGATGAGGTACGGCCTCCAAGCCCTCTGACTTGGTGAGTAGAGCAGAGAAAAGACACTCAGTGAGGTCCTTGCCAAGCAAGGGAGTAGCTATCTTAACTGAGAATAGCTGGCTGCAGCCTGATTTCAGAGGCAGCCCTGACCCATGTTTCTCTGTTGGAAACAACCATCTGATCTCCTGCTCAGTGTGTCATTCCTGTGAATCCTGCTTGTGTAAAAAAACCCTGAAACTCTGACCTTTGGACTGGGTGATGAACTTGTCTTCATCACCACTAAACCACTAAACCAGACTTGGCTCTCTGAACTTGGGACTGGATTTTGACTTGTCTTCTGTGTGTTCCCATTGAAAGCAAAACTACCCAGGCAAGCTTTCTTTCCAAGAGACTCTGTTTTGATTTACATTCCTTTCCTTGTCAGTTGTTTATCTACTCAGCCTTGAGTAAATTGCTATTCTTACCTAGCAACTGTGTGTGTATGAGTTTGAAACCTGAAATAGGACAGCCAGAGAGCCAATGTGGGGGAGTGGTTATGGCACTGGACCAGAACAGAGGGAAAGCCACGTTCAAATCCAGCCCTGGAAACTTGTCGGGTGTAAAGGAGCTTAGAGCTGATCTTGGGGAAGAGAGCCAGTTTGGTTTAGTGGTTAAGGCAGCAGGCTAGAAATCAGGAGACTGAGAGGTGTAGTCCCACCTTAGGTATGAAAGCTGGCTGGGTGACCTTGGGCCAGTCCCTCCTTCTCAGCCCAAGAGCCAATCAGGTGTGGTAGGAGAGTTCTAGTCCCGCCTTAGGCCTGAAAGCCGGTTGGGTGACCTCGGGCCAGTTGGCCTCTCTCAGCTCAACCCACCTCACAGGGCTGCTGTTGTGGGGAAAATAGGAGGAGAAAGGAGTATTAGGTATATTCCCCGCCTTGAGTTATTTATAAAAATACTAAAGGTGGGATAGAAAATAAAATAAATAAAGGTGTAACAGAGCCATTAAGGGGGAAGGAAGAACAAGCTCTTAAGGAGGGACTGGGAGAAGAGATTACAGGGTCATAAGACAGAAGGAACCATGAGAAAGAAGCTCAGAATAATTCTGCCTTGATTTGGTTTGGTATAAGACAGAATAGAAATTTCAGAATTCTGTTACTGTACCCTACAAAAAATAGCATTCCTGGCCTACTTCACAATGGCTCATACCAGGTTACTCTGGGGAGTCCCTTTCTCTGCCCATCCAACTTCAAAGGGTTATGTGGAAAAATTGAGTGAGGGAGTATATGCATTTCTCCTGAGCTCTTGAATGAAAGGTGGGATATCAATCTTGTTGGAATTATCAGGGGTCAACTCAGCCTTGTCTCATAAGGGGGTCTTTCTAGTAAACACATCTCTGTTGTGCTTGTGGGATGTCACATGGGTCACCTGATTTCCACTTCCTCCTCCTCCTCGGGTTTGGGGATTAACAATCTCCATTTTTACTTCTTGGGCACACCTGCAAGCAGGAGGTGCTGCAGAATGCAGCTCTCATCCTTTTTCATCTTGCTTGCATGCAGACATTTCTATTCCACATAGAAATGTGTCTACAAAGAACCAGTGATGAATAAATGCTTTCTATTATGAATCTACCTGTATCCAGATCTACTGAATAAATGTAAGCTACCTTTTTTTTTCTCTTCATCTAACTACTGTGTGAAGACTGAAATCCTTTCTGAACGTAATTAAGCTTAATGTGCAAGTTTCTTTTTGGTTCATGCTTCTACTTTGCAAGGTTGTTGTTAGCTGCTTGGAGTTCTTTTATTAACCTTTAAAAACTCCATCAAACCTAACAACTCAGTGAATTAATCCCACTACCAAAACAAAAACAACAACAACAAAAAACTGCAGAAACAGCTCCTGAATTCCATCTGTCCATATTGTCTTTGGATGGCCTTCTCTGCTTCCCTAGGAAATGCATAAATGTTGCCCACTCCTGCAGGTATGATCTGCAGCTAGTGAGAGCAACATGAAGGAAAAGCAAATTGGGTAGGCAGCATCTTACAACCTATGGGTCCTATGGGCTGGGGTGGGACTCCTTTACAAAGCCTTACTTACTTACTTACTTACTTACTTACTTACTTACTTATTTGATTGATTGATTGATTGATTGATTGATTGATTGATTTCTATAGCCGCCCATCTCAGCAAGTGACTCTTTGTCAAATGTATTGCAGGAGCCAGCTGTCTAGAATCCCTCCCCCCCCCCCCCAGTTCTGAGCTGACTGGCTCCTTTTTGCAGTTTGTATATGATGGGCAGGATTTTAATCAGACATTGTGAGGAAGGTGGGAGAAGCGGGAGGTTTGGAAGGGCCATATTGGGGAAATAGGGGCTTTGAATTCAATGGTATCTGTACGTAGGATTCCCCGGCAAGGTTGTCCAACAATTTTGCTCTTCTGAGTTTTCCTTCTAATGTTGTATCTTTCTTGACCTGACTTTCTGCTTCCAATTTCAAAGAACAACATTTCAGATTGCAAACTGGGGTATAGGTTCAGACGTGCTTGCACACCATCAAAAATTATAAGAATGTGCATGTGGAACAAATGGCATATGTGTGTGTGAGAGAGAGGGAGGGAGTGCTTAAAGAAAGGGAAGAAAAAAAATCCTTACAGCAAAGCATTGTTCTTAAACCACTGCAGTATGGGACAACGACATTAACCAGCTGGAGATGGATTCCCAGGCTTGTAATTAAAGGCTGACTGTTCTGGTAGGCCTTCTGCAATCCCATTCCTGGATTCATGCTTCTGTCTTTTTCCCACCCTTTTAACCAGAACACCATTGCAAAATCCCTCCATTTCATTCTTTTTCTTTCCAGCATTGATCCTGTATGCTGAGAGGCAGAAAATACAGAAATAGTGAGGTTTTGCAGTGCCAGAGAATTTTCCATGATTCAGGGAGGGAGAGGGAGAAAGATGGGTTTCACTGGACCTTTAATGGAATTTCTTTGGCTAGCACCAGCCCCCATATTTTAGATGTCTTGAGGCTGCTGGATGGCAGGAGTGGCAAGACCTAAGTTTCTGCACTTCCCACCCGGCAGTCCGAATTCCACACCAGCCATATCTGAAAATCAGTCAATTGAATGGCTTGGTTCCCTGTTTTCTCAGGTCCTCTTGCTTTGCAGGCAGTTTCTTCAGATTCTCAGCTATAGAAGAAAGCTAAGCAACTCAATTCCTGAAAGCAATGCTGGAGTGCACCTGCAATGTGAATTTAAAAAGATGGGCATTGTAGTTTCACACACCTGGAGAGCACCAGGTTGGGGAAGGCTGGGTCAGGGGTTAATTTGTTTCAGTGAACATTTTGTTTTGCTGCCTGGGTAGCATGTGCAGGTAGTTAAACTATTCATCTAGATTGCATCATGGAGCTCTTACAGTCTCTCACACAACATACCACATGGGTTTACGTTACCTGGATTATCGCATAAATCTCAAGCAGCTGACTTTACAAAATGCACAAAAGCAGGAGTTGATTGACCTGTAGTGACCAAGCGCTGAAGGGCATAAAAGGCATGGTGTCCATGGGAGGCATTAGGAGGACACGTAACGTCACATTTACCATGAGGCCATCACAGAAATGATGTGAATTATGTGATTCTCCAGTTTCCTGGGGAAATGTTAATTTTTTAAAAACTGTGTTAGGCTGATTTTAAGATCCTATACAACAACTTTGTTTGCTATCTCAATATGGCACTAAACCATAAACCATGATTTATCAACCAGAAATTTCTAGATTGACCCAACTGGCTAAGACATGAACAAGCCAGAACATTGGGGCTTAGCATGTTGTATGAAGCCAGCCAGTGCTGATTGCGATGGACAGAATTACATTGTAATATTTGCTTTTATTCACCAACTAGAACTAGATTTGAATCAAATGTATTCCAGTTTCTTCCAAATATTTGTTTTATTACTGAGAGCATTTATATCCTGCCTTTTCTTGGAGAGCTCAAGCCAATAGAGACAATACTGTCTCCTAACTTTATCCTGATAATAACAACCCTGTGAGGTAGGATGGACTGTGAGAGAGTGACTGGCCCAAAATGAGCCTCCAGGACTGGGGGTGGACATGATCTTGGGTCTCCTGCTCCAAGTCCAGTGCTTTAAACACACAGGCCATATTGTGACCTATTTGAGTCCCTGGTTTTTTCCATCTTCCTCCTTTCCTGGTTCTTGTTTCTTTCTTCCTTCTCTGGAAGTTGGGGAGGGGGTATGTGTATCAAAAAGTCAAAATGGTGGCCACAATTGCATAATTGAAGCCTTGAAGGAACAGGAGTTTAATCTCATGATCATGACCACTATTCTGACATTTTACTACCACCATGGGTGCCAATCTCACATCACAAAGTCAACAATCTATTAGCTGGTCAAAATGAGTTAAGGCCAATGAAATTAAAAAGAGAGATGTCAATACACATGTTTTGCAAACTTTAGTGAGTGTCAGCCCTGTGAAGATGGCAAACTCAAGAAACAAGAAGCAGTTAGATTTCTGGAAAGATCGTTATGATAGGGTAATGCAACAGAATCTTGAAAGCCTCCCACAATAATTCTCCTGCACAGTTTATACCTACAAGTGTAATTGAGGCAGAGTTACTCCAAGTCTTACACTTTTGCCTTCCTGTTTCCTCTCTTAACTGCCTTGCTGCCTCCTCTCGGTTCCTCAGGTTTGTCAGGCATTCCATCGCACTGAAAGATCATCAAAGTAGTTTCTCAACAATACAGAAAATATTCTGGACAGCAGTAAAGACACTGAGCATAGCTTTATTCACCTTCAATCTTTTCTTCTATGAATGCCAGACCAAAAGGCAACAAACGTAAACCATGAGGAATATGAGAAATATGAGGAAAAAAGACTGAAATCTGCTTGTGTTCCTCCTTCACCCTGCTCTGTCTAAGGAAGAGGCAGGGTTTCTTTTTAAAGCTCAAGCTCCATTGGCATTTCTGTTCAACCACACATCTCTGTATTCAATCAATGATGGAATTCCAAGCATTCCTTGTTAATTTGGCATGCTCAGCCTATTTAATACAGCAACTTTACATGCTAGCTATGTTCATACAACGTGCTTGGCTAGCTTATACTAAGGCTGACCATATTTCCTTGAGACAAAAATGGGACATTGGGATGGCAAAACGGGAAGGGGTTAAACTTATGTAAGATTCTGCATTCATGAAAAAGACAATAAAAAAAGTTATCGACAGTAAGCTGGGAAGGTTCAGGAGGGGGAGGTGTGGCAATGGTTGGGTCCAGAGAGGCTGGTGCAGGGGTGGCATTGGGCGGAGAGGTTGCAGGAAGGCTGAGGGCGGCAGTGAGCTGGGATAGGAGGACAGGAACAGAGGCAGCAGCAGGCTGGAGAAGCAGAGGGCTGAGGGCGGCGGCGAGCTGGGACAGGAGGACAGGAGGCAGAAGGAGGCTGGAGAAGTACAGAAGGGCTGAGGTGGCGGCGAGCTCGGACGGGAGGACAGGAATGAGGCAGCAAGAGGCTGGAGGGTGCAGGAGAGCTGAGGGTGGCGGCGAGCTGGGATGGGAGGACAGGAACGGAGGAGTCTAGTGAACAGTTGTTCCCGACAACCTGTTCCTCTCTGGTGCACTCTTTTATTTTCTTCCCGCCATTTTGGTCTGACAGCCAATCAGCTTCTTTTCTGCTGGGTGTGCTTTTCTGACCATCTTCCACTGCACTGATTGGTGGCAGCAACTCTTCCTTTTGCTCACCGCCAATCAGCTGTTCCTGCAATTCCCACTGTAGGTTTCTCGCCAGATTGAGAACTACTGCCAAGTCAGCCTCCTTTTCAATTTCAATTTTTTCCCACTTTTCCCAATAGCGGTTCCAATGTTTTTAAAAAACGGGGCAAAATTGACAATTTATATTAAAACGATGGGACGGTCGGGAAATGTTAAAAAAATGGGACTGTCCTGTTCAAAACAAGACGTATGGTTAGCCTAATACTAAGGCCTAGGCACTGTACTCACCCAATCTTAGGAACACCAGATCTGGGCTGCAAACAGCTGTAAAGCCACTAGGTGGCAGTGAGGAGAAACATGAAAAAATAAATATGCTGCCATCCAATGGGGTTATAAATATTTGCAGCTTTGTAGTGGCCCTTACACCTACAGCTTGGTGAATGTAAACACTGCTTCACTTTACAAGGTTTAGTGTACTGTGTGAACCCAGTTTTTTGCTTAGTTTAAAAGTTAGCATACTTGGCCAAACCAGAAAACATTACCCAGTCAGCAGATAGTGCAGAGGTGTTATGTACCCAGTTTGGTCCAGTTCATTGTTTTTGTCCACAGTTGTTTATTCGTTCAGTCGCTTCTGACTCTTCGTGACTTCATGGACCAGCCCACGCCAGAGCTTCCTGTCGGTTGTCAACACCCCCAGCTCCCCCAGGGACGAGTCCGTCACCTCTAGAATATCATCCGTCCACCTTGCCCTTGGTCGGCCCCGCTTCCTTTTGCCTTCCACTCTCCCTAGCATCAGCATCTTCTCCAGGGTGTCCTGTCTTCTCATTATGTGGCCAAAGTATTTCAGTTTTGCCTTTAATATCATTCCCTCAAGTGAGCAGTCTGGCTTTATTTCCTGGAGGATGGACTGGTTTGATCTTGCAGTCCAAGGCACTCTCAGAATTTTCCTCCAACACCACAGTTCAAAAGCATCAATCTTCCTTCTCTCAGCCTTCCTTATGGTCCAGCTCTCGCAGCCATATGTCACTACGGGGAACACCATTGCTTTAACTATGCGGGCCTTTGTTGTCAGCATGATGTCTCTGCTCTTCACTATTTTATCGAGATTTGTCATTGCTCTTCTCTCAAGGATTAAGCTTCTTCTGATTTCCTGACTGCAGTCAGCACCTGTAGTAATCTTTGCACCTAGAAATACAAAGTCTTTCACTGCCTCTACATTTTCTCCCTTTATTTGCCAGTTATCAATCAAGCTGGTTGCCGTAATCTTGGTTTTTTTGAGGTTTAGCTGCAAGCCAGCTTTTGCACTTTCTTCTTTCACCTTCATCATAAGGCTCCTCAGTTCCTCTTCGCTTTCAGCCATCAGTGGTATCATCTGCATATCTGAGATTGTTAATATTTCCTCCAGCGATTTTAACTCCAGCCTTGGATTCCTCAAGCCCAGCATGTCGCATGATGTGTTCTGCATACAAGTTGAATAGGTAGGGTGAGAGTATACAGCCCTGCTGTACTCCTTTCCCAATCTTAAGCCAGTCCGTTGTTCCGTGGTCTGTTCTTACTGTTGCTATTTGGTTGTTACACAGATTCTTCAGGAGGCAGACAAGATGACTTGGTATCCCCATACCGCTAAGAACTTGCCACAATTTGTTATGGTCCACACAGTCAAAGGCTTTAGAATAGTGAATAAAACAGAAATAGATGTTTTTCTGAAACTCCCTGGCTTTTTCCATTATCCAGAGGATATTGGCAATTTGGTCCGTAGTTCCTCTGCCTTTTCTAAACCCAGCTTGTACATCTGGCAATTCTCACTCCATGAATTGCTGAAGTCTACCTTGCAGGATCTTGAGCATTACCTTACTGGCATGTGAAATGAGTGCCACTGTTCGATAGTTTGAACATTCTTTAGTGTTTCCCTTTTTTTGTATGGGGATGTAAGTTGATTTTTTCCAATCGGATGGCCATTCTTGTGTTTTCCAAATTTGCTGGCATATAGCATGCATTACCTTGACAGCATCATCTTGCAAGATTTTGAACAGTTCAGCTGGGATGCCGTCATCTCCTGCTGCCTTGTTATTAGCAATGCTTCTCAAGGCCCATTCAACCTCACTCTTCAGGATGTCTGGCTCTAGCTCACTGACCACACCATCAGAGCTATCCCCTATGTTATCCTTCCTATACAGGTCTTCTGTATATTCTTGCCACCTTTTCTTGATCTCTTCTTCTTCTGTTAGGTCCTTGCCATCTTTGTTTTTGATCATGCCCATTTTTGCCTGGAATTTACCTCCAATGTTTCTAATTTTCTGGAAGAGGTCTCTTGTCCTTCCTATTCTATTGTCTTCTTCCACTTCTGCGCATTGCTTGTTTAAAAATAATTCCTTATCTCTTCTGGCTAACCTCTGGAATTTTGCATTTGCATTTAGTTGGGCATATCTCCCCCTATCACTGTTGCCTTTTGCTTTCCTTCTTTCTTGGGCTACTTCTAGTGTCTCAGCAGACAGCCATTTTGCCTTCTTCGTATTCTCTTTCTTTGGGATGTATTTTGTTGCTGCCTCCTGAACGATGTTGCGGACGTCTGTCCATAGTTCTTCCAGGACCCTATCTACTAAGTCCAGTCCCTTAAATCGATTCTTCACCTCCACTGCATATTCCTTAGGAATATTAGTGAGCTCATATCTAGCTGATCTGTGGGTCTTCCCTAATCTCTTTAGTCTGATCCTAAATTGTGCAATGTATACACCTCAAAAGGCTAATATTATTGTGAATGAAGAGTTAACTGAACCATGTCATATACAAAAAGGAACAAGACAAGAATGACCGTTATCACTTCTGCTTCTGCTTTTTATTTTGGTGTTGGAAGCTTTTAATAGAGACATTAGAAAAGATGAACAAATAAAAGGCTTAAAGATCAAACAAGAGGTTTTTAAATTGAGGGCTTTTGCTGATGACTTAGTTTTGATATTACAAGACCCTTTGGAGTCTGCTGAACATCTCATGAAGAAACTGAAGGAATTCAGGTCATTGGCGGGTCTTAAAGTAAATAAAAAACAAAAATGTTAATTAAAAATATGACCCTGCCTAATCAAGAATTGCTGATGGGTAAGACTGGCTTCAAAATTTAAAAAAAAGTTAGCTATCTGGAGGTGATTTTTTCAACTAAAATTAGTAGGTTGTTTCAGAATAACTATGGTAACATTTGGAATGAAGTGAAAAAAGATTTGGTAAGATGGGAAAAATTACAATTGTCTCTTATGGGGAGAATTTCTGTGATTAAGATGAATGTTTTGCCTAGGATATTGTTTCTTTTTCAGACTATACCTATTTTTCAACAGATTTACCATTTAAACAATGGCAGATAAATATTTCAAAGTTCATTTGGCAAGGCAAAAAACCAAGAATTAAATATAAATTGTTACAAGATGCCAAGGAACAAGGAGATCTGGATCTGCCTAATTTAAAAATGTATTTTGATGCCTGTTCTTTGCTTTGGATGAAGGACTGGATAACTTCGGAGAATAAAAAAATTATTACAACTTGAAGGTCATGAATTAAGATTCAGGTGGCATGCCTGCTTGTAGTACGACAAAGATAAAGTTAATAAGGATTTAAAACATTATATTAGGAATGCCATATTGCGGATCTGGAATAAATATAAGGTAAGATTGTCTCCTAATGTACCTTTGTGGTTATCACCTCAGGAAGCATTCATTAGAAGAGAAAATGTGGGAGAAATAAAGTGGTTAAAGATTTTTAAGTTTTGAAGAGGGTGAACCAAACTTTAAAACAAGAGAAAAGTTAGAGTTGGAAGGCTTTATATGTCATTGGTTTACTTATAGGGAATTGTTAGAATGTTTTAAGTTGGATAAAAAGAATTATAGATTTGTTAATGAAACAACTTATTTTGAGATTCAACTTTGTATGAATGATGAACATGTTATTACCAAGACATATAAGATGTTACAGATGAATCTGGAAGATGAACAAGTCAAGGAATGTATGATTAAATGGGCTAAAAACTTTGGGTACTATATTATGTTGGAGCAATGGGAAGATATGTGGACTAAAGGTTTGAAATTTACTTGAATTATAACTTAAAAGAAATTTTTTATAAAATGATGTATCATTGGTATCTAACTCCTGATAAATTGTCAAAAATGCTTAATGGTGTAATGAATGTTTGTTGGAAATGTCTGCAGGGTGCAGGAACCTTTTATCATCTTTAGTGGACCTGTGAAAAGGCTAAAAAATTTTGGGATCAGATATGTATTACTATTCAAAAGATTCTTAAAGTGAATATACAAAAAAAAACAAAAACCCAGAACTGTTCTTATTGGGTTTGATGGAGAAAGAACTGGAGAAACAACATGGAATTTTGCTTTTGTCTATGATCACTGCTGCAAGATTATTATATGCACAATGATGGAAAGATCCACAAATACCTACAGTAGAAGAATGGATTATTAAATTAATGGAGTTGGCTCAAATGATGAAGTTAACTGCTTTAATAAGAGATAATACTGTTTCTAGATTTTTCTTTTTATAGCAACATCTTTGTGTTGGAAAAAAATGAAGTTTTGATTGTGGGTTTTAAAGATTAGATGGTTTGTTTTGATAGAAATAATGTTAATATGGATTAAGTAGTGGTAAGAGATTACTTTTTTAAAAATTGTATTTATATCTGTATTGGAGGTAATCGGAAGCCACCTTCTGTTTCTATTTTCTATTTTCTTTTCTTTTATAGTTTTTATCTTTTTTTCTTTTAGTTCTACTATCTTTACTGTACTCTCAGTTTTGTATTTTAACTGTACTTTGAAATATAATATAATGAAGTTATTTAAAAAAAGAAAGTTGATTATAAACTTTTTACAGCTATTTTAGCAGGAAAATTAAACAATCCTCTGTCAGACATAATACATTCTGATCAAATAGGAGTTGTTCCGAAGAGATATGTTGTTGTTGTTTATTCGTTTAGTCGCTTCCGACTCTTCGTGACTTCATGGACCAGCCCACGCCAGAGCTTCCTGTCGGTCGTCAACACCCCCAGCTCCCTCAGGGACGAGTCTGTCACCTCTAGAATATCATCCATCCACCTTGCCCTTGGTCGGCCCCTCTTCCTTTTGCCTTCCACTCTCCCTAGCATCAGCATCTTCTCCAGGGTGTCCTGTCTTCTCATTATGTGGCCAAAGTATTTCAGTTTGGCCTTTAATATCATTCCCTCAAGTGAGCAGTCTGGCTTTATTTCCTGGAGGATGGACTGGTTTGATCTTCTTGCAGTCCAAGGCACTCTCAGAATTTTCCTCCAACACCACAGTTCAAAAGCATCGATCTTCCTTCGCTCAGCCTTCCTTATGGTCCAGCTCTCGCAGCCATATGTTACTACGGGGAACACCATTGCTTTAACTATGCGGACCTTTGTTGTCAGTGTGATGTCTCTGCTCTTAACTATTTTATCGAGATTTGTCATTGCTCTTCTTCCAAGGATTAAGCGTCTTCTGATTTCCTGACTGCAGTCAGCATCTGCAGTAATCTTCGCACCTAGGAATATAAAGTCTTTCACTGCTTCTACATTTTCTCCCTCTATTTGCCAGTTATCAATCAAGCTGGTTGCCATAATCTTGGTTTTTTTGAGGTTTAGCTGCAAACCAGCTTTTGCACTTTCTTCTTTCACCTTCATCATAAGGCTCCTCAGTTCCTCTTCACTTTCAGCCATCAAAGTGGTATCATCTGCATATCTGAGATTGTTAATGTTTCTTCCAGAGATTTTAACTCCAGCCTTGGATTCCTCAAGGCCAGCTTGTCGCATGATGTGTTCTGCATACAAGTTGAATAGGTAGGGTGAGAGGATACAGCCCTGCCGTACTCCTTTCCCAATCTTAAACCAGTCTGTTGTTCCGTGGTCTGTTCTTACTGTTGCTACTTGGTCATTATACAGATTCTTCAGGAGGCATACAAGATGACTTGGTATCCCCATACCACTAAGAACTTGCCACAATTTGTTATGGTCCACACAGTCAAAGGCTTTAGAATAGTCAATAAAACAGAAATAGATGTTTTTCTGAAACTCCCTGGCTTTTTCCATTATCCAGCGGATATTGGCAATTTGGTCTCTAGTTCCTCTGCCTTTTCTAAACCCAGCTTGTACATCTGGCAATTCTCGCTCCATGAACTGCTGAAGTCTACCTTGCAGGATCTTGAGCATTACCTTACTGGCATGTGAAATGAGTGCCACTGTTCGATAGTTTGAACATTCTTTAGTGTTTCCCTTTTTTGGTATGGGGATATAAGTTGATTTTTTCCAGTCTGATGGCCATTCTTGTGTTTTCCAAATTTGCTGGCATATAGCATGCATTACCTTGACAGCATCATCTTGCAAGATTTTGAACAGTTCAGCTGGGATGCCGTCGTCTCCTGTTGCCTTGTTATTAGCAATGCTTCTTAAGGCCCACTCAACCTCACTCTTCAGGATGTCTGGCTCTAGCTCACTGACCACACCGTCAAAGCTATCCCCGATATTGTTATCCTTCCTATACAGGTCTTCTGTATATTCTTGCCACCTTTTCTTGATCTCTTCTTCTTCTGTTAGGTCCTTGCCATCTTTGTTTTTGATCATACCCATTTTTGCCTGGAATTTACCTCCAATGTTTCTAATTTTCTGGAAGAGGTCTCTTGTCCTTCCTATTCTATTGTCTTCTTCCACTTCCGCGCATTGCTTGTTTAAAAATAATTCCTGATCTCTTCTGGCTAACCTCTGGAATTTTGCATTTAATTGGGCATATCTCCCCCTATCACTGTTGCCTTTTGCTTTCCTTCTTTCTTGGGCTACTTCTAGTGTCTCAGCAGACAGCCATTTTGCCTTCTTGGTTTTCTCTTTCTTTGGGATGTATTTTGTTGCTGCCTCCTGAACAATGCTGCCAACTTCTGTCCAGAGTTCTTCCGGGACCCTATCTACTAAGTCCAGTCCCTTAAATCTATTCTTCACCTCCACTGCATATTCCTTAGGAATATTAGTGAGCTCATATCTAGCTGATCTGTGGGTCTTCCCTAATCTCTTTAGTCTGATCCTAAATTGTGCAAGAAGAAGTTCGTGATCTGAACTACAGTCAGCTCCAGGCCTTGTTTTTACCGACTGTACAGATGTCCGCCACCTTTGGCTGCAAAGGATGTAATCAATCTGATTTCGGTGTTGTCCATCTGGTGAAGTCCATGTATAAAGCCGTCTCTTAGGTTGTTGGAAGAGAGTGTTTGTTATGCAGAGTGAATTGTCTTGGCAAAATTCTATCAGCCTATGTCCTGCTTCATTTTGTTCTCCCAGGCCATACTTACCTGTAATTCGAGGTGTCATTTGACTGCCCACCTTAGCATTCCAGTCTCCGGTGTTGAAAATAACATCTCTTTTAGGCGTGTTGTCCAGTAGGTGCTGCAGATCCTCATAGAACTGCTCTACTTCAGCTTCTTCAGCATTTGTGGTTGGGGCGTATATTTGGATCACTGTGATGTTAGATGGCTTGCCCTGAATTCGAATTGAGATCATTCTGTCATTTTTTGGGTTGTATCTAAGCACTGCTTTAGCCACTTTACTATTAATTATGAAGGCTACTCCATTTCTTCTGTGGTCCTCTTGTCCACAGTAGTAGATCTGGTGGTCATTTGATGTGAAGTGGCCCATTCCAGTCCATTTCAGTTCACTGACGCCCAGAATGTCTATCTTTAATCTTGACATCTCACCAATAACCACATCGAATTTGCCCTGGCTCATAGATCTTACATTCCAGGTTCCAATGGTGTGTTGATCCTTAGAACATCGGATTCGGCGTTCACCACCAGCACCATCGGCCGCTAGCCGTCCTTTCGGCTTTGAGCTAGCTGCGTCATCACGTCTGGGGCTAGTTGAGCTCATCCTCTGTTCCTCCCCAGTAGCATTTTGACCATCTTCCGACCTGGGGGTCTCACCTTCCGATGGTATACCGACATATCTCTGGTTGTACTGATCCATTTAGTTTTCACGGCAAGAATACTGGGGTGGGTTGCCATTACCTTCCCCAGGGATCGCATTTAGTCTGACCTCTCTGTCATGACCTTCCCGTCTTGGGTGGCCCTTCACGGTTTAGCTCATGGCATCATTGAGGTGCTCAAGCTCCAGCACCACGACAAGGTAACGATCCTTTGCTGAAGCCGAAGAGATATATGAACGACAATATAAGATGCATTTTAAATGCTGTTGATTATATTAATCAGAAAAACAAAAAGGCGTCAATAATTTTTCTTGATATGGAAAAAGCTTTTGATAATTTAGAATAACCCTATATGCTTTCAGTGCTCCAGAAGATGAACTTTGGCTTGAACTTTTTATCTTGGATTCAACGTATTTATCAGGAACAAATAATGAAGCTAATAGTAATAGTTTGTTTGAATATGTGGGTGTGTTTTTATACTTTTTACCACTTGTATTGTTTTTTCATTGTCTAGGGTTATGTTACACAAGGTGGGTGGCTTTACAAATATTTTAAATAAATAAACACTAATTATGACTTTCTTTTTGATCATATAGATCTTTCAGCTAATCGAAAACTTGATTTTAACCATAGTAAAATACAACAGTTTTGAAAGTGCTAAAAGGTTAAACTGTTGTGAAACTATTTTTATATTTGTTTTAATACTAGGTGATATATGAAGAAGGATAAAGTGAGATATTTTTTCCATTGGAATAATTTCTACTTTTAATTTTACCTTATAGTACTCTGCAAGCTGTTTTATGTAGTATCTATATTTTGTTATTTCTATTTCCTTCCTTCCTTCCTTCCTTCCTTCCTTCCTCCTTTCCTTTTAAAATACATAGATAAAAAAGCCAAAAGCAAATTTGGCTGGCAGAAGCAAGCAATATAACTCAACTTCAACTCAACTGAGTCTTGGATGAACCTGGTTCTGCTAGCAGAAGAGGTCTAAAACTAGCCAGACATCTTTTCTCCATTAGTTTATCATACTGCTATTGATTGATTGATTGATTGATTGATTGATTGATTGATTGATTGATTGAATTTTTATCACCGCCCATCTCCCCCAAAAGGGGGACTCTGGGCAGTTTACAATAAAATTTTAATCTTAGAATTTTTAATCTTAGAATCATATTTTTATGATTTTTTTGGAAAAATTGGAAATTTAGCCAATATCCATTTAATGAATCTTAGCTGTTTAGCATTAGGACTTTAGATAAATGCTAGAGAAATTTCTATACTATGTAATTTGCCTTTTAAGAAAACATAGCATCCTTCCTTATCTTTTTGTATATCATTACAAGGTGTATCCTTACTAATAAGCTCTGCTACGCCTTTTGATTTTCTAGATGAGACTGAGAAATAGGATTGTAGTAATTACTTTTCACACAAAATTCCTGATCCAAGCCTTGATGAGTTTCTTGTAGAAATAAAATACTGTATTTGGTTTTACTTTCTGTAACTGTCCTGTTATTCTCTTACTTTTAATAGGATTTCCCAGACTTCTCAGTGTGTCTGTTCTTGGTGTTATCAATCTTGCCCATATTTTCTGCCAAAAGTTACTTCTATTGTGTCCCATGTCACAGTACTGTCAGAACAGTTCCGTTTTTCTTTATCTGTTCTTTTGAAAAAGTCTAGAAGAGAAGGCTGTTGTGTTTCCTTTGGATTGGGATGCCTAATCCTCTGTTAATTGGAATTATTTAAGACGTTTCCACAAGTTATATATTTTTCTTGAAGGTTTTCTATTTTTTACTGAAATGCTTGTGGAATATACTGTATCCTGTTTATTACTTGTACTTTTCTCTGTCTTCCCTGTTCAAATTAATCCAGTCTCTATCTTATTAGTCTTTCTAATTTTTTCTGTTGGTGGTTCAACTAAATAATCAAAACTGGCTATAGTTTTATCTATTATCTTTACTATTTCATTTTTACTTTATCTAACCAGTTAATACAGCTGTCATGCATTATTATAAGAAATTCTGAGAAATCCTTTAGAAATTCTTGTTCTTCTATAAATATATTTTCTGACTGTAAACACTCAATTAAATCCATGTTTCTCTCAGTACTTATTTTTCTTGTTTTCTGAGAGACCTGTTCATCCTTTTTATTTGTCTTATAATAGTATTTCCACTTTAAAAAATGATAATAATAACTATTTTTGTTGCCTCTACGAGAAGATTAAGCTGACTGTTTAATTCTGCAACATCTATTTCTTCTGTACTTTCTATATCCCTATTCTATATTTGGGATATTAGCTACATTTGAATGATTTAAAAGTGGAGAATATTATGGGGGAGATTTTAACTGGGTGGATAATCCAGAACTAGACAAATCTCCAAGAATGGTAAAGAAAAAGGAAACAGTAAAAGTAATCAGAACTTATTTTTAATCCTATGATCTGTTAGGTGCTTGGAGAAAGTTTCACCATGGGGAGAAAGGCCACAACTTCTTCTTAGAAAGTATAATAGGTATTCTAGGATAGATTAGAGATCCAGTTTGGTGTAGTGATTAAAGCACCAGGCTAGAAACAGGGAGATCATGGGTTCTAGTCCCACCTTGTTGGAAGTCCTGGCAAATCCAGGATGCCTTGTTAGCATGTGAATTAGCATGTAAATTGAGTTGCACCACAATGCAACTCCGAGGAACTGTTTGTTGCCACTCCCACTTCCTCTCTCTCTCTTCCTCCATCTTCCACCCAGGGAGAAGCAAGCATGCTGCTCTGCTCTCCATTCATCAGGGCCATGTGCTCGGGCCTTGATGAAGAATTCTGCCCCTTTCTTCCACACAGCCCTTGGCAGCAAAATAGGACTGAGGGTTTAGGGCAAACTAAGTATTTAGAAAGAAAAGAAGAACAAAGGAACTTCATCTTTTCCACCAAGATGGATGTAACAGAAGCAACAATAAAGTCAGTAAGAAATTATTTTACTTATCTTAACCTAATCTGTCTAAGCGTGTGATTCTTTATGCTTGGCAGGGCTGTGTGTGTAAGATCCATAACCTGTATGTCTCTGGCATGCTCATTAAAGCTATCTAAGATAATATTCTTTTTCTGTGCCAGCTTCTCAGCTGTGTTATAAGCTCTGCTCCATTTCAGTGGTTCTAGCAGGCCACAAAATTGGCTTCATTGGGTTATGGGCCCAGGCTTTTTCAGAAAGAGAAATGTTAGGCTTGTTCTGTTTTTGCATGAGCATTGTTGTTTTTGAGAGAATACTCAGTCTAGCTACTGAGGGGTTATCTTACACAAAAAGAAAAAGCCTTAAGCATAAAATGAAGATTTTTTTTCTTTTTGAAGTGATTTTTAAATTCTTTTGCTTAGACAAGATGGCCAGTGTACTGCCTTACAATCAAGTGATTTTAAAACTCAAACCAGGAGAGTTTTATCCCTGGAGAATTTGGGTGGAGATGCAGGCAAAGATTCTGAATCTGTATAATATTTTAAAGGAAGATCCTCCTAGTCTAGATTCAGAAGGATATGCAAAATGGGCAGCCAGTGACCTGAAACTGCAAGGGCTAATTATGAGTTCCTTGGATGGATCAATGTTGGTGCAGATCCAGAACAGAGAGACGGCAAAAGGAACGATGGAGGAATTGTTTAAACTCTTTGGGGAAGGAGGAGACTCCCAAGATGTTAATTAAGTTATCCAACATAAAGCTGCAACCAGACAGAGATATTGATGAACATATTTCCAAAGTTCAATCATTATTGCACAAGATTGCTTGTAATGATGTGATTTTGGATAATAGAATTCAAGTTGGATTTTTATTAGGATCTCTCCCAAAGAGTTATTCAAGCTTTGCTGCAAGTTGCAGGAATCTACCCGCCCTCTCTCAAGTTTAATTGAACAATTGAAATCTGAGCATTGCAGGCAGGATTTCTATTCAAATGCAAAACAGGCCCATCAAGAGGCAAGCTGTTTTTCAAAGCCTCAGGGCAAAGATGGGGGTCAGAAGCAGAAAAGTGCTTCAAAGACAAAGAAAACCATCAAGTGCCATTTTTGTGGAAAGAGTGGGCACTTAAAGAAAAATTGTTGGGCCAGGAAGGCAGATCAGAAAACCAACAGAGAAAAGGCTTCAGAAACAACTCTTGTTGCATTTTCAGCAATTAATAAAAGTTGCTCTTCTTTTATTATAGACAGTGGATGCAGTATACATATGATTAATGATCCAGATTTCTTTATTGAACTGAACCCAAGTTCAAAGGAAGAAATCAGTTTGGCTGATGGAAGAACAATCTCAGTAGAAAGGGAGGGGCGCGCCCTCCTAATGTGTGGAAATGGAACCACCCAGAGAAATATAATTGCAATTAATGTTTTGTATGTTCTAGATTTGAGAATTAACCTGATTAGCACATCTGCCCTCATGAAAAAGGGGCATACCCTTCGATTTAAAGGTAACACATTGGGGGAGATGGGCGGTGATATAAATAAATAAATAAAAACATGTGAAATAATGGATCAAAAAGGTGTCTTTTTAACAGGATTCCTAGATCAAGGTTTGATTTTTCTCAATTGTGAGGGGCCAGATATGGCATGCGTGGCTAATTACCGAGGAAGGGAGGACAAAAGCGCCACTTTCTGGGACAGACAATTTGAACACAGAGATTCAAATGCAATTCTTCAGATGAAGAAAAATGGATTGGCAAGCAAGGACTGTGGTAAGACTGATGCAAGGTGTAAAGCTTGCATGCAGGGAAAGGCCACAAGGCCTGCAATTTCAAAACAAAGCACCAGGCGCTCCAAGCAGCCCCTGGAGCAGATCCACACCAAGCTGTGTGGGCCAATTCAGGCATCTGTTGGAGGTAACAGACGGGGGAAGTAGCAATGACAGTTACTTACCTACAAAATAGATTACCAATAAAAGCAACAGATGAAACAGAGCCAAATAAGAACCCTCTAACCAATAGCACTGCAGAAGGGGGAGGTGATGATTACTTATTCAAAGTACCTTACCCAGTGTTTCCAGATGCAGCGAGCAGGCAAGCCTAGAGAGGAATGGAGAAGAAAACTCCACCTGAGTCAGATGATGAGGAACCAGGAGGAACAGAAGGGGCAGAGATGCAGTATCATCCAGACCTGTGTCCTGTTCTGGACCTGAGGCGCTCATCATGACCAAACAAGGGGGTTCCAGCCAAGTGACTGTCCTACCTCGCAGGAGTGGCATTGCTGAAAGAGCCTGCATCATGGAAGGAAGTGCAACAGCTCCCACCAGCTGAAGCAAGGAAGTGGAGGAAAGCAGCTCAAGAAGAGTTTGAGGCTCTGCTACACAAGAACACTTGGTTACTCACAAAGTTACCTGTTGGCAAAAAGACAGTTGGTTGCAAATGGGTCCTTAACGCCAAACAGAATGAGAAGGGAGAAGTCCAAAGATACAAAGCTAGACTGGTAGCCAAGAGCTATTCACAAAAGTATGGGGAAGACTATGACCAAACTTTTGCACCTGTTGTGACCCACACAACAATTTGACTTCTTTTAAGTCTAGCAGCAAGCAGAAACATGCAAGTGGAACATATAGATATAAAAACAGCATTCTTGCACGGGGAAATTCAGGAGGAGTTGTACATGCAACAACCTGAAGTGTTCACTGGTCCAAAGAACCAGCATTTAGCATGTGGGCTTCAGAAGGGGATCTATGGGCTGAAACAAGCAGCAAGGGCCTGGAATGTGAAATTAAACCAGATGCTAATAAAGCAAGGTTTCACTCAGGGCAAAGCTGATCCGTGCCTTTACACACCACACAAGAATGGCAGAGATGTGTTCATTCTGACATTCGTGGATGATTTGATTCTCTGTTATGAGGATCAAAGGGACATTGATGAAATTGTATCCAATTTGAACAAAGAAGTAGAGGTGAAACGCCTTGGGAAGGCGAGCTACTACTTGGGGATACAAATTGACAGGAGGATGGAAGTTTTCTCTTTAGTCAGAAGCAAAAGATTTTTGAGTTATTGGAGAGCCTGGGGCTGGAAGATGCAAACACAGTGCCAACTCCAATGGAACCAGACTTTCACAAAGTCAAGGACACTAGTGAACTGTTGCCTCAGAACAATGGCTACAGAGAGGCCATTGGGAAGCTGTTCTGTCTGTCAGCCACAACAAGGCCAGATATTTCAACTGCAGTGGGGATCCTCTGCAGAAAAACCAGTGCACCCACCCAAAGGGACTGGACAGGCATTAAGTAGGGGACTGCAGACCTGAAGCTTAAGCTGCCAGCAACTGATTCTAGTGGGGTACACCGATGCAGATTGGGCAGAAGATGAAACTGATCGCAAATCCGCTAGTGGGAATGTGTTTTGGTTTGGGGGAGGGGCTGAGCTGGGCTAGTCACAAGCAGACTATATTGGCACACTCAACTACTGAAGTGGAGTATGTCTTAGTGGCTGAGACATGCGCAGAAGTACAATGGCTTAAGTATCTACTTGAGGATCTGGGGGTTAGTGTTCCTGCTCTAATAAGAGTCTTTGAGGACAACCAAATTTGTATAAGACTCTCTATCAAAGAAGGTGGGAGGGCGGACCAAGCACATGGATGTTCATTACCACGCGATTAGAGAGGCCCAGGAGACAGGACTAATAAATTTGGAGTATTGTCCCTCAGAGAACATGATCACTGACATCCTAACAAAGCCATTTTCAAAGGGTGTCTATCAGGGCCTACAAAGTGAATTAAATCTTGTGTGGGCATGATTCATGCAGGATTTGAGAAGGGATGTTGGAAGTCTTGGCAAACCCAGCATGCCTCATTAGCCTGTGAATTAGCATGTAAATTAAGTCCCACAATGCAACTCTGAGGAAGCTGTTTGTTGCCACTCCCACTTCCTCTTTCTCTCTCCCTTCTTTTACTTATCTTAACCTAATCTGTCTAAGCGTGTGATTCGTTATGCCTGGCAGGGCTAAGTGTGTAAGATCCATAACCTGTATTTCTCTGGCATGCTCATTAAAGCTATCTAAGATAATATCCTTTTTCTGTGCCAGCTTCTCAGCTATGTTATAAGCTCTGCTCCATTTCAGTGGTTCTAGCAGGCCACAAAATTGGCTTCACACCTTGGGCATGAAGCCAGCTGGGTGACCTGGGCCAATCGCGCTCTCTCAGCCCTAGGAAGGAGGCAATGGCTAACCACTTCCAAAAAACCTTGCCAAGAAAACTGCAGCAGTGAAGACAGACTCAAAGGCACAGACATGCACATAGAATAGGTTACTTATTATTATCCAACAACTTAGAAAAATTATGTCAAGTAAAGATAGGCACATCACTCTTGTCAGACCACACATGGGTCTCTACAGACCTTAAGATCTTTCCAAAGAACCATTCAGCAAGATATGGGGAATAGATCCCTCCCTATTAAAAAAAATAGAAATAGTTACCAAAATCACAGAATCTATTCAAGAATATTTCCATCTGAGTCTCCCTACAAACTTGCCAATGAGTATAATATGGGATGTAGTGAAGATAACAATTAGAGTAAAGTTAATTTCAGAATCAATAAAAGTATGTGTCTGTCTGTGTGTATGTATGTATGTGTATGTGTGTATGTGTGTGTGTATGTATGTGTGTGTGTGTGTGTATGTATGTGTGTATGTATGTATGTGTGTGTGTGTATATATATATATATATATATATATATAAAAAGCTTCAGCAAAGGACCGTTACCTTGTCGTGGTGCTGGAGCTTAAGCACCTCAATGATGCCATGAGCTAAACCGTGAAGGGCCACCCAAGATGGGAAGGTCATGACAGAGACGTCAGACTAAATGCGATCCCTGGGGAAGGTAATGGCAACCCACCCCAGTATTCTTGCCATGAAAACTAAATGGATCAGTACAACCAGAGATATGTCGGTATACCATCGGAAGATGAGACCCCCAGGTCGGAAGATGGTCAAAATGCTACTGGGGAGGAACAGAGGATGAGTTCAACTAGTCCCAGACGTGATGATGCAGCTATCTCAAAGCCGAAAGGACGGCTAGCGGCCAACAGTGCTGGTGGTGAACGGCGAATCTGATGTTCTAAGGATCAACACACCATTGGAACCTGGAATGTAAGATCTATCAGCCAGGGCAAATTGGATGTGGTTATTGGTGAGATGTCAAGATTAAAGATAGACATTTTGGGCATCAGTGAACTGAAATGGACTGGAATGAGCCACTTCACATCAAATGACCACCAGATCTACTACTGTGGACAAGAGGACCACAGAAGAAATGGAGTAGCCTTCATAATTAATAGTCAAGTGGCTAAAGCAGTGCTTGGATACAATCCAAAAAATGATAGAATGATCTCAATTCGAATTCAGGGCAAGCCATCTAGCATCACAGTGATCCAAATATACACCCCAACCACATATGCTGAAGAAGCTGAAGTAGAGCAGTTCTATGAGGATCTGCAGCACCTACTGGACAACAGGCCTAAAAGAGATGTTATTTTCATCACAGACTGGAATGCTAAGGTGGGCAGTCAAATGACACCTGGAATTACAGGTAAGTATGGCCTGGGAGAACAAAACGAAGCAGGACATAGGCTGATAGAATTTTGCCAAGATAACTCACTCTGCATAACAAACACTCTCTTCCTACAACCTAAGAGATGGCTTTATACATGGACTTCACCAGATGGACAACACCGAAATCAGATTGACTACATCCTTTGCAGCCAAAGGTGGCGGACATCTATACAGTCGGTAAAAACAAGACCTGGAGCTGACTGTAGTTCAGATCATGAACTTCTTATGGCACAATTTAGGATCAGACTAAAGAGATTAGGAAAGACCCACAGATCAGCTAGATATGAGCTCACTAATATTCCTAAGGAATATGCAGTGGAGGTGAAGAATCGATTTAAGGGACTGGACTTAGAAGATAGGGTCCCAGAAGAACTCTGGACAGAAGTTGGCAGCATTGTTCAGGAGGCGGCAACAAAATACATCCCAAAGAAAGAGAAAACCAAAAAGGCAAAATGGCTGTCTGCTGAGACACTAGAAGTAGCCCAAGAAAGAAGGACAGCAAAAGGCAACAGCGATAGGGGGAGATATGCCCAATTAAATGCAAAATTCCAGAGGTTAGCCAAAAGAGATAAGGAATTATTTTTAAACAAGCAATGCGCGGAAGTGGAAGAAGACAATAGAATAGGAAGGACAAGAGACCTCTTCCAAAAAATTAGAAACATCGGAGGTAAATTCCAGGCCAAAATGGGCATGATCAAAAACAAAGATGGCAAGGACCTAACAGAAGAAGAAGAGATCAAGAAAAGGTGGCAAGAATATACAGAAGACCTGTATAGGAAGGATAACAATATCTGGGATAGCTTTGACGGTGTGGTCGGTGAGCTAGAGCCAGACATCCTGAAGAGTGAGGTTGAATGGGCCTTAAGAAGCATTGCTAATAACAAGGCAGCAGGAGACAACGGCATCCCAGCTGAACTGTTCAAAATCTTGCAAGATGATGCTGGGCTTGAGGAATCCAAGGCTGGAGTTAAAATTGCTGGAAGAAACATTAACAATCTCAGATGTGCAGATGATACCACTGATGGCTGAAAGCGAAGAGGAACTGAGGAGCCTTATGATGAAGGTGAAAGAAGAAAGTGCAAAAGCTGGCTTGCAGCTAAACCTCAAAAAAACCAAGATTATGGCAGCTTGATTGATAACTGGCAAATAGAGGGAGAAAATGTAGAAGCAGTGAAAGACTTTGTATTTCTAGGTGCGAAGATTACTGTGCATGCTGACTGCAGTCAGGAAATCAGAAGATGCTTAATCCTTGGAAGAAGAGCAATGACAAATCTCGATAAAATAGTGAAGAGCAGAGACATCACACTGACAACAAAGGTCCGCATTGTTAAAGCAATGGTGTTCCCTGTAGTAACATATGGCTGCGAGAGCTGGTCCATAAGGAAGGCTGAGAGAAGGAAGATTGATGCTTTTGAACTGTGGCGTTGGAGGAAAATTCTGAGAGTGCCTTGGACTGCAAGAAGATCAAACCAGTCCATCCTCCAGGAAATAAAGCCAGACTGCTCACTTGAGGGAATGATATTAAAGGCAAAACTGAAATACTTTGGCCACATAATGAGAAGACAGGACAGCCTGGAGAAGATGCTGATGCTAGGGAGAGTGGAAGGCAAAAGGAAGAGGGACCGACCGAGGGCAAGATGGATGGATCACATGATAGAGGTGACGGACTTGTCCCTGGGGGAGCTGGGGGTGTTGATGACGAACAGGAAGCTCTGGCGTGGGCTGGTCCATGAAGTCACGAAGAGTCAGAAGCGACTAAATGAATAAACAACAACATATATATAAAGGCGAATCAAGAGCTTGATAAAGACATATGGGATTTAGAGAGAAGCAAAAACCATATCAGTGTGGAAAAAATGTAACTATTAAAGAAAAAAAAATAAAACTGGATCTAAACCAAATTAATAGAACAATGTGATACATAAATCAAAATTAATATGAATATGGCAATATATATTCCAGATTACTAGCCTTTTGTATGTTTTTCAAATATAAAGTAAAAATGTGCTCTATTAAGAATAATACAGGTGAAATCACCTACAACATTAAAGAAATCATTATTTTTAGACCCTAGTGTCAGGTACTATATAGATCAGACAACCCAGAACCAGAAGGAATAGATGACTATCTTATCCTATTTCTTTAGATCAGAGGAGGTCACTAAATAGAGATATCTCTGTGTCAGAAATATTCAACATCATAAACAACCTGAAATCACCAGAACTTGATGGATATTCTAGGGCTAAGGAATTTAAAGACAGCAGTCCTTATACAGAGGTAGCTAATTATAGACCAATCTCTTTGCTAAATCAAGATGTAAATATTTTTACGTCTATATTAGCTATAAGACTAAAGGAATTAATAAAAGAATATGTTAACTTAGACCAATATGGCTTTGGGAAAGGATAGAAAAAATGTTAATTTTATTGAATAAAACAAATACAGGTCACCTTTGGCTCTTTTCACTCTTGATGCACCCAAAACTTTTGACCAGTTATACCTAGGAAAAATCTTCAATAAATATAATTTGGGTAATAAATTTTGTTCAACTATCTTTAAACTATATAACATTATAAATGCCATAGTAAGAACTAATGTTGAGTCATAAAAGTTCCAGATCTATAAAAGGACAAGACAGGATGTCCTTTATCACCCCTACTATACATATCTGTAGAACTAGCAGGACATTAGCTCCCCAAAGTAGCACTTTTCATGAATATAGGCTGTAAGATTCCAAAAGAAAGTAAGAAGCAATACAACATTAAAATCTGCCAAATGTAAGTAAGATATTTAGAAATGAACCCCCCCCCAAATCTTAGTAAATTAGGTGTGTTAAATTATAATCTGCTGCTGAAAAAACACTATTTAGAAAGTGGCCATCATTTAATCTATCCGTTCTGGGCAAAATAGTAATTAGATTAATTGCATGGATATAGGAGAATTCACAGTGTTCTCACCCTCCTATGCAGTGAGGCAACTCAAAGAACTAGAAGTAAGATAACTGTTCAATTCATGATGGTTGAAGCAAAGCTGGCTATGGCACAATACTGAAAAAACCCAGAGGCTCCATCACTAGATCTCTGGTATAAAAAACTGGAAAACTGCTGTAATGGAAAAAATGATATATAAAAGATGGGAAGAATTGGGATATACCAGAAAAGTTACTTTTGATTCAATTTGGGATAAAGTAATACTTTTTGCAAAACACAATAGACCAAACTCTTTTTGTTTTCCCTAGTATGTACTCTACAAAAGGAATCTTGGTTTGTTTTTAGATCTTTTTAATATGTCCTCTGACTTTTAAAACAATACCATTTTTTTAAAAAAAGACTCATATTCTTATATGTTCCTACTCTGAGCTTTTTAGAGAGGGAGCTAATTTAGAAATAGATTAAAAATGGTTGATAGAGTTTTGTTTTTTTTTCAGGAAAAGCCACTGCAAACCTCTTCTGCCTTGAGGATTGAAAAAGATTTGCTTAATGGCTACTTTGAGCTTCTACTGATCAGAAATCAAAGTGGGATCAAACAATACCCTGATCCTTATCTCTAAATGACCTGCCCAATCGAAAGGCCCCTGATCATGGGGGGCTTACGCCACCTTTTAGTTCATCAGATGGGCAAATAATGTCACATCATCAGTGCATTTTGAAGAACAAGATTGGAAATGCACTGCAGGAAGTGGGGTAGGAAGAGGACAAAAGGGAAGCAAAATCAGGCAAGTATGATCTGTCTGCATTGGTGATCTGGGTAGTACTCTAAAACTTCCCCCAAGTGTTTGAATTTAATGGAGCATCAGAAGCAGCAGCTGGATTTTGTTTTCCAGCTCAGTACTTTTCCTTACATGCTCATATAAGATGGCACCATATGATAATGGTTAAGTGCAGTAACTTAACTTCACATATTTCAGTTTGACAAGGTTTGGAAGGAATTTGCAGACATGTGGCCATCATTACCCTGTTTTCCCTGAGGCATGGGCATTTTTATTTTATTTTCATTTTGGGGGTGGGCAATATGGCATCAGTTTATTCTGTGTCAGAGGATTACACATCAATTCAAACCAGCAGACTAACTGTTGAATTGGACCGGTTTTAAAAAATGCTGCTGCTGCTCTTTCTCCTATCTCAAAACCTGGGTTGAATTCTTCAAATGTCTGTGCTAGATTGGAGGAAGACTCGGTTCCAGAAATGACCCCTTTTCCCCTTTCCTCTTCCATCTCTGAGAAAATGTAAACTTTTTTTGGTACTATTGGGATGAATCAACATTGGCCTAAGAGATACGGAAATGAGTATGCAGGCCCCTTTTTCAAGCAAACTGTAACCCAGAATGAGCCCTGATCCAATATTTGGTAGTCTGTTGCTGGGGAAACCTCTTGTTCACTCTTGGATGAGTGTGAAAATCTTTCTTGACGTTGTTTATTCGTTCAGTCGCTTCCGACTCTTCGTGACTTCATGGACCAGCCCACACCAGAGCTTCCTGTCGGTCGTCAATACCCCCAGCTCCCCCACGGACGAGTCCGTCACCTCTAGAATATCATCCATCCACTTTGCCCTTGGTCGGCCCCTCTTCCTTTTGCCTTCCACTCTCCCTAGCATCAGCATCTTCTCCAGGGTGTCCTGTCTTCTCATTATGTGGCCAAAGTATTTCAGTTTTGCCTTTAATATCATTCCCTCAAGTGAGCACTCTGGCTTTATTTCCTGGAGGATGGACTGGTTTGATCTTCTTGCAGTCCAAGGCACTCTCAGGATTTTCCTCCAACGCCACAGTTCAAAAGCATCTATCTTCCTTCTCTCAGCCTTCCTTATGGTCCAGCTCTCGCAGCCATATGTTACTACAGGGAACACCATTGCTTTAACTATGCGGACTTTTGTTGTCAGTGTGATGTCTCTGCTCTTCACTATTTTATCGAGATTTGTCATTGCTCTTCTCCCAAGGATTAAGCGTCTTCTAATTTCCTGACTGCAGTCAGCATGCACAGTAATCTTCGCACCTAGAAATACAAAGTCTTTCACTGCTTCTACATTTTCTCCCTCTATTTGCCAGTTATCAATCAAGCTGGTTGCCATAATCTTGGTTTTTTTGAGGTTTAGCTGCAGGCCAGCTTTTGCACTTTCTTCTTTCACCTTCATCATAAGGCTCCTCAGTTCCTCTTCGCTTTCAGCCATCAGTGGTATCATCTGCACATCTGAGATTGTTAATGTTTCTTCCAGCAATTTTAACTCCAGCCTTGGATTCCTCAAGCCCAGCATCATCTTGCAAGATTTTGAACAGTTCAGCTGGGATGCCGTTGTCTCCTGCTGCCTTGTTATTAGCAATGCTTCTTAAGGCCCACTCAACCTCACTCTTCAGGATGTCTGGCTCTAGCTCACTGACCACACCGTCAAAGCTATCCCCGATATTGTTATCCTTCCTATACAGGTCTTCCGTATATTCTTGCCACCTTTTCTTGATCTCTTCTTCTGCTTGGTCCTTGCCATCTTTATTTTTGATCATACCCATTTTTGCCTGGAATTTACCTCCAATGTTTCTAATTTTCTGGAAGAGGTCTCTTGTCCTTCCTATTCTATTGTCTTCTTCCACTTCCGCGCATTGCTTGTTTAAAAATAATTCCTTAGCTCTTCTGGCTAACCTCTGGAATTTTGCATTTGCATTTAGTTGGGCATATCTCCCCCTATCACTGTTGCCTTTTGCTTTCCTTCTTTCTTTTGCTTTCCTTCTTTCTAGTGTCTCAGCAGACAGCCATGTTGCCTTCTTGGTTTTCTCTTTCGTTGGGATGTATTTTGTTGCCGCCTCCTGAACAATGTTGCGAACTTCTGTCCAGAGTTCTTCCGGGACCCTATCTACTAAGTCCAGTCCCTTAAATCGATTCTTCACCTCCACTGCATATTCCTTAGGAATATTAGTGAGCTCATATCTAGCTGATCTGTGGGTCTTTCCTAATCTCTTTAGTCTGATCCTAAATTGTGCCATAAGAAGTTCATGATCTGAACTACAGTCAGCTCCAGGTCTTGTTTTTACCGACTGTATAGATGTCCGCCACCTTTGGCTGCAAAGGATGTAGTCAATCTGATTTCGGTGTTGTCCATCTGGTGAAGTCCATGTATAAAGCCATCTCTTAGGTTGTAGGAAGAGAGTGTTTGTTATGCAGAGTGAGTTGTCTTGGCAAAATTCTATCAGCCTATGTCCTGCTTCGTTTTGTTCTCCCAGGCCATACTTACCTGTAATTCCAGGTGTCATTTGACTGCCCACCTTAGCATTCCAGTCTCCTGTGATGAAAATAACGTCTCTTTTAGGCCTGTTGTCCATTAGGTGCTGCAGATCCTCATAGAACCGCTCTACTTCAGCTTCTTCAGCATTTGTGGTTGGGGCGTATATTTGGATCACTGTGATGTTAGATGGCTTGCCCTGAATTCGAATTGAGATCATTCTGTCATTTTTTGGATTGTATCCAAGCACTGCTTTAGCCACTTGACTATTAATTATGAAGGCTACTCCATTTCTTCTGTGGTCCTCTTGTCCACAGTAGTAGATCTGGTGGTCATGTGATGTGAAGTGGCCCATTCCAGTCCATTTCAGTTCACCGATGCCCAAAATGTCTATCTTTAATCTTGACATCTCACCAATAACCACAATCTTTCTTGATGCCTTGTGCTTATCTAGGTGAGATGTTCTGTCTTTCAGATCTTTTTCCTGCCATCACAATACTTCTCTGTCAAGATGACCACAGGGATATGGAGACTGACGGGACCAGTGGCTTCTTGGGAGAATACGTCCTGGCTTCCATAAGGAAGGCTCCATCTAGTTACATAAAGAGTGACTATCTTTAAGCCCATCAAGAAATATAAACTTACCAGGAGGCAAGTAGGTGAGGTTACTCATTACCACTTTTTTCAGACTCCTCCCAGCAGATTTCTTCTATTCTACTCTATATAATTGTGAGCCCCAGAGGCATTCTTGTAGAAAGGTGACCTCCCCTAGTCACTTCATGGACACATCCATCGAGTTTGTTTGGCAATATTAACTAAGTAGTTTGCCATTGCCTTCTTCAAGCATTCAAGTATTTTGGAATTTCCAGCTTTAGCATCTCCTGGAGGTTCTCCCCTCCAAGAACAAACCAGGTCAAACTTTCTGAAATCAGCCAAGGTTGGTGAAGTGCTACTGAAAGTTGACACTTTTCTAGGTGTCTGTGGACACATGATCCCATGATCCCAGGATGTTTATTTTAGACCCCCACCTACAATGTGGGGGCCTAAAATAAAGTGTTATCTTTTATTAATAAGTTTTCTTTTTCTTTTATTTTTAAGAAGGAAATAATAGTAAATTTTTCCTTCTTTAAAATAATAATAATAATAATAATAATAATAATAATAATAATAATGTTTTGTCTCTTAATACATCAGCCTCTACCATCCTTTCAAAAACTCTTTTGGAACCTATTTTGCCCCATGTTTTTGCATATCCACTCTCTTGCCTACTCCCTTGGTAAGCATGCCTCTTCCTTTCACCAGTTGTACCCTTCTCCATATATGTCAAGGTTGTTTGTACCCATAGCCAACAGTATCAGTTGCATGAACGAGGAATTCTGAAAAAGTTAGTACAACATTCCTCAAATGGTGGCACAGACACCAGAAATATTACACAGAAGCATTCTAAATGGGATGCAATTCCCTTCCCCAAATCAGGAAGAAATCCACAAAAGAGAGAGAAAGGAAAGTGTGTTGTTTTCATTATTTCAGCTGGGGGTGGGGTTTGAGAGGAGGTTAAACATTAGGGAAAGATTGGTCCCACAGTGGTTAACATTCAATATTATCATGGTCTTTTTACGTCCTTAATTATAGTAACAGAATGCCTGTAAACATAGAATCATATAGTTGGAAGAGAACTTAAGGATCATCTAGATAGCCTTCTGTTCAATGCAGGATCCACTAAAGAAGATTTAGAAGAGATGGGATGGCCATTTTCAGGTACACACACAGATGCTACAGGGAAGATAGTAAGAACTGTTTCCCAGTGCCACAGAAGCTCAGACCAGAAATTAACAAGTATAAATTGCAGCCACCTAGATTTCTTTTAAATATAAGGAAAAACTTTCTGATGTTAAGATCTGTAAAACAGTGGAATATTCAGCCTACAGAGGTTGTGCATTTTCTAACTCTGGAGATTTTTAAGAAGAGTCACCTCTTATGGATACTTAAATAATTTTTCTGCTTTAATAAAATCTGACTAGCAAATTTTATTAAAAGGCCTAAGAGTCGGGTGGCATACCAATTTGATAAATAAATGAATAAATAAGGACTACATGGCCCTTGTGATTGCTTCCAAATCTACGATTCTTTGATTCTGTGATCTCTGACAGTTGACCATTGAACCTCACATTGAAGACTGGAGAACTCACCACCTTATGTCCCAGCCTGTTTTATTGGCTAATAGCTTGCACAGTCTTCTGAAGTCCCTTCTGATACCTAGCTTGAACTTCCTTCCTTCTAGGACACATATATGTCCTTCTTGGATAAAGTGGGCACTTTGTTTCTATCTTGGTGGGACCCATGTTCTTGGACAGATCAATCAGTATGAAAAACTGAGAATCATGACTTCAGGAGGCATTTGGCAACTTCTGGTGGGGACAATGGCGGTTTGAGCTGGTTTTTTCCACTGTCTGTGGACTGACCTGTCAGAATGGCTTTTTTTCTTGGGCTCAGGCAGGCTTCCTTGCAGCCCAGAAGTGTTCTCCGGATTAAGGAGAACCCCAGGAATCACACCATGTGTTCTCCAGATGGCTGGTCACAGCCAGAAGACCGCAAAACAGCGCTTTTGGAAGAATAAGCTGGCTGAGGGAAGGAAATTCCTCCACTGATAATGGATTTATTTTAAATAATTTAGTGTTTAAATAGACAAAGTTTAAAAAGTTTAAAATAGGCAAAATGTATGCTGTATTTAAAGGCAGTATTAGACTTTATTAATCAAGATCTGTTGTGAAAAAAGTTAGATAACACCAATGTGGACAAATATGTATCTGCATATATCTGGTTCAAGCATTATACTAATACTAACACTGACCAGGCTGGGATTTAGTCTGAAACCATATTTACATCTAGGGGAGTCAAACAGGGGTATGTTTAACAACAATAAAAAAGGTTACGTTTTTATCTTAACAACATTGCCTTCTCAGAGGCACCTATGGGATACAAATGATGAAAGCAGTGTCATTTATTTATTTGTATTTATTAACAAATTTATATAGCCACCCCACTCACACACAGTGACTCTGGGCGGCTTACAGAGTTAAAACCAATAAAAAAAACAAAAAAAACCCGCCCCCCCTCCCCCGTGGCAACAGACGTACTCTAAATCAACCATTTAAGTGGCTCCATATCGGCCTGAGGTCCCCAGGCCCACTGACAGAACCACGTCTTCAGGGCCTTCCAGAAAAGCATCAAGGTAGGTGACAGTCCTATCTCTGGGGGAATGATATTCCATAGGGAGGGAGCCCCATGGAAAGGCCCTTTTTCTTGGTCCCTCCAAGTGTACCTCCCTCATTGATGGGACCCACAACATGCCCTGCCTCCCTGCTCTGGAGGGCCGGGTGGATGTGACTGGGGTGAGGCGGTCCTTTAAATAACCTGGCCCCAAGCCATGTTGAGCTTTAAAGGTATGGAAGTTCCACCCCTTTCATATGTCAGAAAGAGTCTGGCAGCACCTTTTCTGACTAGCAAATTTTATTAAAAGGCCTAAGAGTTGGGTGGCATACAAATTTGATAAATAAATAAATAAATAAATAACCAAGCTTTTGTGAGCTATAACTCACTTCACCAAATTGTGATGGTTGCCTTATTCATAAAAAACACAGACTCACCAGCCAGGGCTAAGGATATCTGGTTTATTGAGAATAGAATGCAGACACGGAGAAAGATGAGAATGAGCACATGGCATGCGAGGTAGTCGGTAAATACCCGCGGTGCGGACATGATCCTTCCCCACCCCCCATTGTCCCAAAGTCTTGACCGACGGTGAACCCGGAATCTTGATGGGCGATCAGGGGGCGATTCTGGAGTCTCAGTGGGTGATCAAGGGGATTAGTGCTGATTACCTCTGTCCTCTTCCTGTGTCTGGAGCAGGTGTGTCCCCCGTGGTAATGCAGAGATGTCAGGGAGATAGGATGATGGCTTCCCGGGTCAGGGCAAAGGTATGGCTCCTTTGTCCTTTATCTGTTTTGTCTTTCAGTGCTTATGGGATTAGCGCTGATTCTTTCCTCCCCCCTCCCCTTCACCGGAAAGGCATGTTCCCCGTTGTGATGTATGTATACATCGCAACGGGGGACATGACATACTGCCTCCCCCCCAAAAAACATCAAGGCGCCGGTTTGGAAGGATACGCTGCATGGAAGCGTGTGACTAGCCGTTGCGCTGAGACATCCCGGGCATGCACCCACTCAGGGTGGGGGAAATGTCTCCAGCAGACCAGGTACTGAAGGGTGCCCTGTAGCCTTCTGGAATCTAGAACCTCCTTTACTTCAAAGTGCTGCTGCCCATCTATCATGATGGGAGGAGGCGGGGGGGGGGGGTTGTTATGCCACTTTGAGGAGGTAGCCGGTTTCAGTAAGGCACAATGGAACACCGGGTGTATGTGTTTCAAGTTGTGTGGCAATTCTAACTTAAAAGTTACCGGGTTGATTATTTCCACTATTGGAAAATAGTGAACTTGGGGGCTAACTTCTTTGAGGGCTGCGGAGACTTAATGAATTTAGTGGAGAGGTAGACCTTATCTCCCACTTTGAAGTCTGGCTACGCAGCCCTGTGGTTGTCCGCATAATGCTTGTAGGTTGCTTGGGCTTCGGAGAGAGCCAGCTGAATGATTGGCCAAACGTTGGCTAGCTGAGCAGCCCAGTCAACTGGGGAACAAGGTGGGGTAGCTGGCTGTGGCAACTCTGGGATCGGGACGAAGTCTCGTCCATAGACTACCCGGAAGGGGGTGTGGCCCGTGCTCTGGTGCACTGCAGTATTGTATGCCACCTCAGCAAAGGGGAGTAAGTCTACCCAATTATCTTGCTGGTAGCTTATGAAGGAGCGCAAAAATTGCTCCAGGGTGGAGTTAAGGATTTCTGTACAGCCGTCCATGTGGGGGTGCAAGCAGTGGACAATGCCTGCTTGGTGCCAATCAACTTCAAAAATGCTTTCCAGAATTGTGAAGTAAATTGTGTACCCCTATCTGTGACCAAGCGGGAGGGGGTACCGTGTAATTTGTAGATGTGACCTTAACCACCCAGATGACCGTTTTCCGCTGGCTGGGTGGCAAGTCTACGATGAAATCCATCGAGATTTCCTCCCAAGGGCGGGAGGGGCTTGCCACCGGCTGCAATAGTCCCTGGGGCTTACCCACTTTTCGCTTGGCCATAACACATGTAGGGCAAGCAGCGACATAATCTTTTACATCCCTCCTAAGTGTAGGCCACCAGAATTGTCGCCTTACCAGATGTAACGTTTTTACAAAGCCAAAGTGCCCTGCCGTTTTGTCGTCGTGAGAACGTCTCAGAACCTCTGCTCGCAATTGCTCTGGCATGTACAAGCTATTTTGTTTCCAGGCCAAATCATTCTCAAAAGAAACATTGTTTTTATTGGTTTTTAAGGCTTGTACGAACTGCTGTTGCAATTGTGATGAAATTGACATGCGTCTCCCTCCCCTTGCGGGCGGTTGTGCCGGAGTATGCTGCGTTCCAGTTTGGCTGCGCGTGACAGCTTGGCAACCCAGCTGTGTGTCAGTCCACACAGTACCTATAATGTCTGATGCCGGACTGGCATCCTGGGGCCACCTAGAGAGAGCGTCAGCTAAGAAGTTCTTTCTTCCCGGTATGAACTTCAGCTGAAAATTAAAGTGGCTGAAAAATTGAGCCCAGCGAACCTGCTTGGGGTTGAGGCGTTTCGGGGTACTGAGCGCTTCCAGGTTTTTGTGGTCCGTCCAGACCTCAAAGGGACAAGTGGCCCTTTCCAGGAGGTGTCGCCATGCCTCTAAGGCGGCTTTGACGGCAAAAGCCTCTTTCTCCCATACATGCCATCTCCGTTCTGTTTCGGAGAACTTGCGGGAGAGGTACGCGCAGGGCTTCAGCTGATCATTTCGATCCCGCTGAAGCAAGAGCGCCCCAATTGAGAAATCGGAGGCATCTACTTGGACTACAAAGGGCTTGGTGGGGTCGGGGTGTTGTAGAACCGGTTCGGCTGTGAACAGGCTTTTGAGATGATCAAAAGCCCTTTGGCATTCAGGTGTCCAGTTAAGTAGCGCTCCCAGGTTTCGTGCCTTGCGCGTGACTCCCAAACCCTTGGTGCGGAGTAAATTAGTTAGGGGCAAAACGATTTCCGCTAGTCCCTTGATGAACCCCCTGTAAAAATTAGAAAATCCCAGAAAACTTTGTAGTTGCCTCCTAGTGTGTGGGCGCTCCCATGCCAGGATGGCCTGGACTTTCCCAGGGTCCATTTCAATGCCCCTCTCAGAGATTCTGTAACCCAGATAATCTAGCTGAGATTTATGAAACTTGCACTTAGAAAGCTTGGCAAATAGCTCAGCTTTGCGGAGTTTCCTGAGCACCTGCTTAACCAAGCGTTCGTGCTCCTCTTCAGTCTCAGAGTATATCAATACATTGTCTAAATACACAAGGACCCCCTTGAACAAGTGTTCGTGCAAGACCTCGTTGATCAATTGCATAAATACCCCTGGTGCCCCTGCCAAACGAAACGGTAATACTTTATATTGGAATGATCCCAGTGGGCAGTTGAAAGCCGTCTTCCACTCATCCCCCTCCCGTATGCGTATGCGGAAATAGGCTTCTCGCAAGTCCAGTTTAGAGAATATTTTCCCCTTTGCCAGATGTGCTAATATGTCTTTGATTAGGGGCAAGGGATATTTGTTTGATATGGAAACCGAATTCAATCCGCGGTAGTCCGTACAGAGTCTTAATGTCCCATCCTTTTTTTCTCTGAACAACACTGGGGCTCCAACTGGCGAGTTTGCGGGCTCGATGAAGCCTCATGCTAAGTTCTTGTCCACAAACTCCCGCAATGCTGCCAGCTCTTTCTGGGTCATTGCGTAAATTTTTGGCTTTGGCAAGGGTGCGTTGGGGACCAGTTCTATCGCACAGTCAGTCTTCCTGTGGGGTGGGAGTTTGTCTGCTTCATTCTCCCCGAACACATCTGCAAACTCAGTGTACCTGTCCGGCAAGCCTTCCAGGGCCGCTGCAGCCAGATGTGTGGTTGTAGACGCCGCCCTCCCCACCGCAGCACGGGGAATTCGGTCCCCTGTAGGTGCTTGGTAGAAGCCGTCTGCAAACGTGATCGTCCTGGTTTCCCAATTTATGTATGAGTTCCTTCGTACCAGCCATGGAATGCCTAAGATGACTAAAGGGTGGCCCACCGGTGCCACGACAAATTTCAGTCTCTCTCGGTGGCTGCCTAACTGCAGCACCACTTCTCCGGTGAATTGGGTGATCGGGCCTCCTCCCGCTGCCGAACCGTCCAATTGCGTGAACACTATGTGGTGCTGAAGTGGAAAGCGGGAGATTTAAATCAGCAACCATGTCCGGGTGCATTAGGCACCTAGAACAGCCTGAGTCTATTAGGGCCCAGACTTCAACCGACTTCTCAGTGGAACTTAACTCAACTTTTACGTACAGGGTGGGACAGTTGGCACTCACCCCGTTGTCACTGCGCCCATTCTCCTCCTCCACCTGCCCTCTGGCGCTTCTCAGGGCAGGTGGCTGGCGTTTCCCGCCGGTTCTTCCTGGTCATTCTCCTCCTCTTCACTGGAGTAAGGTAGTTCTTTTGCTCCGATCTCTCCCCTGGCCACTGGCATCTTTTTGGGCACTATGGGTGGTTTGCCCGGCGTTTTTCCTGGCCTGTCAACTACCTTTGTTTTCAGGCATGCTGCTGCTTTGTGGTCCTCTTTCCCGCATCGAAGGCACTGCCCCTTGGCGAACCGTCGCTCCCTCTCCTCTCTCCAGGGTTGGGAAGCTGGCCTCACCAGTCCTGCAGCGGTTCAGGGTCCCTTTACTGTCGCCGCTTGTTGCGTCACCCTCTTGGCTTGTAGGAAGGTTTCCTGGGCATTTTCCGCCTTACCGGCCAGCAGTATCCACTCATGTAGAGTGTTTGGGTTGTCTCTGCATAATGCCCACCTCAGAACATCCAAGTTCAGGTCCTCTTTGAAACGTTCAATTAGGGTAGACTGCAACCAGTCCACCACCTTTCCAGCCAGTGCTTTAAACTCCATGGCATAATCTGCTACAGATCATTGCCCTTGGCTGATTCCCCTTAGGGATCTCTTTGCTCTCTCCTTTTCTAAGGGGTCTCTGAAGTGCAGATTTAGTGCCCAGAGGAACTCGTCGAAGTCATCGAGCTCTGGGGCTTCTGCCTGGTATAGCTGCACATACCAGTCAGCCGCCCTTCATTTAAGTTTGTTAGCAATGGCATTAATTTTGCCCTTTTCTGAGCGGAAATATGGCCCAAATTCTTCCATGTAGTTCTTGGCATTTGTTAGGAAAAAGGATAATGTTGCTGGATCCCCGTCGAATTTGACCCCGAAGTCTTTCACCCCCGTTCCTGGTGGGCTCCAAACCACATCTGGTCATCTGGACGTACCTCGGGCTGCCGGGGTTCTCCGGTCTCGGTGTGGGGATTCCCCAAGCTGGACTCCGGGCGGTGTTGCCTCAGTTTCATGCCGGCTCCAGCCTCTTCCCAGCGGTCGCGTCTCCAGGGGGGGAGGGGGGGAAGAGGACCTCCTGGCAGATTCCGCGAGGTGAACTCTGCCCAGCGCTGCCTCAGCCTCCTGCCATCTCCTTCCTCTCCCCTGGCTGTCGCGTCTCAGGGGTGGGAGGGGGTGTGTGATGAACTTTTGGTACCTGGTTCTACCTCACCCCTTCCTCGGGATTCCCACGCCACTGACCATCTCAGGAACAGCTGTTCAATTTGTTGGCAGAATGCTGGGAAAGCCTTTAGCCCAGGAGAGATCAGAAAAGACACACACCAGGCATTTCTATAAAAATAATTTATTTACAAAAAGCAAAACAAAAGCAAAACATATTTAAAGGACTTAGCTCTCATTGAGAGCTACCTAGCTTGGCTACATATCGGCACAGAGAAAAAAAGGAAGTAAAACAAGTCCGGGCAGGTTTCCTCCCCCCAGGCGATTTGCATCAAGCACGTGAAAGGAGACAATCAAATACAACCTCTTCACCCGGCCAAAATGATTAGGTACAATAGCAGTCTTAATCGTTAGTAGGAAAACATCAACACTCCCCTTTTTACACTATAGATTAAGATGCAAACCAATCTTCTCTGACAACTTTATATGTCTTTCCATTCACATTACTTTACCATTATCTCCCCTTTGGTTTAACAGAAAGCTACCATTCTTCTTCCTGTGTTTTTCCAAACCTAGGTTGTTATAATTCCAAGGCTTTTTAATATGAAATGGCTTTTCATGCAGGCTTCAAAATCAAGCCTTTGTTTTTCTGTTGATGTGAACAGCAGCAAATCATCAACATAAATGCACAGATACATACAGCCTTGTTTGTCCTTCTTCATATATATACAGGGATCTGCTTTTCCTTTTTCAAAACCCAAATTCTGCAGTTTTTCATCTACTTTTTGGTTCCAGGATCTAGCAGCTTGTTTTAACCCATAGATTGACTTCTGCAGTTCACAGACTAGATTCTCCCCTTTTTCATAGCCAGGGGGTTGCTGCATGTATAATCTGTGGTCTAAATCACCATAGAGAAATGCAGTTTGAATGTCATAGTGGTGAACTGACATTCCTTTGAGTGCAGCAACTTTTAACAGTAATCTAGTTGATTCACCTTTAGTAACTGGTGCAAAAGTCTTGTCAGTCTAAATCTTTCCTTTGAGTGAACCCTTTTGCAACTAACCTTGCTTTATATTTTTGGATTTTGCCATCAGCATCCCTTTTCAGTTTGAAAACCCACCTACAACCTAGACAGCGTTCATTAGGAGGTAGATTTACCAGTTTCCATGTTTTATTTTCTTTCAAGGATGCTAACTTCTGTTGCATGGCAGAATGCCAATTTTGTGCAATCTCAGGTGGTAAAGCATTCACTTGTTCTAAAGACTCAGGTTCTGTGAATATGTGAAAAGCCTTTACTGTTTCAGCCTGAAAATGTGATGGAGGAACGCCTTTATTACTCCTCTGAGATCTGTGAGGTAATACAGGGCTTAAATTTTGACTCCTATCACTTTCCTGAGAAGCATCTGTCTCATCAGACAGATCTTCAGTTTGCTTTTCTGGTTCAATGTCCTCATCAGGCAAAAGATCACCATCAGCAAGTCCTTGCTGTTCTCTTGTGGTGGTCAGATCAACTGGAGAGCTAGAATTTAATCTCCCCCAGTTTTGTTCAGCAAAAGAAGCGCTTTTGCTAATTATTAATTTCTCTCCCATTATGAACCTGTAGCTCCTCTGGCTTTGTCCATAGCCAACAAAGATGGCTTTCTTTGTTGTGGGGCCTCCTTTCCTTCTCTGCTGTTTTGGAATGTGAACCCATGCAGTGCTACCAAACACTCTAAGATGGTTTGCCTTTGGTTTCACACCATAAAACAAATGGAATGGAGTGTCCTGAAACAGATTGAATTATACAATCTGTTTTGTACATAAGTGGCAGTAGATATGGCCTCTCCCCAGTACTTAAAAGATAATTGTGAATCTTTAATCATGCATTCCATTGCATTTTGCAAGGTTCTGCCCTTTCTTTCAGCAACACCATTTTGCTGAGGGGTGTAAGGGTTAGAAAGAATTTGTTCTATCCCCTTTTCCACTAGGAACCTTCTGAATTTGTGAGAAAGGTATTCTCCTCCTCTATCACATTGGAGTGCAGATACAGGCCTAGGGAATTTTCCATTTGCCCATGTCACAAAACTTTTAAATTTCTCAAATGCCTCATCTTTATGTTTTAAGATGTAGATAAATATGTATCTTGAGAAATCATCAATGATGGTCATTGCATACCTTGCTTGTCCAAGACTTGGAGCAAAAGGACCAATAATGTCAGAGTGTACAATTTCCAAAGGTCTAGTTGTAACTCTGTCACTGTGCTTACTCACAGGAGCTTTTAGTGTTTTGCATTCTTTGCAAACTACACAATCTAAGTATTTATCACAGGGTTTTATCTTTAGGTCAGCACACAGCTGTGGCATTTGTGCTATATACTTGAAATTAGCATGACCAAATCTCCTGTGCATCAGGTGTACACATTGGTCATGATATGGAGTGTTCCCAACTGCAGCCTTGCAGCTTGGCTTCCTTGCATTTTGCACAATGTACAAGGAGTCTTTTAACATACCAGTAGCACACAATTTCCCATTTTTTCGTATCTCACAACCATTTTTCTTAAATGTTATGATATACCCTGTTGCAGCCAATTGTGCCACAGATAAAAGGTTTGATTGTAAATTTGGCACATACAACACACCTTTTACAGTTTCTCCCAAGCAGGATAAATACAAGTCACCTTGTCCCATAATTTTGGTCATAGACCCATCAGCCAAAGATACACTTTGTCTTTCAGTTTTAGACAGTGACACAAAAGAGCTTTTACAATTACATAAATGACAACTGGCCCCAGAATCTAACACCCATACATCAGAATTACCCTTCTCAGCAACCTGTGCAATTTGGGTTGTCTGAAGAGCCTTCTTCTGTGTTGCCCTTGTGTTCTTCTTCTCTGTCTTTCTACTCTTGGGTCTCATGGCACAGTCTCTTTGCAAATGTCCAGCTGAACCACAGGTGAAGCATCGCTGGCTGGCTAGCGCTGTGGCCTCAGGTTCCTTTCCCTTCTTTTCCCTTGTTTTCTGGTATTGCAGCTTTCCAGAAGAGATGGGGGGGGGGATCTTTCCTCTCTCTTCTCCCATTCAGCAAGTAAGCGCTGTGTAACATACGATGGGGTGAGGTCTGCTTCAGGCATAGCCTCCAGGGTACAAATCAGCGTGTCCCACGTTGCATTTAGTGAGGACAGGAGGCTATAGGATTTTGTGAGAGGTGTAAATTCCATTCCTCTCTCCTGCAACTCAACAAACAGCTGCTGAATAATGTGCAGGTGCTCAGGAAGGCTTTCTCCTTCTGCAAGGTAGGCTCTATACAGCTTTTTCGTCAGAGCAACTTTACTCCCTGCTGTTGCCTTTACATATAAGTCTCTCAAAGCGTCCCAAAGTTGCTTTGCAGACTGCATACCTCGCACGTGGACTAGCTGATTGTCCTCAACTCCCAGGATAATGGTGGCTCTAGCCCGCTCATCCTGTCTCAGCCATTCAGCACTGGGATTTGGGGGGTTTTGCTCACCAATTGGCAGCCAAAGATTCTCTCTGTGAAGATACATCTCCATCTTCAGGGCCCAATTCAAATAGTTGGTCTCTGATAGGCGCTCCAGAGGCATCGCTGAGGGCTGGGAGGTAGCCATGGCTTCTTCCTTCTTTTGCAAGTCACCTCAGCTGGCTTCTTTGTCCTGTAGACTGGCAGTTGCTGGAAAATCTCCAGGTGGCTCCAAAGAAAATCTTCACAGGTCTTTGCTACCTGCCTTTAAATTGTGCATGAGGTGTGGAGCTGATCTCTCTGGGTTTTACTGGGCTGTTTACTGGGCACATAACCTGTTGGCAGAATGCTGGGAAAGCCTTTAGCCCAGGAGAGATCAGAAAAGACACACACCAGGCATTTCTATAAAAATAATTTATTTACAAAAAGCAAAACAAAAGCAAAACATATTTAAAGGACTTAGCTCTCATTGAGAGCTACCTAGCTTGGCTACATATAGGCACAGAGAAAAAAAGGAAGTAAAACAAGTCCGGGCAGGTTTCCTCCCCCCAGGCGATTTGCATCAAGCACGTGAAAGGAGACAATCAAATACAACCTCTTCACCCGGCCAAAATGATTAGGTACAATAGCAGTCTTAATCGTTAGTAGGAAAACATCAACACAATTGACTCCAGCCTCGCCTCCATTATCCTCAGCCTCTCAGCTGTCTGGGAGCCTTCCTCGGTTCGTCCGATCTGGCGCCTTCCCTCGGCTCCTGCGATCGTCGAGGACAGCAGGTCCCATGGCTTCCTAGATGCCCTGAGCGTCCCTGGCAGGGATCCCGGCGTCTCGTCCAGGGTGACCCACTCACCCTGCGACTCTCTGGTGGCTTCAGGTGTCCTGCTCCTTCCAGCCTCCTCCTCCTCCAAGCTTGATCTCGAACCCTCCTGGATTTCGTACCATCTGGGAATAGTGTTCTCACCGATCGCCCGTGCCGTGGAGTCGGGTGCCCCATCGCCGGTCCTCTGGTAGCCACCTCTTTGTGGGTTGGGTCTTTCCATCGCCAGCTTTGATCCCTCACAAACGAAATCTGGAATGGTGCTAGTGGAAAAATTTTTTTGATTCCCGTCTTTATGTGATGGTTGCCTTATTCATAAAAAACACAGACTCACCAGCCAGGGCTAAGGACATCTGGTTTATTGAGAATAGAATGCAGACACAGAGAAAGACGGGAATGAGCACATGGCATGCGAGGTAGCCGGTAAATACCCGCGGTGCGGACATGATCCTTCCCCACCCCCCATTGTCCCAAAGTCTTGACCGACGATGAACCCGGAATCTCGATGGGCGATCAGGGGGCGATTCCGGAGTCTCAATGGGTGATCAGGGGGATTAGCGCTGATTACCTCTGTCCTCTTCCTGTGTCCGGAGCAGGTGTGTCCCCTGTGGTAATGCAGAGATGTCAGGGAGATAGGATGATGGCTTCCCGGGTCAGGGCAAAGGTATGGCTCCTTTGTCCTTTACCTGTTTTGTCTTTCAGTGCTTATGGGATTAGCGCTGATTCTTTCCTCCCCCCTCCCCTTCACCGGAAAGGCATGTTCCCCATTGTGATGTATGTATACATCGCAACGGGGGGCATAACACAAATGCAAAGAATGGCAAATGATGTGAGATTTAAATTGGGAAGTGGGGAAGAGAGGGTGGCTATGCAGATGCAGGTTACATGTCAGGCAGATTAGAAGTACCTCCTCAACAGTTGTAATGTCTTAAAAACCCATTGTGTTTGTTCAGATCTTCACTCACAATGGATTTTTAAGAAGAAGCTGCATGGCTCCATATAGAAGCGACCACAACTCCATAGTAGAAGAGTTGTTTGAAGGAGAAGCCTTGACACCTTCATTCTCAAGCCTTTGTACCAAAAATAGGGACGTGTAAAAGGGAGACCTGGAGATAAAGAAACTTCTTTAGCCAGTCTCCACAGTTCCTAGGAGGCTTCTTTCTTTTTCACCCACTCCCATGCTTAGGACCACCTCTCTATTTTGGGGTGCCCATCCATCAGAGGAAATAAAGTCTTTTCACTACCTACTTACCAGCTCTGGTAGAGTGGATTTAGCTGAGGAGGATTCCAGCTCTCGCAGATGCCAAATGTTCTTTATCAGTGGGGCAAACTTTCTCCCAGGCAAGTTAATCTCAGCTGACAGCAAATGCTGCCCCCTGTCCAAGTGCTTGACAGGGTCACATGACAAGAAAGCCAGGGAGATGGAATTGGCAGTGGTGAGTGACAAGGTCACATGATCACTTGCTGACCCTTCCAGGAAGGGTGAGTGTAGCTGACACTTCAGTTCCCAAATGTTGAAATAGTGAGAATCCCAGCAGAAAACTCCAGGAGCATTGGGGAACGAGGCTGATGATGTTGGCAAGGATGCTGATGAGCCCCTCCAGCATTGTTTATTTCTTGACAAAAGAGGTAATCATGGAGGAATAGAAGGGTAATTCGCAATACTCTCAGCAATCAGGCTGAAAATTTTCACAGGTATTTTAATTCTTGTGCTAGCAAAGGCCATAATATACCATTAGCACATTAGCATATGACTGCACCCAGCATAACTTCATCCCTATATATATCCACTCATAAGGCATGGTGACCAAGTATTGCTTTCTGCACAAAACCCAAGCAGATACTGCAACCTTAGCAAAGCAAGAGCTTTGGGGGCTTATGACATCACATGCATCATGGCATCATCTTACAAATGACACAAAGTATGTCTTTTGCACTATTTGTGCAATGTCATGACACATATGGCATCACCATGGCTTCTACCAGATACCTATATGTAAGTGATTCTTCTTTGCTTTTCCTTCTTTTATTCTGAATCTTTCTCACAAATTATTCCTGCCCCATATTTTGGATTTGTGAACTATCAATAATGGGGAACATACTGACTGGGTTCCTGTATCACAGTAAACTGTAATATTGTGTGCTTGATTTTGGCTTTGTGCATTGTGTGAACTCAGCCATTGTGGATTACAAAGCCTGGCTTAGAGCATTTCATTGAAACCCAGCCAACTGTGCTATATTTTAGTTAAGCAAATCCTAGCTTAGTGCAGTGCATGAATCGGGTCACTATCTGATAAAATCATGAAATAGTCGGAAGTGCACAGCAGCCCTGATGTGGAATAACGGCCAGAGTGGTGGACTTGTGCCGAGAAATAAAGGCTCAGAATCTCCATTCAACTGCAGTTTTAAATTACACTTTCTCTTCCAATGTAACCTTTCTTGAGATAAATAGCAATGAAAAGCCTTGGCTGGTTCATGCAAAACTGCAGGTGGAATAAAATGAGGTTGGCAGGCTGTGGTGCAAGTTGTTCTGGGAGCCCAGCAGCCGCCTCCAACTGCTGTATGAATTATTAAGTAACCATTTGGGCACAGCATTTCATGCAGACCCAGCTACTGTGTTCTGTTAACCCAGGTTGAAGTTTACTGTGTGGTGTGAATCCAGCACATCTATGCACTCTTCAGACATTTGGAGAACGAATAAGGTAGCCGTGCTGGAGGAGTCAACCTCGCAGCCCTCTGTGACGTTCTGATGTTGCTGGAAGGAGCCCCGCCAAATATTTTTGCCTTTCGGGCCTCTTTTTGAGGGCTCTTGAGAGCGTTGCGGGGAGCAGGAGGCAAGCTGCTCCCATTCCTTTCCACCCTCAAGCATCTTGCCACAAGAAAAACACAGGCTACAGTTGAACTGTTGAAATTCTGCAATTACAGTTTGGGCAGTGTGATCTTGGGGTCTTGGCAAAGGGTTCTGAGTACCATCCACAGCATTCCCAGGCAGAGGTAAGACAGATCCCCTCCAAGAACATCAGCATCTCTACTGGGGGGTCTCTGTACTGTTTGGGCCACTAATTGCCCACCCTGACATACAAAGGGGAAAAAACATTGAGACTGAGGTTCAAAGGTCTGCAAGCCAAATCCCCAGCTGGATATATCGACCTGCATTCTCAGAGCTGCAATTCTCACACATCTGGAAAGTTAGCTTAGAGAAGGCTGAAAAAGATGACATACAACTGCTGAGCTTGCCGATCGGAAGGTCGGCGGTTTGAATCCGCATGACGGGGTGAGCTCCCGTTGCTAGTCCCAGCTCCTGCAAACCTAGCAGTTCGAAACCTTGCCAATGTGAGTAGATTAATAGGTACCGCTTCAGCGGGCAGGTAACGGCATTCTGTTTAGTCATGCCGGCCACATGACCACAGAGAAAGTGTCTTCGGACAAACGCCGGCTCTTCGGCTTTGAAACGGAGATGAGCACCGCCCCCTAGAGTCGGACACGACTGGACTTAATGTCAAGGGAAACCTTTACCTTTACTATAATGTAGGAACTGGGGAAAAGAAAAATGACCCAGGAGTAGCTCCCAAGAGACACCATAATTTGTTTCACCCTTGAAAAAGGGCTCCATACACTTATGATCCAGGACTGTCATTCCTAGGGGTGTCGACAAGGGGCTCAAAAAGAAAAAAATGATGGTGGTCACAATCTTGCCATCAAAGCCCCATCAGGGTTTCTATGGTGCAATTGTGGCCACCATCTTGACTTTTCTGACCCCTCCCATGGATGTCCTTGGTATGGGCATCCATGGGGATAACAAGGGGGAACAAATGACATCATTTACACCATGACATCACTGGCCACCTTGGTGTTGGCTCATCCTGAGATCTTGCTCAAAAGGTCACTGAAGACACCTGTGGGCTCATATGAATCAGTTTCTGAGAATGAAAGTGGTGGCTTTGTGGAAGTGCCCTAATTGTAAATCCTATTATGATGTATAATACAATACAATACAATTTACAATAATCATGTTGCATAGAAAACAGTAATAAAAAGGAATATTTCAGAACTGACTAAAAAGAAAGACCCCCCCCCCCGATATTCCGAGTGTTTGCAGAAGATAGCAGAGTATAAAAATCAATTACATTAAAAGATTGTTCTTGTTTTTCAGTGTTGAATTAAACTGACCTGCCTGAAAGATGTATTGATAGAAGTAGCAGATGAATGGAAAGGAGCAAAAGGAAAAGGTCTAAAGAAGGCCTGGATATCAGAAGAAAGAAATGATTTGATGAAATGGGGCAGAAGCTTTAAACATTTGCAAGGTGGGAGAGAGCACAGACATGTTGACAACTGAGGCTACCATCTTCCACTCATTTATCAGAGAAAGTCCATTTCACTCTGTGAGGATTATTTCTGAGTAGAAATTTGTAGAATGGCACTACATAGAACCTTAATGGTATGAAAGCAAAAGATAATAAAGAAGTTGAGTCCGTAGGCCATGAATATAGGATTGGCAAGATTTGGGTAGAACTGATAGTAGATTACTGATAGTAATCTGTTTGGCATGCCAAAGGTCCTGGACAGCTATGGCCACTCAAAGTCACATTCGTATCCATATTTTTTGACATGCCAGCAGACCAGCTGTCTTGTTGTTGTTGTATATTATTTTTTATTACTATTTTTCTTTTGATGTATTTCCATATATATATTTCTTTTTTAAAAAAATGCAATAAAATTATGATGATTATTATTACAGAATGTTTAAAAATAATTAAGTCAGATGGGGCGGGAAAACTTTTATGGCAACCTAGCCTCGTCCTCAACCTCAGGATGCTGGTTTGTTACAGGGACAATGTTTGCCCACCATATTCATAAACAAACTAGCAAACTCCCTTTTAGCCTTGCACATTGTGTGAATCTAGCATATCATATGAGCCCCAAAAATGGGGTTGAATAAACCATGGTTAACTATGGGCAGATGTGTTGCACAAACATAGCTTTCAAACATGGGCAGGAGGAGCTCTCTATCTTCAGGGTTTCTACAGGGCCAGAAATGAGGCAACTTTTTATTTTATGCCAGCATGTCATGCACACTCAGAAAAAATGGGCAGAGTAAATCATGCATTGCTTACTTATTTATAATATGTACATCCCACATTTTTACTTTTTGTTTTGTTTTGTTTTTTGAAGTCAAACTTGGCTGGGGGTCATATCAAAATGCAGCACATCACTATTGCAACCTATCAACTTCAGGCTTCATGTAAGTCCAAACTTTTTGAAGTAAGAACAGAACTGGGCATCAGATAATGCAGGTCAAGCCAATCTGGGAGGCTACCGTTCCTGTGCACAGTTCTGCCATTTCTTCCTCTCTTGCATCATATTCACAGGCAATTCCTGGAAATCGTTTCAGCTTCCTGGCTATTGAGGTTTGAATTCGATTTGCTGTGGCACATGAGAGCTTTGCAACCAGAAGGAACTGTGTTTTTAGAATGGGAAGACATGGTTCTCTATATTGGGCTATCTCTATACTGCAGTCTGAATGCAGCCCTACTGTCAGGTTTTGGGGAAATTGGAATGAGAACAGTGATGCCATTAAAACTGCATTCCCTTTGAAATGGGGCCCAGCAGGCAAGGGCCACAGGGCTGACAGATCATCCACAAGCCTGATGGTGAGGGGGCCCCTTGTGGCCTTGACAAAATGGCTTACTCCTGAAAGCTCCCAGCAGTGCCAAAAAGCTTAGTTTGAATGCAGACGGCTTTGCTGTGGAATCAGCTGACCTGTTTCCCTTCTCCTCCTTTGCCTCCCACCACCACCCCTGTTCTCCCCAAACAAAAGGTTGTTTTTATTGTCTTCATCGAATGAAGTAAAGGCTTCACCTGGTCAACCCCACAAGTGGCACCCGTTCAATGCCATGAATGCAAATACTTGACCCCTTGAGCTGTGGGGCAGCAATTAGTTAAGCAGGGGATTCGTGTAGCACTTCAAAAGTCTTAATCTGGGCGGTTGGCTGGCCCCCCTTCCCGGTCTCTGCACAGGGCCTGCAGAACACCCTTAATGAGCCTGCCAGCCAGTGCTCCCTTCCAGGACCTCTGGGGTCATGTCAGAAGCTCTGAAAGCTCCTCTCGATTTGGCATTGTGTGGCTTTGGAGATTCAGGCCTGCCTTTGTCAAAGTGGGGAAGGAGAGGGAAAGACCCTCTCACCCCTTTTTCACAAGGCAGAGACAGAAAACAGCTTTCCGAAGTGGGGCTCTGAGAGTGCTTTGCATCTCAATGGCCCTCGGCCTCAATGCAGGCATTCAGATGAAAAATAGGATCACTATCGGAGCTTCCCGGCATTCCCGGCTCTTAGGAATCTTTAAAGACCTTGGTGGAGAATAATTTGGTCGAATGTCACGGTGGAAACAAAACCTAAACAAGCTGGGGACAGTCTATCATGGGAGGCTGCCAGCAAAAGTGACAATGGAGCCTCCCCTACACCCAAAGCCCTTAGATATCCAAGCCCCTGGGGGCCATCTGGGATGTCACTTCCACTGGCACAATGGTAACTGTGTGTGTGTGTGAGAGAGAGAGAGGGGGGGGGGTTGCAGAGGCAAAAGCTTTTTCTGACATTTCAGAGGTGGGAAGAATGCTCCTCACCCGCTCAGCCAGTTCCCTGTTCTGCCAGACCTGATTCTCCTTCGGTCAAGAGTCCTGTTAAGCTTGAAATGTGGTACAAGCTGAGAGTTGGCACCTGCAGTGGCTTGGGAGAAGATACTGACCATGTTGCATTTGAGGTTCTCAGTAAATCTGCAGAGGGAACATGTCAATTATTCACTTGCTGGAATGCTGTAAAACTTGGGGAATGTGGAAGTTTATGAGGCAAACCAGGCACAACAAGGTTGCGTTCTTAGGTGTTAATTTGACATTCTGATTTGAAATGTCATTCCCACCAATTTGTATGGTGGTGATAGAAAGGTCTGTAGAAGAAACTGATAAAAATTTCAGGAAGAAATAACATTGAAGGAGGAAGAAATGGAGAAAGAAGGATGAGAACGAAGAGGTGAAGAGGCTGCTGAGGGGAATAAAGAAAGAGAAAACTTAATTCAGGAATTGGGGTTCAAGCTGTTCTGGATGGGGCCCCACTCCTCAGAAAGAACCGGTCCATAGCCTGGGAATGCCTTCTTGATCCCAGATGAACGCAGCTATGCTGAGGAGCAGATTCACACAAATATATCTAATATACCACTTACAACTGCAGTTGAGACCATCTGCTTTGGCAAGATATTCCCTCAGTTACACTCATCTTGACTATAGCAAAATACTCTAGCTGTGGCTACCCTTTAAAAGTGTCCCAAAGTTCCAACTGACATAGACTGTGGCATCTAGGCTGCTAACCAGTGAAGTTACAAGGATCAGTTGATTCCACATTGAAAGAGACGTACAGATTGCCATTTGTTTTTCAGGCACAACTTAATGTATTGGCGTCAAAGCAAGCACAATATGGTAGGGGCATGTGGTCATTCCAAGAAATCACAGGAGGAAGACCCTCAAGGAGCCTAATCCTGTTGTCAGCACATTGTGTTTTTAAATGTTTTTAAAATTTTGAGCATGGAACGGGGAGGGGGGCAGGGGGAAATGATCACTGCTTGCCTAAAGTAGTTCTGACAACTACAAGGCCTACAATGGATCTGGTATAGTAGAAGTACTGAATTTGCTCTTATCAGGATTTGTGCAAAATTGTTACTAATCTTCAGCCTTGATTACTCGTCCCAATATACTACTTCCTTTTGCCTGGCAAATAGGCCTTCCACTGCTTAGTTTAAAAGACAAAGACAATGCTCTTTGTGTGGGTGTGTACGGGCGTATACCTGCAACCCTTGCAAGACTATTTTGGAAGGGGAAAGCCCAATGAGTGAGCAGGCTGGCGTCACACATCCGTTCAGCCAACAGATTAACAAGCCATTTTAGAGGACGTGGACATGTCCATCCTTTGTGGGAAGTTTTAAGGACCCCAAAGCATCACCTGTACAAAACAACAGCCCATGAAGAAGTTAAGACAGCAAAAACCTGGCAAGCCTCTTTGAACAGGATAATAAACAGACTTAACTTCTCTGGATTTCACGCTATAGTTTTTTAAAAAAAATCTTGCTCTTCTGTATGTTATCAGCATGTACAAAATAGAGTGCTGCTACCTTTCTTTTGCAGGAGGGCTCCCTTGGCTTTGCAAATCTGTGTGGCACACCCATACGAAAGTGCAAACAAGAAAAACCAGTCATACACATTTGGAGAATGTAACAGAGCCACTTTTGTTATTTTCTTTTTATTAGAAAGAAAATATTTCTTTTATTTCTGTTATTTATTTTATTGTTCTGCTAAGGGTTCCTACAGGAGCCTTTGTTGAGGTTCCTTCAAACATTTCGGTTAGCATTTACCAGATCTATCCTAAAAATAACAACAGAATCTCTGCCTCTTCTCCAAAATGTTTGCTATATTGGCTGCAGCCTATTGAGTCCAATGGATGCCAACAACGCTTGGGCCTTTGCACCTAGATGCTCACACCCTGTGGGTGGGGAAGACCTGGATGTCCAATGCACAAATGGCACATCATGTAAGCAGAGCTCTTCCATTCATGTTGACTGCAAGAGCATGCATCATACACGGTGAGGAATGCCTCACTGAACTTTATAAAATAGTTCTGTGTATTTCAGGTTGTGTGTGTTCTTAGAATGAAAATTCTGTGCCTGTATAGATAATGCAGAGGGACGCGGTGGCGCTGTGGGTTAAACCGCTGAGCTGCCGATCGGAAGGTCGGCGGTTCGAAACCACGCGGCGGGGTGAGCTCCTGTTGTTAATCCCAGCTCCTGCTCACCTAGCAGTTCGAAAACATGCAAATGTGAGTAGATCAATAGGTACCGCTTCGGCGGGAAGGTAACGGCGTTCTGTGTCGTCATGCTGGCCACATGACCCGGAAGTGTCTATGACAACGCCGGCTCTAAGGCTTAGAAACGGAGATGAGCACCGCCCCCTAGAGTCGGACACGACTGGACTTTACGTCAAGGGAAACCTTTACCTTTACCTATAGATAATGCAAATTACTCTTATTTTGTATAATTTATGCTGCATTTGCCAGCAGTGATGGATAAGATTTTTTGAAAGACCTCTAGTATCTGTTCCCATAAATCTCTGGAGAAAATGATCAGCCTCTCTCCTTGATTCTTAGATAGCATGCAGTAACAGTTGTACATTTAAGCACGTCTTCTCAGTCATAATAACTGGAAATTTGAATTTTAAATTTAAAAAACCCTGAAATTCTCAGGAGCTGAATGGGCCAATGAAATACTGTATCAAATCTTTTGTTGTTTTCCTGTACAAAATCACTAAATACACTGTTTTCTTTGGACCAGGGGTTACTTTAGCTCTGTGGAGACCATTAATTCTTTACATGCAACCTAGACCTTGGAAAAGTGGCATTATCTTATTCCACTAGCACTTTTCAGTGTGCAGATTTTGAATGTGTAGTTGTGCTTTCTCACACTGCACACAAATATATGCTTGGCATGCAATGTGCGTCATGCAACTGAACATTCGGCATTAGCATGCTAATCTTGGTCCTTTATACCCAAGAACTTTGGGACATACCAAGAAGTTTTCACAAAATTTGTTTGCAGAACAACACTATTCCCAAATGCATGTGGACTTCAAGGTCATGGACTCATTTCAGTAAATTCTACATTCATGTTGCCCCATGGCCATGCCACCATTAACGGCAGTTATTTGATTTGGGGGGGGGAATGGGACTGCAGCCCACCTTGTTTATACCATTTGCATGAAATACAGTCAATGTTGCATGCAAGAAGAAAACCGACTGGATCACATCCTTTGACACTGGTGACATTTCACACCCAGGCAAGCCCTCTTTTACCTATTCTCTCACTCAACACTAATTCAAAAACATCCATGCCTTATCCATTTCACCCAGATTTATTTAGCAGAATATTTCATTTGATCTATCTTTCCTCCTTGCTTTTCTTTGCTCTTGTTTTGCTGATGTCAGCTGGGGGAAGCTTAAATACTTTCTCTCTACACTGTAAGCATACAATTCTTTCTTACTGCCAGGAAATTATATAAATTAGTAAGGATCAGAAGATGTTCCTTGGATGTTGCATTTCAGATACACCTTTGCCCAACAGGCTTTTGGGACAAGTATGTACTTCATGAGTCCTTTGAGAAGGTCTCATGTTTGCTCCCATGGCATTCCATCTCTTCCTTTTGTGCGAGGAGGTCTCTCAGTCCCACCCAAAGTCCTGCCCTGTCATTTGATAGAACTTTAGATTGAAGGGTCTGTAGAATTCCTGCAGGCGTTGGACAACCTGTGGGTCAATTTTGGGATGTGGCCGTCCTTTGGACTTCCCCAAACATCGGGGCCTGCTGCTCCCTTCCGGTTTCTTTAAGCAAGGGAAGCCCTTGGTTTCATTGAAGTAGAAGTGCTTGTCGGTCACCACTTGCTTGAGGCCCAGAAAGTCCTGGACCCGGCCCATTTCTCCAGCCGGGTCACTCACCAGTCTCTCTCCGCTGACGAAGAGAAACTTGGATAGGGGGAAATAACGCAGCCAGTGGTCCAGATGTTTCACATAAATACCAATCCTCACAGCACTCCACGTGGTATCAATAAGACCTGCGCTCAGATTCTTGAAGGCCAAGGTTTGGAAGCTGGGGATGGTGGGGTTCTTGGAAAGTGTCTGGGTGTAGTCTGAAATGGCCCGTGTCACAGGGTTGCGAACCACCACAATCAACTTGGTATCTCTGGACATATTGTAAATGCGCCGTGGGGCTTCCTTTGTCACAAAATAACTTGGAGTTTTCTCCATGGTGATCTGTCCCTCCAAGGTCCTTGGCATCAGGTTTCTGTAGGAATAAAAGCCATACAGATTCCTTCAAATAAACAAGTTCCATTTGATTTTTCAGAATATGGTAACTGCAGGAGTAATGGACTTTACAGGAAAACTAAATGCACCTCTGGAACTGGGAGTTCCCCAAAATCCACATTTAAGCAAGATTTTAGATGCAAACTTGCAAAGACTTCCTGGTGCTGTTCTAGTTGTAGTTTTCTTAAAAGCAACATGGAATTTTAAAGCTTGCATTCCCTTACAGTTGAGAAATCTCAATATTTTTCTCATCAATATCTTGCTTTTCAACAAAATCCCAACAAAAAGCAGTAACACAGCAATGGTTTTAGCAAAATTCTTTTGGCCTTTTGCTCTCTTTCAGCTGAGGGAAAATATTCCTTTCAGAGTTGTTTTAGGCAAAAATTGGCAATAAACTAGAACATTTCAGAAAAACATTGTTAGTTCTTATTTCTTAAATACACACTACTGAAGCAGGGTCCCCCCTTTTAAGTTGTGTTGAGAGGCCTGCTGTCAAAATGATACTGTGTACCATCTCTGATGGGATAGCCAATTCACTTCATTTTGAAATATTTTGAAAAATATGATAAATAAATACATACATACATACATACATACATACATACTTCATTTTGACTGAAATTTATTTATTTACTGGAAGTTTTTGAAGAAACTGGAATGATTACACAACCCATCTTTAATAATTACTGCTAGCATGATTTTATTCTCTATTTCTCTCAGGACATAAAACAATGGTGCAAAACAAAAGGAACTAATTTAAGCTTTGTTGTTAATGGTCAGCCAAACACTAAAATGCTAAAGTCCATCTTTATTTGGATCATGGTATTTAAAAATGTAGAAACAGGATTGGCTGAAAACTTAACACAGCAGCAAAGAGCCTTGAAGAATCTTTTAATTAAACGTTGCTTTATTCACATTTGGTTTGAGTTTTAAATACCTCAGAAAAGTCATTATTAAAAGATTTCTTCCTTTACAAGCATCTTTTGGGATCAAAATATTAAAAGTGGATACATGAATTTGCTCTCTTAAAAACTGTAAATATATGTATATTCTACCAAATCATGTGGAGTTTCTTGGTTTATGTGTAATTTTTGTTTTCTGATGTTTTATCTTTATAATAAGGAAAAAATTAAATACTAAGATAATAACCAAGTAGACGTTAATAAGCAGATATTATTTGCAGGAATCTTGCACCTCCTCTCCCGTCACAATCTGTAATCAAGAACCCTGCACCAAGCAGGAGGTTGGACTAAATGACCTCTGAGGATGCTTTCAATTCTATGATTCTATTGTCTGCTCTCATCACCATCCCCCAAATGACAGACTGACCCCATATGCCCCAAACATCAGGAGTACATGATTTCTCCTCCTATCCGTGCACCTTCACCTTGGCCAGGATGGACACACTACCTTCTGCAGCCCGATGGGGGTATTGTAAAAATATCCATGGCTCCTGGGAGTCCCTGAGCCACATGCTCCTCTGTAGCTCAGGTCCTCCTCTTTGCAGAACCCCATGTGCCACTCATCTATCCCGAATATCTTGGCAGAGAGCATGAAGCTTTTTTGTCACTTTGTTTGCCTGACCAGGACTCTGATGTATCTTCCCAGGCTGCTCAATTCTGTGCCTGTTTGTTCTCTTTGTCCCACTTACGACTGAAGAATAGTACTAATCTTGGCGATCACCATTATTATTTGCATTGTTTTTATTATTACTGCTATTTCATTGTACTGCATGCTTACTTTTTATTTACATTTATAGATTTTAGGTGTGTATTTTTCTATAAATCTCTGATATACATGTTTGATGCATATTTTGTTTTCTGGCTCTGAGGCCATAATAAAGACTAATCTATGCATGAGCTATAAAAGTATCTTTGATGTTGCTAGAATACAGAAGCACCATTGCCTGTGTTTTTGTGCAGTTTGCCAACTAGGGCTCTTTCAGAAAAAAATGAAACAAAACCTCCATTTATCTCTAACAGGCAAGATGATGTTCTTGATAAAATCAAGCTCCTGGAGCTTCAGCCATATCCACAAAGTTATTACACTCTGGAGATAAAAACTTTTGTGGAGATTGAGAGGAACTACAATGGGCACCATCTAAACTTTAGAGCAGAACAGAAGCTGAGAGAATGCCTTGTCTGAATCTAAAAGGCAAAACCAAGTTGCCCTCCCAGATGGGAAACTGGCAAAGATAGACCAGATCTGCAAAGGGGGTTCCAACATAATCCAACCTCACAATTTCAACGAAGGACTTTGTCCTTCTATTGTGTCTCTACAAGCATCGGTTTCAATCTGTGGCCATTTTGGGTTAACTTTCTCCCCTGAGAAAGTGTGACTCACTGACAAACACTTCCAAGACCCTGCTGCTTTACATGCATGGAGCATGACAAAAATGGGAGTGATGACAGGAAGTTTCTTCACCAAAGGTGGTTCCCTCCATACAGATGGGAAGGAATGTGCTGGGAACTTCTGGTCAACGCTAGTCAGCATGGAAGTATGGCACAGCCCCGCAGGTATGTCAGATTCAGTGCCTAACCCCGCAGATGTCAAGCCCCACCCAGCTGGTCAAGATCAAGGAAGAAGTTGCAGAGATTTCAGTAATGAATCTTTAATCCCAGAATTAAGAACGAGAGCTTGGAAACTGTAAAAGGAATTTTCCAGCCTCGTTTATAGTGAGTTCAGAGGCAGAGCCTCTGCATGATTTGAAATGCTTCTTCCCTTGGGCTGAGTGGTAGTTTATGAGAGAAGCTGTCAACAGACGCCCCTTCTGTCTTGTGTCTGCCATCTCGTTCCTTCCTCTCCCTCTCTCACATGCATTGATTCTGCAGTTCTTAGCTTCTGAGGGCATCTTCCCTGTCCGCCTGCAGTACTAACCCATCCTGGAACAACTCTGCTATGCATGAGACCGACAGGTTTTCTGTGGTCCCTCCTTATCTCAGAAGCTTTCCCTCTTTCACCTCCACCATCTAAACTCTTTACTTCAGAGATCTGCCCTCTCCACTATTGTTTCTCAACATTCACAAGTCATTTCCTACTTCTCTTCAGCCTCTCAACCCACACTGTCCCCTCTTTTCACATCTACAGCACATGCCCCCCCACCCCCGCACATGCACGGCCCAGCCATCTTTCCCCCAGTAAAGGAGGGCCAACTTTGCTTCCTTGCAGAACTTCAGCATATTGCCTTGCTTCTACTGGCAATACCATCCCCAGAGTGACCGGAATGCCATGAACAATCCACAGCATCACAGCAGATCAGCCAACAGTCATTCTGTTGCCCAGAAAGGTAGAAGTAGCAGGCAGAAAATATAATCTGAAAACTCATTTTCTGGGATGCCTAAATTCAGAATTATCTTGAACAGTATTTTTTAGCTGCATCTCCTTCAGCTAGTATGTTGATGATCCTATTCTCCATACATATTTAGATTCTTGAAGAAATTAAGTCCCCTTCTGTCTCTCCCTTCTTCCCAGCATCCTGTGCCCACAGGTTCCACATGTCAAACACTAGTGCTTATATTTTCAGATCCAGCTTTGGACACAGGGTACTTCCAAGTGGGCAGGACAGCTGTGAACTCTTTTCAACAACCCTTTGCCGAGAAATGCTAATTGTGTGTGTGTGTGTTTTAAAAAAGGCATCCCAAGTAGTTTTGTGTCAATTAGGCAAATGGCAGTCAGATGTCAGAAATTAGGATGAATTTATGGAATTAGATGGAACAAGCTTTCTGTGCATTTGAAATATGTTAGAAAAGTGCTCCTGGTTTTACAAGAGATTATCCATCCTCTCCCATCTCATTTTCATTTTGTGAAAAAAGATCTAAATTGCTTCATGCTCATTCTCAACCAACATTCCTCCCCCCTGCAGGGATAAAAAAGCATAAAGGAAAAATTAAAGCCAGAGTTGTTTGTCAACTCGCCTCTTATGCTGTCCTGTAGCAACTTTTAAAAAAAGTGTATAAAGTCAAAATTTTCTAAAGCAGCGTTCTCTGTCCTGGTGTTTTGAAACAACACTTTCCAGAATTCCCAGCAAACATTCTTATATTTATTTATATTTATATTTTTTATGACAGCTCATCCTCCAACTGCATTCTTACTTTGAAGAGAGGTGTGGGAGAGAAATCTAATAGGGCTTGGGAACAAGGACAACAGAGAGAGATCAGTACTGCAGTATCTCTGGCATAAAGGACATTTTTGACAATTGCATTTATAAAAACAACAGCCAACATATTGTGTGATTTTGAAATCCTGTGATATTTCATTTACTTGCTCATGAAATGGTGCAGATATTCAGTGTACAAACATGTTGCCCATCTCTGAACTTCCGTATATTAATGAAAAGGGGTTTTTTTGTATGGTATTTAAAGATCTTTAAAAAACAATGAATTTTTAGTAAGAGAGAAATAAATAACATTTAACTGAACATTTAAACCTCAGAAGTGGGTCCAAGGTGCAATTCAAGTACATCTTGTAGTTTTATGACCCCACGGATTCCACATTTTGGCTCTCGGGGCCCAGAGGTCTGCGGTTGGATAGCCTAGCAGAAGGATCTGCCCCATCCAGAGATTTGACTTCTGAGAAGCCAAGAATGAGGCTGATGGTGAAAGTCAGAAAAGCTGAACCACACTTGTTAACAATCAAAATCAAATCTTTATTATGGTCATAGACCAGCATAGGGAAGGGGAGGTACCGTAATTAAAAAGGCATAAACTTTTTTTAAAAAGCATAAACTTTTTATAGCATAAAAAGCATTAAATTTAAAACCATAAAAATTAAAGCATATATTGTATTTATATGTATTTATATTATTTTTATTCTTTGTAAGCTGCCCAGAGTCATTGCGTATGAGATGGGCAGCAGAGAAATTTAAAAATAAATAAATAAAATAAATGATACATCAAGAGTAAAAATCTAAATCTAAATCTAAAAGCAATTATGAAAAGCTAGAAGATATAACAGATGTATGAATTAAAAACTAAAAGTATATATAAAAAGCGAGAATCTAAAAGAATCTAAGAGAAGGGGAGGAACATTAGATGGGTATAGGGGACAAAGCCCCAAACCATAATTTGGATTTGCCAGAATTCAGAGAAGCCCCCAAAGCTGATAGATCTACATTGCATCTACAGATGTGCATGGGTGTCTGCAGGGGAAGGAAGAAGTTCAAGAGGGTGGCTGCAACCACAATTCCCTCCTTTTAAATATACGCTTGTGCAATGTATTCCCTCCTGACATGTCTGACTCTCCCCACATGGACACCGCTGCTTATATATGTAAATTGTTACTACAGTTTGATGCTCCAATAGGTGGGAATTGGCTTTGGTGGCTACTATGCAAGGAAAGTAATTGCAGGGGTCTCACTGGAGACGATCAGCAAGAGGAAAATTCTTGGGAATGGTCTTTGAAAGAGTCATGCCCCAAAGAAAGCTGGGTGAACAAGGGAAAGCAGGTAAAAATTATGGGCTGCTCCAGTCACTAGGGCAGTGCGCATAAAAACAATGCATTTTAGAGGCCATCCTAAGATTCTGATGAATCTTTCCTAAACCAGATTGTAAATTGTATCTAATTCCAGCCATCCCTCTTCCCCTAACCCCTTGATGAAGAGATCTTTGCAATCATCACTTTATTGTTGTGTCAATAAATATTTAGTGAACATTCATTGGCTTTTTTCATTTAATAGAACAGTTGTAAGTGTAACTGTTAAGGACTTGGTGCAGCTGAGCATGCTCACTATTATTGAGCACCCATCTTTGTGATGGATAGCTAAATCACTCTACAGTAACTGCTTAATCAATGATGGCTGTTAAAAAGGCCAGTAAAGGATGGTTTTGATACTGTGGATGATATAAAGAGATGACATCCATTGAATTGCTTCTGCAGTGTTCTGCTTCCTGTTTGCATTCAACTTGATGAAAGAATTTTCTTTAGAAATTATTAAAAAGTGAAGAGAAATTCAGAGAAACTCTCACTGCTGGATCCTGGCCTTCTTGCATTTGTTTAGTGCAAAATGGCTGGTGGTCTTAGTCCTTGCTTTCTGCAGTCCTCCCTGTAAAAGTCCCAGGCTCTGTCAGTGGCATTCATAGGATTCAGTGATTTCACTGAAAGGATGAAGCAAGCACGGTTTTGTTGCACGGCAAGCTCTGTCCCTTTTTATGTGCATCTGATGTCATGACACACTCATTTCATCATTTGCCCCCTTGTCCTTCTTCCCACATCCCTGGACTCTCGCTTTCTCTGCTTCAATTACATCCAAGGAAAAACTCCGGAAGCGAGTCTCTTCTACACACGGAGCTTTTGTAATCATGGTGCTCCCTAAATTTGGAGAAACTATTCATCCAATTTTACTGCCCCCAAGTTTTGAAAGATCAGCTGGTCTATGACTGTACTAAAGATTTGATTTGAGAGATCCCAAAACAGAATGCAGGGCTTGGTTTCTAACTGAGGTGCTCCTGTCGTTATTTTTCTATGGCGTTTGCACTGTCAGAGAAGAACCACAGCTATGCGTGCACTCCTGAGCTTCAGAGGGCTTCGTTACATTTTTCCACCAGCCAGCAGGAAATCGATCCTTTTGGGGAAGATTTCTGTACAAGAGAGGCAATAAGCATTGTCCTTACGCATAGCTCAGATCTTTTAGATACCTCGTAAAGTTTGGGCTTTTTTTTTTTTTGCATTTAATGTCCTCTACCATGTTTTTAAAAAAGGTATATAAAAACAAAGTAAGGCATGAGAGCGAGAGGAAGAGGTTTTGAAAGTTTAAGTAACTGGACCTGTACAACCTGACCAAGATCATTGGTTCCCCAGAACAGGAAAGCAAGGACCTGCGACCAGCATTGTGGTGAAGAAGCTTGTTTTTCACTTTCTGGCAGAAAGAGATGCGAGAAAGGATGGATGGATATGCAGGCGCATGGTGAAGGCCACATACAGCACTCGGCCTCTTTAATTAATGTTGGAGGTTCTGGCAAATCCAGCATGCCTCATTAACATGTAAATTAAGTTGCCCAAAATGCAACTGTTTGTTGCCACTTCCACTTCCTCTCTCTCTCTTTCCCCCTTCTCCACCCAGGGAGAGGGAGTATGGATGCTGCTCTCTTCGTCAGGGCCATGTGCTTGGGCCTTGATGAGGGATTCTGCCCCTCTCTTTCACACAGCTCTCGGCAGCTGTAGGACTGAGAGTTTAGGGCAAACTAAGTATTTAGAAAGGAAAGAACAAAGGAACTTCATATTTTCCACCAAGATGGATGTTAGAGAACAACAAAGAATAAAGTCAGTAAGCTTCTTTTTACTTCTTAACCTAATCTGTATAAGTGTGTGATTCTTTATGCGTGGGAGGGCTGAATGTGTAAGAGCAAGAACCTGTGTTTCTCTGGCATGCTCGTTGAAGCTATCTAAGATAATTTTCTTTTTCTGTGCCAGCTTCTCAGCTGTGTTATAAGCTCTGCTCCATTTCAGTGGTTCTAGCAGGTGACTGAATTGGCTTCATTTAATGCAATCTTCAGGGTAATTTCAAATTGCTTGTGTAATTCAGGTCTCTGGTAACTACTTGCTCTCTCTCCCCCTTGAAGTCAGGAGAAAAGGATAAAAAGATAAAAGTGTGTGTGTGTGTGAGAGAGAGAGAGAGTGAGAGAATGGAAGTCCCTTTTGGGGAAAGTTGGCTCAGTGACCCACCTGCAGGGCCATGCAAAGGAGTTTGCTGAGCATCTGCAGGTTAAAATTGCTCGGGTCTGCTCCAAGTTAGACTCTAAGCATGAGGCATGGTCTGGGGAGATACCAGGGGAATGTACTTACCTGGTTATCTGGGAACAGTTTGATCCTGTTGGATCCAAGGAAGTGGGCAAGATCCTATGGACAGTAAATGCCACCACTTGCCATGCCCCTCCTGGCTGGTAAAAGCAGCCCAGGAGGTGACATGTGGTTGGGTCCAGGTGATGGTGAGAGAGGAGGTGTTTCCAACTGCCTTTAAGGAGGCGTTGGTACACCGCCCCCTCAAGAAACTATTCCTGGACCCTATTGTTCTGGACAATTTTCGTCCAGTCTCCCACCTTCCCTTTTTGGAGAAAGTGGTTGAAAAAGTGGTGGCATTGCAGCTCCAAAAGGTTCTCAATGAAACGGATTATCTAGACCTCTCAGTCAGGTTTCAGGCCCAGATATGGGACAGAAATGGCATTGGTTGCTCTTATGGATGATCTCTGGTGGGAGCAGAATGGAGGCAGTGCATCCATCCTGGCTCTTCTTGACCTTTCAGTGGCTTTCGATACCATCGACCATGGTATGGCTCAGGGAGTTGGGGGTGGGTGGCATAGCTCTGCGCTGGTTCACCTCCTTGCTCCAGAGCCGGTCCCAGTTGGTGGTGATGGGGGGGAGAGATCCAACCCTCGACCCCTCCATTGTGGGGCGCCGCAGGGTTTGGTTCTCTCTCCTCTCTTATTTAACATCTCCATGAAACCGCTGGGTGAGATCATCCGTCACCACGGGATGAGGTATCATCAGTATGCCGATGATACCCAATTATACATTTCCATCCTGGGTGAGGCAAGTGATGCTGTGACTGCCCTCTCTTGGGGCCTGGGAGCCCCCAGGGGCCTGGATGGGGAACAACAGGCTTCAGCTGAACCCTGGTAAGACGGAGTGGCTGTGGGTTAATAGCTCTTCTGTATCCAGGAAACTGTCATCTTTGGTTCTGGATGGGGTTGCACTGCCCCAGACAGACCCAGTGCGTAATCTGGGGGTCCTCCTGGACTCACGACTCTTTGAGCAGGTGGCAGCCATGGCCAGGAGGGCCTTTGCGCAGCTTTGTGTTACGTGCCAGTTATGCTCTTTCCTGGATCGGGAGGCCCTTTGAACAGTCACTTGTGCCCTTGTTAATATAGATTATTGCAATGCGCTTTACATGGGGCTACCCTTGGAGGGTATCCGGAAGCTACAGCTGGTCCAGAATGCAGCCGTGTGGGTTATTTTTGGTGCCCCAAGATTGGTGCACATAACACCTCTACTGTGCGAGCTGCACTGGGTACCAGTCTGCTTCTGGGTCCAATTCAAGGTGTTATCACCTTTAAAGCCCTACATGGCATGGGGCCAGGTTACCTGAGGGGCTGCCTCACCCCTGTTACATCGACCTGTCTCACCCAGTCAGGCAGAGAGGGAATGTTGCAGACCCCGTCTACAAGAGAATTCCGTTTGGTGAGGTCCAGGAAGGGGGCCTTCTCTGCAGCAGCTCCCACCCTGTGGAACATGCTGCCCCCGGAGGTGAGGTCAGCCCCATTGCTCCTGGCCTTCTGGAGGAATCTAAAGACCTGACTCTGCCATCTTGCTTGGGGCAGAGAAGGGAGTAGCTCTGCGTGGGGATGGCTGGCACCTTAGAGCGCTCCTCACACACATGGACTAAATTAGATCTTTTGCCACTTGGATTTTATTCCTATCCTTATCTTTATATCTATTTATTAAGGGTATTGATATTTTTATATATTATATTTGTATTTTATTTACTGTTTTAATTTACTATCTTGTTGTAAACCGCCCAGAGTCCATCCGGTGGGAGGAGATGGGTGGAGAGAAATTTAATAAAGAAATAAAGAAAAGTAAGTCCTCTCCCTGTTCTCACGTGTGGCTTCATCCCTGTCACTCATAACTAGGGGCACCACAGGGTACGTTAAAAAAAAAAACAGCTCCAAGATGGCAGCTGCACAAACATGGCCACTATCTTGACTTTTTGGACCTTCCCTGCAGATGTCCCTGGTCCTAACACATTATCCCTGAGAAGGTCACTCTCAACAAATAAAACATGGCCCTTTCCTGTAGTACCTTGTCACTCCACCAAGTGATGGAAATCACTGGGGTCCAGCAGCCAGTTCGCCTTTCTCTATTTTCCATCAGGTAATCTTTGACCCCCACTATGTTTGGGAGTCCTGACTTTACTGTGTCAAACCAGAATTTAGGAATTGAGCTCAATGGCAACTTTGGTGGTTCTGCTAATCACTACTTTTCCAGCAAGGTGACGCACGATGATCATTCTGACTTGTAACAAGGCAGCAGTTTGATCTGGAGCCAATCGGTCTCATTACCTCGGCTTGTACCAACCTCTTTGAGGTTCAAAGCATGGGAAGACTGATAAATCCCATTGGGATGTGACACTCTTTTCAGCCAGTCTACTGGGAGTTTCTCATTTGCAATCTTTAAATATCTGCCCATTAGCATAAGACATGAAGCGCTGCCTTGTATCCAGGGGCCAACTACCAACTATCAACTGCCAGATAGACATTGCCAGGGAGCTCTGTTTCTCACCATAAGTACAGATGCCATTTATCAGACACCTGGGAGACCTACGTCCAGGCTCAGTTCCCAGAGGGGTTGCCTTCTGCAGCCAAAAACAATGATGAATCTTGTGGCATCCAAATGACTAACTGATCTATTACTGCATATAACAACTCTGTTGCAACAATAACCAACATATTACTGAAAATAACAACAGCAGCATGCAACCTCTATTATAAAAAGGGTATTTGTCTGATTTAAGCCTCCAGAGGCTGAGTGGGTGATGTAGGCTGATTTAATCCTGTTTGCCTACATCACCCAGCATTATCAACTTGAACTGTAGCTTTTAAGGCCCCCTCACCCATCTGGTGCTGTCCAAATGTGTTGGAATTCACCTTCCAAAATGTTAGCCAGCAATAGCCATGTAGCCCAATCTATCTGGAGGCCTCCAGACTGGAAAAGGCTGAATCACCCCAGAGGCGAATATCCCTATTTCTAAAAGTAAGGAATACATTTGCCTCTGAGTCTCGTTGACAACATACACAGCTCCATTGAGCTTTCTTGGCCACAGCACAGCAACAGTATTCCTATGAAACTGCACGGAAGGACAGCCTTAATCGATGCAATAAAACAGGGAAGTCCTGTGCCCTGCCAGCCTGAGCTCCGTGTCAGAAAAGAAAAATTCAGGAGTATTTTCTGATTCTTGCAGGCATCCAAAACTGACTTTCTCAGGAATGCTGCTCTAAATAGGAGGAGACATCCAGAAAGTCAGAGGTAAAAGTTTAGCACTCTGAGAACAAGGAAATCAAGTGACTGGTTGAATGCCCTCCAGTGTCTCAGCAAGGAAGAGGGGTGAGAAATGCCAAGCAGTGTGATACCAAAAACTGTCTCCAACCTGAGGGACTCTTGATATCCCTTCTTTGGGCAAGGGACACTTAGCTGATGCCTTTGCAAAATGGCTTTCCCTGAGGGTGAGGTGTCAGAGGCCAACTGCCCACAGCCGGTCCCTCTGGGACCTGCTCTACCAGCTGTGCGCGCTCAGAGGCATTTCTGCAAATACCTCTGAGGCCAGGGGCTGGCGCTTTGCTTTGCAGCAGGATAGCACTTACTTCATTTTTTTCTCTTCCATTAGCAAAAGATGTGAAGAGCTGCCTTGGGAGACAGACTGGTACCTGTTTGGGGGTGGGCGGGCGCTTTTCTTCTTCAAAATTAAAGCATAATCCCATGAACCTAGACATCACTAAAAGCTCTGTTGCTTCCACTGCCACAGGTTTGGAAATTCTTTTGTTTTTATCTTTTACTTTCCAACTGAGTAATGTGACTTGATGAAATAGGGGGAAGCTACAGAATATCGTAGTCATTTCATTAACTTTTAAACAAGGAATTAACTTTTATCAAAAAAGTTGGAAGAGGTTTTAAACAGGTTCCCCTAATGCAGCCTTTCTCAACCTTTGACCCCGCAGGATTTTTCAGGCCTTGGGGAACCCCTGCACATTCAGGTTCAAATATAGGCCTGAAGTCACAAAATTATTATGTTCATTTCATAGGTAGGCCTGCATATATGCATTAACAGTGTTCTTAAACTGAAAATAAAGAATGAAACTCTTTAATGTGAAGTTGCCTGAATTTGAAATAATTTTTTAAAAAATCGTGATCTCCCATGGAATCCCTAGTGACCTCTCATGGAACCCGAGGGTATCACAGAACCCTGGTTGAGAAATCCTGCCTTAATGTATCTAGAGGCTGCCAGTCCTTGCTTCCTGGCACTAAATAAACTCTGAGAGATGGACATTTTCCCAGGGCTAGGAGTGGGGTCTAGTGAACCATGAAAGCTCTGCCCCTTTCGTGTAAGTGTTGTGACACTGCATCCATGTATGAAAGGGGAACAGCTTGCACTGAGGCAGTGTAATGCTGCTGTCACCATTTTGATGGAAGTGTCAGATCCTGTGGATCCCCGTTTAAGATTCCAGTCTTCCTTCCACCCCACCCCACCCAATCCCTCTCTTCTCAATTTCCCCTCCCTACAAATAGAAATTTGGAAGGAGGTGCCCTGTGTTACCATACTTCAAGTGACAGATTTAATACATTACAGGGCCAAAAGTGCGGGTGGGCATCACGTGGCTTACTCCCAGCTTATGATCTCCCTTCACTACTTTCATTCTCTAATCGCTCAATGAGTGCCAAGTTGCAAAGGGATCTTGAAATATGAGACTTGAAGTCCCAGGTTATCTGGAAGGAAGTTTCTGGAAGGTTGGAATAATACACTAGTGGTGGACTTAATTTCAGATGGTAAGCAAATTATTAGCACCACTCATCTACGTATGACCATGACCCCTATCCCTACAGAAATGCCCAAGTCCCTCAACTGTACCTTTGCCCTTGTCTGCAAGTAGAGCCTACAACCGTGGATACATATACATATGTTGTTGTTTATTTGTTTAGTCGCTTCCGACTCTTCATGACTTCATGGACCAGCCCACGCCAGAGCTTCCTGTCGGTCGTCAACACCCCCAGCTCCCCCACGGACGAGTCCATCACCTCTAGAATATCATCCATCCACTTTGCCCTTGGTCAGCCCCTCTTCCTTTTGCCTTCCACTCTCCCTAGCATCAGCATCTTCTCCAGGGTGTCCTGTCTTCTCATTATGTGGCCAAAGTATTTCAGTTTTGCCTTTAATATCATTCCCTCAAGTGAGCAGTCTGGCTTTATTTCCTGGAGGATGGACTGGTTTGATCTTCTTTCAGTCCAAGGCACTCTCAGAATTTTCCTCCAACACCACAGTTCAAAAGCATCGATCTTCCTTTGCTCAGCCTTCCTTATGGTCCAGCTCCCGCAGCCATATGTTACTACGGGGAACACCATTGCTTTAACTATGCGGACCTTTGTTGTCAGTGTGATGTCTCTGCTCTTAACTATTTTATCGAGATTTGTCATTGCTCTTCTCCCAAGGATTAAGCGTCTTCTGATTTCCTGACTGCAGTCAGCATCTGCAGTAATCTTCGCACCTAGGAATACAAAGTCTTTCACTGCTTCTACATTTTCTCCCTCTATTTGCCAGTTATCAATCAAGCTGGTTGCCATAATCTTGGTTTTTTTGAGGTTTAGCTGGAAGCCAGCTTTTGCACTTTCTTCTTTCACCTTCATCATAAGGCTCCTCAGTTCACACATATATATACATATACATATACATTGCTACCATGCACTGACTTGTTGAAGAATTTCTATCCTTTCCCAATGTTATCCTGGTTTTTTTTCCCTGAGCTTTTTAAGTACAGGAGAAGGATTCTTTCCATGTCCTCTCACTGAATGTAAAAAAATTGCTCAGCAAACACAAGTTTAGGAATAAATCATTCTACTTAATGTGTAATAAAATGTTTATTATCAGGTGGGGGAGGAAACACACACACACACACAAAAACATAGTCCCTGATCTCATTTAAGATTCTGGAGAGAAGACGTTAAATCTGGCCACTAAATCCTTCCAACCTATCTTGTAAACACATGATGGTATTAATTCAACTCAATTAATCAATTAATTCAAAGAGTCCCCCTTGGGGGAGATGGAGGGTGATAGAAATTTGAAAAATAAATAAATAATAAATAAACAAACTCACGTAGAGGACAATAAAATTTTGCCCAGTTTTTTAAAATAATAAAATACTTTGGATTGGTTTTATATGCCAAAGCTTTCAGGATTCAAACTCTGGAAGGAAAACTAAGAAGCAGAAGCCTGTGGAATTACTTCTCCCAACATCACTTTGGAAAAGTAACTTTTTTCTTAATTAGAGGCATAATGGTGATATGGGCCCATTAAAACTCAACTTTCAGAATTCCCTGTGCCAAAGAAAAGCAGACTGGCACATATCTATCCATCGGGCCAAATAAACTCTTTTATCAAAGGAAGCAATTGACCAGAGACCAGTTGGTGCTTGCAACAAGAATCTAGGACCGGCAACTTCCTAGCAGGCCCCAGTAGAGCAACCCTGGGCAGCTAGAGAGAGATAGAAGTTAGTTTTCCCTGAGACAATTTAGCAGCATCCTTTCACTCCTTTTCCTATACTTTCACAAGCAACCCCAATGGATTTATCCAGCTAGAGATAGCATCAACTGATCTGGGGTGATCTCAAAAAGTTAAGCAGAGCTGAACCTGGCTAGTCTTTGGATAGAAGATGACCAGGAAATGCCAGGGCGGCAGACTAGACTTTAACAAATATTCCAGAAGACAGCGGCCAACCTCTTTGTTCCTGTTGCTGCTAACATTAAAAGCATGTGTTTATGCAGTCACCAGAAGTCAAGCTCACTTGAAGAATTGACTTTGTCACAGCAGGTGGCCAAATGTGATTTTATTGTTTTATAGTGCTATTTCCCCTATAACTTATTAATCTGTTATTCTGTATTTTAATTTTTTATCTTTGTAATTTCATGTGGCCTGCTTATGGTATCAATGAATTTCTTATGTCATGAAATCTATGTGAAGATGACAATATAACCTAGATTAATTACTTGATCTGCTGTCCAGTTTTAGTCTATTTTTATTTTATTTCATGAATTTTATGTTAGCGTGTTCTATTGTTTGTATTGTATTGCCACCTCTTAGTCTTTACAGTTTTAATCTCAATAGCAAGTACAATTCTTATAGTAAAATTTTAGTAATTTTTTTTACAAAGTTTTGCAGTTTTGCATAATACCTAAATTTGTTACTAATCTGTTATTCTATACCTTAAATTCTTATTCCTGGAATGGTTGTAATTACATATACGTAATTCATGCTGGTCTATGAAACCACAATTGACTGATTTGTTGATATGGTTTTAATGTTTTGTACCTGCACTTTGAGATGATCACAGATCTTAACAAAAACCAGGTAAAAAAATCTTATAAAAGAAATAATCAAAGGAAGTTCCTTCCTATTTATAAAAACCCTTATTGGGTAGAACTTGACCTCTGGTGACTCCATCCAGCCCTGTGGTTTTCTTGGCAGTGTTACAGAAGTGGTTTCCAGCCACAGCCACCTTCCAGGATACCTTTTAACTTTCCAGTCTCATATCTAATCCTCAGCTTTCCTGGTGCTCCCCCATCCAAAGACTCACTAGATCTGACCTTGTTTAGCTTTCTGAGATCCAAGGTTGATTAGATGCATCTCTTCTCCAGTTTCTCCCAGGTATGCCGAACTTCAACTTCCATGTCTGGTGGAGGGTACTGAAGGCACCAAACTGGAGGAAGCTGCTCAAGAGACTTATGCAGAGAGAGAGAGATCCTTCCCAACTGGTTATTGAGTCCTTTCCTTTCAACTAGACAGTTCAGGAAACTAAATAGGGATCTTCTATATGTGAAGATCCCTAGTGTAATGGTTGCCTATCCTAAAACACCATCAGACTCATGAACAAGTTCATAAAGATATGTGATTTATTGAAGAATAGTATGCAGGATCACAAAGAAAGCTGAGAATGGGAAAAGTGTGCCAAATGCAAACTAAAAACCCCTCGGTGCAAATGAGATCCCTCCCCCCGTAGAATCTTCCCAGGCTCACAATCCCAGGTGCTCCGAATGGCTTCTGATGGTCCGCAGGAAAAGTCCTTGAGCAGAGCACATAAGCCAAACACATTCCATTGAAATGAACATAGATACAGAGCTTGGCACAAGGTTTCACAGCAGCTCCCTCCCAACAGAAACGCGCGTCAGCACCATGGCATGTGAAACGTTACAATGTACAGTGCACATTGAAACAGTGAACATGATATACCACCCCCAAAAAAGAAAGAAAAGTCTAAGCAGAAGGCTTCAAAGGGTAAGCTAAGTGGAAACGGTTAACTAAAGCAGGAGCATTAACGTGGCGAGCAGGCACCCATTCAGGATGAGGAAAGTGTTTCCAGTGGATCAGGTACTGGAGGGTGCCTCGAAGCTTGCGGGAATCAACGACCTCCTTGACTTCAAAGTGTTGTTGCCCGTCAATCATGATCGGAGCAGGAGGAGGAGGTTGGGGATGCCAGTGGGAAGATTGGTGGACAGGCTTGAGCAGGCTGCAATGGAAAACAGGGTGCAAGCGTTTCAAATTGTGAGGCAAGTCCAACTTAACAGTAACCGGATTGATAAGACCAACAATAGGGAAAGGACCAATGAACTTGGGAGCAAGCTTTTTCGAGGGCTGTGGGGACTTTATGAATTTGGTAGAAAGATAAACCTGATCCCCAATTTTGAAATCATGTTGCACAGAATGGCGTTTATCGGCTTGGAACTTGTAAGCAGCCTGGGCATCAACCAAAGCTTGCTGAATCACTGGCCAGGAGTCAGCCAGCTGAACAGCCCAGTCAGAGGCAGAACAAGATTGGGGATGGGTTTGTGGCAGCTCAGGGATGGGAACAAAGTCGTGCCCAGAAACCACACAAAAAGGGGTCTGCCCAGTGCTCTGATGGACAGCGTTGTTGTAAGCCACCTCAGCAAAGGGTAACAAGTCAACCCAATTGTCCTGATGGTAATTTATGTATGCTCTAAGGAATTGTTCAAGGGTAGAGTTCAAAACCTCCATAGATCCGTCAGTCTCAGGATGCGACGATGTGGACAATGCCTGTTTGGTGCCAACCAATTTTAAAAATGATTTCCAAAACTGGGAAGTAAACTGTGTCCCGCGGTCGCTGACCAAACGGGAGGGGCTACCGTGGAGACGGTAGATGTGGATTAGAAAGAGGCGGGCTAATTGTGGGGCTGACAGGATGGACGCACATGGAATGAAATGGGCTTGTTTGGAAAAAAAGTCCTTTACAACCCAAATGACAGTTTTTTTCTGACTGGGAGGTAGGTCCACAATAAAATCCATAGAAATCTCCTCCCAGGGATGGGATGGGCTGGCCACTGGCTGCAGAAGCCCCTGTGGTTTACCCCCTTTACGTTTTGACATGGCACAAACAGGACAGGAAGCAACATAGTCTTTCACGTCACGCCTTAAGGTTGGCCACCAAAATTGACGGCGAACCAGATGCAAGGTTTTGACAAAACCAAACTGTCCAGCAAGTTTGTCATCATGGGAACGCTGCAAAACATCAGCCCTCAAAGTTTCAGGCACATAAAGGCGGTGCTCCACCCACGCCAGACTGTCTTCAAAAGAAACATTGTCTCTATTAGCTAGCAACCAAGTGTCAGATTTCAGAGCCTGGAGAAAGTCTTTTTGTAACTGACAAGGAACTTGCATTTTCCGCCTCCCAGACGGGGCTGGGGGCTGGGTTGCCTGCGCACGGGTCTGGCTCCGGGTGACAGCAACCAAGCCCAGTTGTGGTTCAGTGAGAACAGTCCCAACTATATCTGTCACGTGGTCAGAGTCCTGAGGCAAACGTGACAAAGCATCTGCTAGAAAGTTTTTATTTCCCAGAATAAATTTTAACAGGAAATCAAAGCGACTGAAAAATTGAGCCCAGCTAATTTGTTTAGGACTGAGATGCCAGGGGGTGCGGAGGGCTTCCAAATTCCTGTGATCAGTCCAAACCTCAAAAGGGCATTTAGCACCTTCTAGGAGGTGACGCCATGCTTCTAAAGCAGATTTTACAGCAAAAGTCTCTTTTTCCCAAACATGCCACTGGCGTTCCGTTTCAGAAAACTTCCTGGACAGATAAGCGCAGGGCTTTAAGTGATTTTCAGAATCTTTCTGTAACAATATAGCCCCAATTGAGAAGTCAGAAGCATCCACCTGGACAACAAAGGGGCGGTCAGGATTGGGGTGCTGTAAAATAGGCTCAGCAGTGAAAAGGGTTTTTAACTTTTCGAATGCTGCCTGGCATTCAGGTGTCCAATTCAGCACTGCCCCAGGATTTTTCACCTTGCGTGTCTCTCCCAAATCCTTGGTACGTAGTAAGTCAGTAAGGGGCAAAGCAATCTCAGCAAATCCCTGGATAAACTGTCGATAGTAATTACTGAACCCTAAAAAACTTTGTAATTGCCTCCGGGTGCGGGGGCGTTCCCAACTTAAAATTGCCTGAATTTTTTCAGGGTCCATCTCAATGCTTTTGTCAGATATCCTATAGCCTAGATAGTCAAGTTGGGTTTTGTGAAATTCACATTTGGAAAGCTTGGCATAGAGTTTGGCATCTCTAAGCTTACTTAACACCTGTTTGAGCAGGCGTTCGTGTTCCTCCTCGGTTTCAGTGTAAATGAGAACATCGTCTAAATAAACCAGGATCCCTTTAAACAAATGATCATGTAACACTTCATTAATCAATTGCATGAAGACCCCGGGCACCCCTGCTAACCCAAAAGGGAGGCCTTTGTACTGAAATGAACCCAATGGGCAATTGAAAGCAGTTTTCCACTCGTCTCCATCTCGTATGCGGATGCGAAAATAGGCTTCACGAAGGTTGAGCTTGGAAAAAATCTTGTCCTTGGACAAATGGGCTAACATGTCTTTCATTAGAGGCAGAGGATATTTGTTGCAGACCGAGACAGAATTTAACCCCCGATAGTCCATACAAAGTCTAAGCATGCCATCCTTCTTTTCCCGGAAAAGCACAGGGGCCCCAAATGGGGAATTTGCAGGTTCAATAAACCCCCTTGACAGATTTTTGTCAATAAAGTCCCGCAATGCCTCAAGCTCTTTCTGAGTCATTGGATAAATTTTCGGCTTGGGCAATTGAGCGTTGGGAACCAACTCTATTGCACAGTCAGTCTTTCGATGGGGGGGGGGGGGGGTAGCTGATCCGCTTCCATTTCCCCAAATATGTCTGCAAAGTCTTGGTATCGATCGGGCAAGCCTTCTAAATGTGCCAAACTAAGGTGTGGTGTGGCAATTGCAGCCCTTCCAACCCCCGCCCGTGAAGCTCTCTCCGCTGTAGGGGCTTGGTAAAACCCATCCTTAAAAGTCAGAGTTCTGTGTTCCCAGTTTATATATGGGCTTCGATAGGTCAACCAGGGAATCCCCAGAATTACCAAGGGATTGCCAACAGGTGCCACTACAAATTTTAGAGACTCACGGTGGCTGCCCATTTGCATTGCAACAGTTCCAGTGAAATGGGTTGCCAGCCCCCCCCCCCGCCCGCTGTTGAACCATCTAACTGTGTGAAGATCAGAGGCTGCTGGAGGGGATAGCTAGGCAGGTCCAAAGCAGCCACCAGATCAGGATGAATCAGACACCTGGAGCACCCAGAGTCAACCAAAGCCCAGACTTCTGTAGTCTTTGTGCGGGAACCCAATTTCACTTTTAGTGCTAAAGTGGGACAGTCAGCACTCACCATAGCATCCTCGCGCCCATCCCCCTCCACCTGCCTGCAGGCGCCCTTCATGGCAGGTGGCTGGCATTTCCTGCCGGCTCCTTAGAGTCATCTTCAGCCTCTCCCGAAAAGTAGGCTACTTCCTCAGCGTCAGCTGCTCCCTTTGCTGCTGTCATCCTCTGTGAGCGGGGTGGCGATTTGGCCCGCAGTTTGCCTGCTTGAGCAGTAGTCTTGGCTTTTGGGCAATCAGTTGCTCGATGCCCTTCCTTTCCGCATCGGAGGCACTGACCCCTCGCATAGCGCCGATCTCTCTCCTCTTCCCAGGCTCTATAGCCTGGCCGGGCAGCCGTCGCAGCACTTCGGGGTCCCTTCATGGTGGCTGGTTGTTTTTCAGGTTGTCTGGCTTGCATGAAGGTCTGCTGGGCATGCTCAGCCTTGCCAGCCAGCCAGATCCATTCGTGCAATGTTTCTTGGTCGTCTCTACCCAACGCCCATCGCAGGATGTCCCAGTTGAGCCCCTCTTTAAACTGTTCTATTAAGGTTGACTGCGACCAGTCGGGGATTTTCCCAGCTAAAGCCCTAAATTCCAGGGCGTAATCAGCTACAGACAGTTGCCCCTGGGTAAGATCCTTCAACGCCTTTTTAGCTCTTGCCCTGGCTAGAGGATCCTCAAAATGCAGCTTTAACGCCCCCATGAAGTCTTCAAAGTGCTGAAGCTCAGGGGAGTCAGCCTCACTTAATTGAACATACCAGTCAGCCGCTTGTCCCTTCAACTTGGTGGCAATGGGGGTTATTTTAGCCTCCTCAGAAGGGAAGCATGGTCCAAACTGCTTCATGTAACTTTTAGCGTTAGTGAGGAAGAAAGATAATCTGGTTGGATCCCTATCAAACTTAACGGAAAAGTCTTTCACCCCCACTCCTGTTGGAGCTGAATCAGCTGCTGCTTAAGTGGTTGTGGCCCCGGTTACCGTATTTCTCCGTCCACGGGGTGGGGGCACTCGTGGTTGAACTCTGTGGGGTGGGGATTCATCCCGGGGCCGTCTTTGTCCCCGCTCCGCTGGTGGTCTGGGTGGGAGGATGGGGGATGATTGCACGGAGCTGGAATCTCCTTCGCGCCTCGGCTGCCCCCCCCCCCCCATGCTAGATACAAGGTTCTTAGCATATACTCCATCAATTCTAATTTTGCCTCTACCACTCTTAGCCTTTCAGGGGTTTGAGATTCCTCCCCCCCCCCCCCCGCGTGTTTGGCTGTCTCCCCATTGACACCGTGGTAAACTCTACGTCTGGGGTCAGCGGGAACCGAATCAAGTCTCTCACTGCCTCCCAGGCGATTGACTCTGCGGGCGATTTGTTGGGTGACGGCAGCTCTGGTTCTCTCCCATCATCGGGCTCCTCCACTGCAGGGCTGGAACTTGGATCCTGCCTGAACCCCGAGGGTTCCGGGGTGAGGTTCAGTTCTCCGCTCTTACCCGTTGGCTCGGCCATCGTTAACTATTTTCCCTCACAAGAACTTTTCTTGGTAGGAGCTAACAGTATAACTTTTTTTTGATTCTCAGCTTTATGTAATGATTGCCTATCCTAAAACACCATCAGACTCATGAACAGGTTCATAAAGATATCTGATTTATTAAAGAATAGTATGCAGGATCACAAAGAAAGCTGAGAATGGGAAAAGCGTGCCAAATGCAAACTAAAAACCCCTCGGTACAAACGAGATCCCTCCCCCTGTAGAATCTTCCCAGGCTCACAATCCCAGGTGCTCCTAACGGCTTCTGATGGTCCGTGGGAAAAGTCCTTGAGCAGAGCACATAACCCAAACACATTCCACTGAAATGAACATAGATACAGAGCTTGGCACAAGGTTTCCCAGCAGCTCCCTCCCAACAGAAACGCGCATCAGCACCATGGCTTGTGAAACATTATGATGTACAGTGCACATTGAAACAGCGAACATGACACCTAGTTAGTTTTATCTAGTTCTATAACTGTTGCTGGTACATTTCTGCAAGCCCAGAAATGCCCAGAGCACCGGAGACAGTTACTTGCATGTTCTCACCAAAAGCTCCTCTCTGCAAGATAGAAATTATGCTGCCTTCAATCCTCCATCCATCTTCTAGCAAGATAATTCTACATTTCCTACATTTTCATTCCAATTTCCCCCCTGAAATTACTGTAGTTCATAATTCATAACCCCCTTCTAACTCAAATTGGGGACAGGGAGAAGACCAGGCAGATGGCCATTACACACCACTTCATGCAAAAGCACTGGAACTTTAATTAATTTTACTGTTAATTTGTATTGTATACCTTAAGAGAACGGCTTTAGAAAGCTACCTGCAGATGGAGAGAAAACAGCTGTAATGAAGGAGTGAAGTTTGATTTAGCAAAGTTGGATTTTGAGAAGAAAAAAATAACATGCTGGATGAAAAGAACTTCATACATAGGGAACCAAAAAAGGTAAAAAATCTCTTAAATATGCAGCAGCTGAAAAACAGACAAAAAAAGACTGTTCAACCAATGTCAATAATAATAATAAAAAGCGGCTGTTCTGTGATATAGTTCAACCCCATGTGCTTTTTGATAAGTGTAACCAGTATTGTAGTAAAAGGTTTCCCAATTCCGATCCATCAATCTAGCTTCTCCCATACACAATATGGTGAATGGGTAGACTTGTTTCTCCACTGTATTGGAAATAAACAACTTAATTTTAGTTGTACTGTGCAGAAGTATGAGATGCCAAGTTGATTGCTGGAAAGTTTATTTTTCTCTCCAGAACTCTTTTGACCTCCCTCTCTTGCTTGCACCTTGTTCAGTTATCTGGTATCATGTAACTGGTTCAAGTAAGAATCCATGTTCCTTCATAATTCAGTTATGAATTATGAACTGCAGTAATTTCAGGGGGGAAATTGGAATGAAAGCTCTGCACTGCTCCCTGCAAGGTGTAAGTCATAAAGGATTGAAAGCTCTGCCAACAGGTGAACTAAAAGAAGGGGTCCTTCCAGATGCCAGAGGGCCTGGGATGAATACAGAGACCCAAACACTAGAAGCAACAGAAATGTCACGGAGGCAGCTAAATAAAAGGGAGACTAAGATCTGTTTGGCATTATTTAGCTGGGGCAGAACCTGGCTGAGGAGACCAGTGTTGTATGAATACAGCCAACCTGTATTCAGTGGGGAAGGGGGAAAAAACAGATTTGAACTGCAAATTACAACCTATGGAAATCCATCTCTCGTCACGTTCTTCAGCCTCAACCAACTCTCTCTGGATGCTCAGTGCTTTTGCAATAAAGGGTAAAGGAGGCTTCTCAAAAATAACCCAAGTCCTCATACTATTTATTCCCACAAGTCAAATCAAATCTGCTTTGTTCAGCAGGATCCTGGCTAACTATGTTGTTATACACAGAGTCATTCATCAGTGTCTGATTTGTGAATCCAGGCGTGTCTGCAAGTGAGTAGCCAGGATTCCAGGTTTCAACACATCAACCAAGCCATTTCTGGTTTCGCCTATATACAACCTCAAGCTACTTAAGGGCTCAGCACATAGCTCATAAAAGGTACATCAGTAACCCTTTCACTACCTTCCCATGGGTTGGGCACAAGAGTTTGGGCACACGTTTCTTCCTGGGGCAGCCAAGATGGCCATGTAACAGGGAAACCGCCTAACTGATTTGTTGAGCAAAGCATTGAGAAGAATCATGATGAGGCAGGACTGATTTCACATCAGGTCTCTCATTACCGCCAGGCTGCACAAGGTTGCTCATCACACCACCTAATAGCTCTCTAGGCATGTGCGTAATTATGGAAGATCAACAGATCTCCTCTGTCCTCCCCCCGCCCCTCCTTGCACTGATGGAGAACAAAGAATGCAATCTGCAAGAGAAAGTACATATACTCACCCCTTGGCCACCTTGTGGGAGAATGATAGACCACTGGAAATTTACCTTTGAGCACTAGATTGAAATTCTCACAAGCAGGAAACCTAAAAGGCCCAAATGGGACTATTAATTTGTCTAACATGGAAACCCAGGGATGGCTTGGGAGGAAAAAAGCTCACTTTTCACAAGCAAGAAAGTTGGCTTTGAGTGCCCCTTCTCCTCCAAAGACAGAAACTGAGTTAGGAAGCCCAATCTAACTATTCACATTGCTAGACAGATAGATGATAGATAGATAGATATCAGTGCCCAAACAGACATGGAGTTATTGACTAAAAATTGATCTTTAAACTGTGGCTAAGAACAATACCACTTTCCAAACCAAAAAATACCTGTCAATGAGTTTGACACAATTCCTTTTTTTTTTTAATAATAATTTTTATTAAGCATTACAATTATACAGATAAAAACCAATACAAACTACAAAAAAGAAAAAATAGAAAGTACATAAAAAGAAAAAGAATATAAAAAGAAAAATAGAAAGGAAAGAAAAAATAAGAATATAGCAAAGAAAGAAAAAAAAGAAATATATAAAGAAGTAAGTTCCCCCTTTGTCATAACAAGTATAAACAATTTTAACAACTTATCACCTTCTCTTGAAATACAACAAATGATCTCTTCATCCTATATCTCATCTCTTATCTATAAACGGATCCTTAAAAACCTCATCATTCTGTCCTGGTCAGCGAAAGGGTTACCAGAAATAATGTATCTATTTTACCCTTGATCAAATAAACCCACTTTATATTCCTTCCTTTTACTTTTAACAATCTTAATCTTTAATCCCTTCAAATAATATCCTAGAGCTTGTTTTCTTTTCATTTTTTCTTTGATGCTTCCCACAAAATCCTTCAGAAGTTTAACAGATCTTTTTTGTAAATCCAATATAAGAAACTTATCTGAGTTGTTTTTTGGTTTGCCATTAGTATATCCCTTTTAATTATTAAAACATTAGCTGGTTTCATTTGTATATCCAGTGTAACATCTTTTTTCATATTGTTCTTATAGCCTGTCATTTTTAAATCCATTTTCAGATCAGTCTCAGTTGTATCTGGTGAAACTTGTTCCTCTTCCTTAACATCTAACACAGGCTATCTATAATGGCAGACACTTCTAAGATTAACTTCTGGGTCCATTATTCAAAAATATCCTTCAATGTGTCTAATGTATTTTGCTCCATTCTGTGTTAGTAATTCAAATTTAAGTGTTCTCCTTTAATTGTAATCTTTACTTCCCTCTAGTGTCCAAAGTTCAAATTCCCATCTTACCATGTTTTCTTTAAAGAATTCAAAACAACAGTATTTTCCAACGGGAAGGATTCTTATAATTAATTTCAAAATCTTATTTCAAATCCATCTGGATCCTTACTTTGTTTATAACTTTCCAAAATCAACGTTCTAATCACCTTTTTGCTGTTTATTCAAAAAGAAGATTATTTTTATGTCCTTAATCTTTAAAACTTCTTTTGCTAAGGATTAAAGAAAATTTACCCAATGTGTATTATAAAACTTGTTGATTGAAAGGTTCTTAATAGTTGAAAAGCAGTTAAGAAGCAATTTCCAAAAATGATTAAGAAGTGAGGCTCAGCAGAACTTTGTACCATAATACAGGCTACGCTGCAGCTGTCAGCTTGGTGGAAATCCCTCGACTCCCAGTCACTCAACGCATGAGCAGACTGCAGAAACCTCAGTTCCTGCGGTTTACTCACAAGGAGCAGCTGTCTGGAGTAGAAGTGGGCAATCTCACAATCTCTTTTTCTGGAGAGATGTCACCACCTCGAATTCACCTTCTAGCCACTGATCTTGCCACAATGCTCTCTCCACTCCTTTGGAGATGACTAGTTCGTATGAATCCTCACCGGATTCAATGAGTTTGATGAGTTTCTTAAGAACAGCCTATTCTAGAGCAAGATATGAGTTGTTAGATTCCATGGTCAAATATGGGTGCTTTCATCACTTGCCACATCATGAGAGGATGTGTATATGTGGTGCCCCAGCCATCAAAGATATTGCTCATGTTTTATTTGTCAATTGTATGCCCCTTTTAGGGTTTGATATTTAAAATTTTATTTATGTATTTATTCATTAAATTTATCACTGCCCATTTCCCCAAAAAATCCCTACTTGAAAGAGCTGCCTACTGGGACCTGAACTGCAGATTGTCCTATTTCCTTCTGGGTTCTAATATATGCATTGTGAGCAGAACTGCCAAGCTTACAGACAAGGCAGTTCAACTAAAAATCCATTACAGTATATTGAACAGATCGGGGTATTGTGTAAAGGCAATGTATTTATCTGAAAGTTGACTGTATTTAGTACGTATGTATTTTATTATTGTACTTTCTTTTATGTATCTTATCTTGGAAACAGACCTTGTATTTTACCTTTATTTGTTAAATATGGTCAGAAGACTAATCAATCAATAAACTATCATTCACACTGAGATGATTGTGGGGGGGGGGACTTATAACCTAGAAATTGGAGCTTGGAGCTTCTTGGAAGTCCTCGGTTGGCTATTATGGGAAGTGAGGGCTAGAGTAAGTGGTCCTCACTCATCTGACCTTGTGGGACATTACAACATCCATAATGGGGGGTATAACTCAGAGGGTTCTTAAACTAAAAATAAAGAATGGAACTTACCTCTTTAATGTGAAGTTGCCTGAATTTGAAATAATTTTTCAAATAAATGGTAATCTCCCAGGGAACCCCTGGGGATGTCTGGTGGAACCCGAGGGTGCCACAGAACCCTGGTTGAGAAACCCTGCCTTACAGTATATCTAGGAGAAAATGGTTCTGGCTTATCCCCTCCTGCACTGATTAATTTTAAACCTGGGAATCAGTTGGAATGTGTAAATGTAGAGCATAAATATGTCTGTGAAAAAAATAGCAATTAAATAATTAAGTTAATAAAAAGTATTGTCATTTATTTATTTGCTTATTTACTAACATATCCACCCAGCACCAGAGACTGAGTGGCTAATAGCCAAATACAAAGCCATAAAATAAGAATAATCATTATAACAGAAATACAATTCTAATAATATAAAACAAGAAATTAAAAAAGAGAAAAGAAATGCATCCAAGGGGTTAAAATCTTAATCCCCAATTGCTCTCTTAAAGGGTCAAGTCTTTATTGCTCTACAGAAAGACAGGAAGGTGGAGGCCATACAGACTTCAAGGGGTAGCGATGAAAAAGAACCCAGAGCATTCCTTCACGCACTGATCAAATGAGATGAGTCTATTTCCACTCTCTCTTACTTTTTAAGACTTTGCATGAGGCAAGCCCCTTTGGGGCAACACAGTTGCTGACATGCTGTTCAACGGCCAAGCAAGGGGAAGTGGCACACCCCTGCTTTAAATCTTCCTTGGAAAAGTAATCAAAACTGGTGTTAGTGTGTATGCATGTTGGGTACAAAAATTGCTAAAATTCCTCTTAATTAATTTTGCCTTCATTAAACTCCCCTTGATCCTTCTTCTCATCAATTCCAGGTTTTATATCCAGACGTGTAATGTGGCCTCCTTTCTCTGTACCTCATGGTACAAAAGAGCTTCTCACTCTTGCTAAGGATTTAATACTTAGGTAAGTAGAAAATATACCCTGATATTATTTTATCTCACACATTTCTCTCCCAGGACCCTTTCAGTTGATCCCTCTGGGGGCATCCCTTCAATTTTCCATTAACAGCTGAGAATGGATGCTTCTGATCTGTTTGCTATGCTTTCAACCCTTTCATAACACCGTGGCGTTATACTGTCTTCGGGAGAGCAAAGGGGGTGCTGCTTCGGGAAGTTTTTTACACATGCTTTTGATACCACTCACGCCACCCCAGGAGTCTCTGTTGAGGGCTGATCACCTAAATGGAATCAGCCAATAACCAATGGATCAATGAACATCCTGGGCTAGGACCCAGCAGACAAAAAATGGGCCAGGATCTGAGATGGCTAGAAGAGCTATCGTCAGCGGTCCTGCATATAGGATTCGGCCGTTGAATGCAGAAAGAGCTACCCTGCCAAGAATGGGAAATAACCGTTTTTAACACCCAAGGAACTGCCCCTAGTTGGAAGAGCCAGTTCTGAACTAATTGTGATGGAGATGTTGTCTCAGGTTCTTCAGCATTGTCTAATGGATTAATCCAACGAATATTGTAAGCCTAGTTAAATGAACCTGAGGTCAATAGAGAACAAAATGTTAATTAACCACCGAGGCCACCTGAAAAAGACTTTTTTTGTGTGTGGTTCTGCAAATCTTATTTCAAGAAAATGGGATGGAGAGCTTCAGTAAAAGAACCAAGGCATTAGGGAAGAAAACAGTGATGTACATACAATCATGCCAGGATGGTAACCAGGGCCCTGGCTGGGCCTCCTCCTTAAAAGTCTGCTACGCAGTGTGTGCCCACAGGGGAACCTCAGCATTTGCTCAGTGGTGCAATGGGGTGGGGCTGTGGGCAAGCATGGTGGACAGAGAGCTTCAGTGTGTACTATGTCAATCACTACATGACAGCAAAGAGACCCAGAAAATTCCAACTGCTGCTGCCTATTACAGGTCATCTGAATTTTTGCAGCCTGGATCTGCCAGCCTGAGCCACTCCATCCTGAGAGCAGGCCTTCGCTGCCAGTCTTCCCAAAGAGCGGCTTCTGCTCCCTCAAACAGAACCATTAGCTGATGGGCAGTTTGGGATTGGAGCTCTTCCCAAAGAACTCCACTCCCACCCCTGGCAAAAAAAGGTGGTCCTCAAAATACTTCAGATTGAAGTATGCTCTTGCATGGATTATCACCCCTACCTTAACTAGGGCCATAGCATTTTACTGATTTTTACAGACTGTCTTAAAAACCCCTTGCTCAATCATTCCTCCCAAGGATTCGTGGCTGGAGCATCTGTATTCGCTTCAAATTCCACTTTAGGGAACAACAGGAAGAACCAATTAGCAGGAAGTGAGCAAGATTTTGCCAGCGGAATCTGTATAATTTTTATCGTTCTGGGATAGCAGTTCTTTTTTTAAAAGCTTAAAGTTAGATGAGAATGGTCAGAGCAAGTAGCATATAGCCAGATGGACAAAGAAAGCCTCACCCATCATTATTATCATTTGGCTATGCCCACCTGCACTGAATCACTAGAAGACATTTGTGTCTGGTTTGGCTTTTTTTTTTTTTTTTTTTGCTTTGAAGGAACAGCAGCAAAGAAATTTCAGGAAAAAATCTCTATTAATCTGGAGAAGAGAATCCTTGGGGATTATTAAGTGTTGTCCTTCAAAGCTATTACAGTATAACAAACCGAGAAAACCAAAACTCCACCCAAACCCTACAGAGATAAACTTCTGTCTCAGCTTTGCACCCCCCCCCCCATTTCACACAGTTTTGTCCGCAGGGAGGTGAGGGTAAAGTTCTCAGTGAAGCCTAGAAGTAGCTTGGTTTCAAAGGCAGAAGTCAGACTAATGGGGACAGAACCTTTTTGTATATAAATGTAAAAAAGGCTGGGGGGGATGCATTCAAAAGGGAGGGTGGGCAGAGGCTGGAGAGATGTGTGCAGTTTTATCCTGCCCCTCCCTCTCTCTGGAAGTAGGGAACTTACCACATCAGCATATCAATTGCAAGATACAGACGGATCTGCAAAGACAAGACGGCCTTTGTGGAGAGGGGAAAATCGCTTTCCTGAGTGGTCTGGCTAGAGCTAAGATGGGCCTTTTCCAGATTGTGCTATGTTGCCCCAGGATGGTGAAGCAGCCGTGGGGAAACCGCTGATGCCCACCGGTGCTGCAAGGATGACTCTGAGGGGAGACTGTATTTTCCTGGGACTAAAAAAGTGCAGCAGGCAGCTGTGGAGGACCTTCCTAGAGCATCTCCTTGGGGTGGGAGAAATTCAAGGATTCGATACAATCCACCGGCGCACTCCTCTCTGCCCACGGATACGAGGGCAGGCAGCAGACACTCTGCCTCCAAGCCTTCATTACCCACTGTTTGAAAACAGGAGCAAATGGTTGGATTCATTCCCCCCACCCCCCTTTGCCACCAAAACACCATTTGGCACTGATGCCAATTATTCTGCTGGACTCCACACAAATAGATTCTTTCCGTAGAGCCAAACTCCTGCGTTAAATTAAATGCACAATCAGATGTAGCATGACTGTTATTTAAAGACAGCAGTTACAGACTGAACAGCAAGGTTTGGGACTGTGCTGCACCAGGGCAGGGAGTTGGTGCCTCAGTAGCAACTTTCTTCCCACAGAAATGGTGGCTTTGTCCCTTTGACCCACACCAGGGCTGTGATTTAAAAACAGCCACAGACATTTTAAATGCCATTACTGGGTTTACACAAGGACTGGCTTCCCTCATCAGGCTAAACCCTGAATGAGTTCATATAACCTGCCATTTCCAGAATACCTCCAGCGCCCAGCTTGGCTGGCAGGCAGAAAGTCCAACATCTGGAGGCCGCACCTCTGGTCTCCAAGACATCAGCAAATGAAAATGGATCCCAAGTTCTTTCTCTTGGGCGGGCAGGGAGATCATGACTCAACAGTGGAGCTAGCACACAAATGCCTGCACTTGCAGGGCAGTCTGCCTTGCAATCTGTCATACTGTTTCCTCTACTGCAAAAAAAAAAAAAAAAAAGGCTTTTGGTTTTCTATTTATTCTCAGGGTACTTGAGAATTGCTTTAATCTCTCTCTCAATTGTCTTTTTGAGCTTTCTTGATTCCTGGTGGTGGCTGAAGGTGTGGCCTTTCGTGGCATTACTACCTCTGGTTTCTTGCCCTATCCCTCTGTAGCTCCCCCCCACTACATTTTCCAACCTGAAAGATCGCATGGGAAGAGTTCCCGCCTGAGACCTTCCTAGCTTGAATCGAAGTGTGGGAGGCTGCCTATGCTGGAAAGAGGACGGCACAGTGGAAGGCGGGGTACTTATATGGGGTATGGGACCACTTTGTTGTTAAGTAAGCAGCAGATCACCCTGCTCCAGCCAGAAGAACTTCTCTGAAACCTCTTCCTCTTTGGAAGGTTTTGAAAGCTGTTCTGTTTCATCACATGGAATGAGAATTAGTAAGAAAAAAGGAAGGAGAATCCCTTGATACGGTGTTCTACTAGGGCAGATTTTACAGTGTTTTAACGCCGTACTGTCCCCTTGGCTACGGTTCAAGCAGGCGACCCCAAACTTCGCCACCAGGAAACCTTTTCTCCTTCCTGGCTGCTTCCTTTCCCTCCCGCCCACTGGCCCTGTGGGCTCCAGGCATTTCCCTTGAACCTACTCGGAACGGCAGCCCCGGAGGAAAGGCCTGCGGGCACCTCGCCTACAAGACCTCGTGCCATTCTTCCAAGGCTCCCGATGTGCAAATGAGGCCAGTGGCTTTCCAAGCCAGCTCAGCCCACGAGCTAATTGGCTTTAAGAGGCTGAACCTGGACACGTCAACAGAGACCCAAACGAGGCTATGGTGCCCCTCTGGCATAAAAGCCGCCCTCCCTCTTCCTGCATCAAAAAGCTCCCAATTTTGAGACACGACAATTAACGACAAGGGGAAGAATTTATTAATGTTCCTTCCCCTCCCTTCTGCCAATCCGGTAATCTGCCTTCTACCCTTAATTAGAGTTTGATACAAGGAAAGAAAAGAGAAGACCTGCCATGCCTTTCCTTCCTGCCTAAAAGAGCCCAAACAGCGACCGTTTGGGAACAGATGCTGTTTTGCAAGGCAGAGACAAAGCCAGCATTCCCAGAGAGCCAAGGGGCAGTTGGTACCCAGTGAACTGGTTGGCGCCAGATTTCATGCAAGACCCAGCCGTAAATATTGACTCTCCAGAAACCCAGCCTTGCTTTCGGTGACAGCAGAAGCTTCGGAGGAGGTGCTTGATTGCAGGCAAGAAAGGATCTCTATATACGGAGCAGGTCTGCCAAGGACAGAGCATGGGACTCAAGCCCTGTTTGGAGGCCAGACCCAAGGCTTAAACCCGAGGCCTTTCCCCTGTTCTTTTGAGTTAACAGACTCTGGGCTGCTCCTTTCCCAATATTGGGAGCTGGAGAGATCTGTCCACATTTACATAATGGTTCCATCTGGCCTGAGAATCATTGGTTTTCACCTGGCCGACCTCTCGGGTTTTTGCTTGCAATTTCTCCCTAGTTCTTGTATATAACTCTCCCCATTATTGTGCAAACAAACAAATCTTTATTACGGTCAAAAACCAGCATAAAGAGGGTGGGGTACAGTCAGTTAAAAGCACAGATGAATCATTAAAATCTAATATAAAAAGCTAAAACACAAAAGCACATTAAAATCTGATATAAAAAGCTAAAAAACAGAAATAAAAAAAGCATAAAAAGCTAGAATATGGAAGTCTAGAGGAAAAGAAAAAAGGGAAGAAAAGAAAATCTAGAGGGAGGGGTAGGAGCATTAGATGGGTATAGGGGACCATAAAGGTTAGTGTATCTATACAGTACTCTAGTGTGATAAAATAAATGCTAGTTTGTGGCACCGGTCGTCATCCGGCGAATTTTAAGCGCTGCTGCGCAGAACCTGGCAACGTTGTCTGTTGTAGCACGGTTGGTATCTGAGAGCAGCAGGGAGGTGTAAAATTGTCCTGGGCACCTTCAGTATTTATACAGTAATGGTGAGATGAGGCTAGTACGAATGTCTCTATAAAACTGGCACTGGAGGAGCACATGCTCTGTCGTCTCTGTGTGACCAGAGTCACAGGGGCCTTGTCTCTTCCTCACAGGGTAAGGAGTCTTCCTGTATCAGCCTTCAAAGACAGCTGGGGGCGGGTGTGTGCGTGTGACATCTTGCCAGAGTAAAGGCCCTCCAACGGTTGGGTACCTGGAGTTTAGTTATGTCATAGGGGAGGCAGAATACCTGCTAGGGGGAAAATATTACATAAAATACCTGCTAGGGGGAAAATATTACATAAAATGTAGCCAACATGCAGGCTCTCTGTTGCCGGGGGATCCCCTGGCTTGCTGAAAAAATGTTTTCTGGGCTTTCCGGAAGGCCGTAAGGTTGGGGCCAGCCTTGTTGGCATTTCCTTGTTTTTTGCAAGGAGCAAGCCATTAAGTTACTATGGTAACAAATCACTCTGGCAGAGTCAGAAGGTCAAACTTAAGTATCCTTAATTTTGGGTGTGAAAAGATGACCATATAAGGTAAAGCTTTTAATTGCCCTGGAGAGGTATTTTGCCTGGGCTTGTTAGTTTTGGTTTCCTTTCTACACTGCCTTCCTCCCAGTCCTCTCAGCTCTGCATGTGAATGCATGAGCTTGTAAATATATTTTTGTGCTTTCTGTAAATAAATTTATTTTTATAGAAATGCCTGGTGTGTGATTTTTCTGATCTCTCAGGCCAAACGCTTTCCAGCACTCTGCCACAAGCCTCACCTCGGGAAGGGTGATGGTCCAGAGGGCAGGGGCTAGGGCAGAAAAGATCCGCCTCCGAGGTCCTGTCAGATGGAGCTCTTTGGCAGATGGGACCCACACCACGGCCCTCCTGCCGCACCTGGTGGGGCAGGTAGATGTCATTGGGGAGAGGCGGCCCCTCAAGTCACCTGGCCCTGATGCCCTGCAGGGCTATAGAGGTCGAAGCCATCAACTTGAATTGCACCCTGAAGCAAACTGGCAGCCAATGCAACTCCTGGAGCAGAGGTGTCACACACGGGGACACACATAACTGCCCGCGCCACCACATTTTGCCCTTGGTTTTTGCCTTTGAATCTGAAGTGTTATGCAATTTAGTTCTTGAGGATGGACCATTTGGATTATACCCAACCAGAGCATTTTGCTGGGGGTGTAAAAAAAATCAAGGTGGTGGCCACAACTATATGACTGAAGCACCATCCCTTTTTTTAGTGTGTTGTGCATGCAACACGTGTAAAAATGACGCAGGGTTCCATTATGCAGTTGTGGCCAGCATTTTGACTTTTTGTCCTTCTGCAGATGGCCCTGATCCCACCCATCATATATATAAGCCGTGGTGGTCCTTGGCCCTAAAAAAAAGGGTTGCACCCCAAAATTCAGGATAGTTGAGAAACTCTGTCTTTAGGAAAACTTGTATTACAATTATTGAGAAAGGGGTGGTAAATACGTTCTCGGAACCATATGCAATTTTCTGTACCAAAGTTTTCAAACTGGTTATGGTTTTCAGCATATTATTTGTATAGGAGTTTAATGAACTACTGTATTGATGTTTTAATTATTTTTAACTTATTCCAAACAGCTTTGTTCTTTGCTTTAGATTCTTTTTTAATCGTGAAAGGCAAGGTAACATGTATTGATTTTCTATTTGAACTTTTGTGCAAATTAAAGAAAAAAGAAGCAAAGAAGCAACCTATAGATCAGGGTTTCTCTGCCAGGGTTCCGTGGCACTCTCAGGTTCCGCAAGAGGTCACTAGGGGGTCCCTGGGAGATCACAATTTGTTTAAAAAATTATTTCAAATTCGGGCAACTTCACACGAAAGAGGTGTCATCCTTTATTTTGAGTTTAAGCACACTGTTCGTGCATATAGACAGGCCTACCCATGAAACGAATACAATAATTTTGCGACTCCTGGCCTGTATTTGAGCCGGAACGGGCAGGGGTTCCTTCCCCGAGGTCTGGAAAATATTTCAAGGGTTCCTCCGGGGTCAGAAGGTTGAGGAAGGCTGCTCTAGATTAATGCTGGGAGAGGACAGCATGGGATGGAAAACAGGCAGCCAAAGATTCCATGCCTCTCTTACTAAGCATGGAACATCTCTTCTGAAAACCAAGCAGCAGCACTTTCAGAAGTGCTCCTGCTAAGATTCTCTGAGCACATTTGATGCCCCTTGAAAAGCTGCACCCGTGCATGAGAGGTGGACTTGGAGGCCCCTCCTGAGGAGGCGGTGCCAGTGGAGTTCCTGCTGCTTCAGTGTTAATGGAAGTGAATGAACTTAAGAACACTTTGAAGGGCAGAAACCGCAAGTCAATGATTCCGAGAGAGGTCATAACCTGGAAGTGGCCGATCACAGCAGTGAATGCTTCGGCAGCAGTGGCGGTGGCAGCAAAGACCGTGGGCTGGAAAAAGAGAGGGTGCATGTGTGCTTTGCTTCCTCTTCAAGTTATTTGCTCTAAAGCTCTAGAGGGATTTGGTGGAAGGAACTGTCCAAAACCTGATCTTGAGACAACCTTGTTTCCAGCTGTACCTGCTTCCCAAGTAAAGGTTGATCCTCAGCACAGTGGTGGCCAGTGTCAGACAAAAAGGTGCTCAGAGTGTCAGGCAGGGATGGAAAATGCAATGTGTACTGCTAAAAGCTGGCACAAGTAACAGAACCCAGTGATTTGGAAAACTTGGATATTGGGAAGAGGGGAAGCATTACGAAAAGTAAATGCAAAGGCTCCTTACAAAGTAACTTTTTTACTTTGGCTCTAAACATTTTATAAATACAGTTAACAAAGCAATATTTAAACTTTAAAAAAAAACTTCAAAAATTAGTAAAGAGATAACCCCAAACAAACCAAAAAAGGAAAGGAAAAGAAATCTACCTTATAATTTATACGTAACAATAAGTATATGTTTTGTCTTCAGATCATATAAATCTTTTGCCTTTTACTCCTTCCAAACTCATGGTTGACTCTTGGTGACTCGGGCAATTCCATGAACGTTCCCTGGCAAGAATACCACAGCTGCACAGCTTCTACATGATCCAAGGAAAATATGAGTTTGGTTTAAGGAATTGCATTGCCCCCATGTACAGTAGACTTTCAGTTAACTGGAACTCAAGCAACTGGCATTCTCAAGCAACCAGCACAAAAATCAAACTGGAAAAAAACCTGGCACTCTCAAGCAACCGGCAAAAAAAATAATAATCTGTATCTCTCTGCTGCCATCTAGTGGGTATTAGGGTTTAATAGTAACTCTCAAGCAACCAGAAACTACGTTTAGCTGGCATCTACCAATCCCCATGGGTACCGGTTAACTGAGAGTCTACTGTACTCTGAAAGCACCTTTTTGTCTCTGAATCTGAAGTATTGCACATCCTTGCTCCGTCTATCTATAACGACCCCCCCCACTCTATCTATTTATCTATCTATCATGTAATCTTCAGCAAAGGATCGTTACCTTGTCGTGGTGCTGGAGCTTGAGCACCTCAATGATGCCATGAACTAAACCGTGAAGGGCCACCCAAGATGGGAAGGTCATGACAGAGAGTTCAGACTAAATGCGATCCCTGGGGAAGGTAATGGCAACCCACCCCAGTATTCTTGCCATGAAAATGAAATGGATCAGTACAACCAGAGATATGTCAGTATACCATTGGAAGATGAGACCCCCAGGTTGGAAGATGGTCAAAATGCTACTGGGGAGGAACAGAGGATGAGTTCAACTAGACCCAGATGTGATGACGCAGCTAGCTCAAAGCCAAAAGGACGGCTAGCGGCTGACGGTGCTGGTGGTGAATGGCGAATCCGATGTTCTAAGGATCAACACACCACTGGAACCTGGAATGTAAGATCTATGAGCCAGGGCAAATTGGATGTAGTTATTGGTGAGATGTCAAGATTAAAGATAGACATTTTGGGCATCAGTGAACTGAAATGGACTGGAATGGGCCACTTCATATCAAATGACCACCAGATCTATTACTGTGGACAAGAGGACCACAGAAGAAATGGAGTAGCCTTCATAATTAATAGTCAAGTGGCTAAAGCAGTGCTTGGATACAATCCAAAAAACGATAGAATGATCTCAATTCGAATTCAGGGCAAGCCATCTAACATCACAGTGATCCAAATATATGCCCCAACCACAGATGCTGAAGAAGCTGAAATAGATCAGTTCTATGAGGATCTGCAGCACCTACTGGACAACATGTCTAAAAGAGACATTATTTTCATCACAGGAGACTGGAATGCTAAGGTGGGCAGTCAAATGACACCTGGAATTACAGGTAAGCATGGCCTGGGAGAACAAAACGAAGCAGGATATAGGCTGATAGAATTTTGCCAAGACAACTCACTCTGCGTAACAAACACTCTTCCAACAACCTAAGAGACAGCTTTATACATGGACTTCACCAGGTGGACAACACCGAAATCAGATTGACTACATCCTTTGCAGCCAAAGGTGGCAGACATCTATACAGTTGGTAAAAACAAGACCTGGAGCTGACTGTAGTTCAGATCGCGAACTTCTTATGGCACAATTTAGGATCAGACTAAAGAGATTAGGGAAGACCCACAGATCAGCTAGATATGAGCTCACTAATATTCCTAAGGAATATGCAGTGGAGGTGAAGAATCGATTTAAGGGACTGGACTTAGTAGATAGGGTCCCAGAAGAACTCTGGACAGAAGTCCGCAACATTGTTCAAGAGGCGGCAACAAAATACATCCCAAAGAAAGAGAAAACCAAGAAGGCAAAATGGCTGTCTGCCGAGACACTAGAAGTAGCCCAAGAAAGAAGGACAGCAAAAGGCAACAGTGATAGGGGGAGATATGCCCAATTAAATGCAAAATTCCAGAGGTTAGCCAGAAGAGATAAGGAATTATTTTTAAACAAGCAATGTGCGGAAGAAGACAATAGAATAGGAAGGACAAGAGACCTCTTCAAGAAAATTAGAAACATCGGAGGTAAATTCCAGGCAAAAATGGGCATGATCAAAAACAAAGATGGCAAGGACCTAACAGAAGAAGAAGAGATCAAGAAAAGGTGGCGAGAATATACGGAAGACCTGTATAGGAAGGATAACAATATCGGGGATAGCTCTGACGGTGTGGTCAGTGAGTTAGAGCCAGACATCCTGAAGAGTGAGGTTGAGTGGGCCTTAAGAAGCATTGCTAATAACAAGGCAGCAGGAGATGACGGTATTCCAGCTGAATTGTTCAAAATCTTCCAAAATGATGCTGTCAAGGTAATGCATGCTATATGCCAGCAAATTTGGAAAACACAAGAATGGCCATCCGATTGGAAAAAATCAACTTACATCCCCATACCAAAAAAGGGAAACACTGAAGAATGTTCAAACTATCGAACAGTGGCACTCATTTCACATGCCAGTAAGGTAATGCTCAAGATCCTGCAAGGTAGACTTCAGCAATTCATGGAGTGAGAGTTGCCAGATGTACAAGCTGGGTTTAGAAAAGGCAGAGGAACTAGGGAACAAATTGCCAATATCCGCTGGATAATGGAAAAAGCCAGGGAGTTTCAGAAAAACATCTATTTCTGTTTTATTGACTATTCTGAAGCCTTTGACTGTATGGACCATAACAAATTGTGGCAAGTTCTTAGCGGTATGGGGATACCAAGTCACCTTGTCTGCCTCCTGAAGAATCTGTATAACGACCAAGCAGCAACAGTAAGAACAGACCACAGAACAACGGACTGGTTTAAGATTGGGAAAGGAGTACGGCAGGGCTGTATACTCTCACCCTACCTATTCAACTTGTATGCAGAACACATCATGCGACAAGCTGGCCTTGAGGAATCCAAGGCTGGAGTTAAAATCTCTGGAAGAAACATTAACAATCTCAGATATGCAGATGATACCACTTTGATGGCTGAAAGCAAAGAGGAACTGAGGAGCCTTATGATGAAGGTGAAAGAAGAAAGTGCAAAAGCTGGCCTGCAGCTAAACCTCAAAAAAACCAAGATTATGGCAACCAGCTTGATTGATAACTGGCAAATAGAGGGAGAAAATGTAGAAGCAGTGAAAAACTTTGTATTTCTAGGTGCGAAGATTACTGTGCATGCTGACTGCAGTCAGGAAATCAGAAGACGCTTAATCCTTGGGAGAAGAGCAATGACAAATCTCGATAAAATAGTTAAGAGCAGAGACATCACACTGACAACAAAGGTCCGCATAGTTAACGCAATGGTGTTCCCCGTAGTAACATATGGCTGCAAGAGCTGGACCATAAGGAAGGCTGAGAGAAGGAAGATCGATGCTTTTGAACTGTGGTGTTGGAGGAAAATCCTGAGAGTGCCTTGGACTGCCAGAAGATCCAACCAGTCCATCCTCCAGGAAATAAAGCCAGACTGCTCACTTGAGGGAATGATATTAAAGGCAAAACTGAAATAGTTTGGCCACATAATGAGAAGACAGGACACCCTGGAGAAGATGCTGATGCTAGGGAGAGTGGAAGGCAAAAGGAAGAGGGGCTGACCAAGGGCAAGGTGGATGGATGATATTCTAGAGGTGACGGACCCGTCCCTGGGGGAGCTGGGGGTGTTGACGACCGACAGGAAGCTCTGGCGTGGGCTGGTCCATGAAGTCACGAAGAGTCGGAAGCGACTGGACGAGCAAACAACAACAAACTATCATTTATCTATCTAATATATAGGGGTCTCACCCTGGTATATATACCATCCCTAGCTGCACTGGTGTTAAAGTGGATTTTCCCTGTTATTCTGACAGGTCAAACAACATTCTGGTCTATTGTTTTGTACCAGCTCTGCAGGGGGAAGGACACCAAGAGTATCTTTGGCATCAACTAGAGCAGCTTATTTCAAGCAACACCTTCAGTTCTCCTCTTACTCTGAACTGACAGATGGAATTAAATCGGAGAACAAAAGCAAATCATGGTACTCACCCATGCAATATACATGATTCAAATCAAGAAGTTTTGTGATCCATAATCCTGTTCTCAATTTTATCTTGGTTTTGTTAATCAAGCCCAGTGGTGAAAAGTGCTTTGAATGCACAATCATTTCTCACAATGTGCACAGAAGAATTTCCAACGGGCGTGGGCTTGCGTGAGAGTACGTATGTGTCTGTAGGAATAATTCCTGAACTCTGAAAAACGGCACTGCTGCAGAACCTCAACTGCAGGCCTTCAGGTTCGCAAGGAACATCTTCCATACTGAGCCACAGGAGAGACCCCAGGCCAATGTACTCATTTCCCTTTCTTTCCAAGTGCCACAGGCCCTGCCCTGTTTGAATTGCTCTTTGTGCAAACACCAAAACGTGCAATCACTTTCAAAGGGTGCAACCTTGGAAGCAGCCCCGGAGCTGCCGGCAAACAGGCCAGAGAATTGACACGGAGCAAGATTCTCAGTGGTCCTCTTTCTTGGGCCTCAGGGTGATGCCTGACTCTGTGGGCAGAACCAGTGCTGGCGAACACCAGTGTACCGACCCATCCATGGGCACAGGGGCGTCTGACGGTGCGTTTGTGTGTGTGTCGACATGATCAAGATTGTGGTTGTGGCAGAGTGATAGAAGCCAGCATCCAAATGTGTTTGACCTCCCAGCACAACCACCCTAGTAGGTGCCATCAAGTTGGTCCTGCTCCTGAAGGGGAAGCTCTTGCCATCTCAAAAACATCTCTAGCAATCAGTTCCAATCCTATTCCACGTACATTCTAGCAATTTCTTTGATCTCATCCACCCACTTTACTTCTTGTCTTTTTTTCCCTTTTATTTCTCTTATGTTTTAGGCCATCATCTGTTTGTAACACATGCCCAAATTATGTGAGTTTCTGCTTGTTGATTATCACCTCAGGGCAACACTGAACTTTTCTTTGGTCCTGAATGAACTTACTATGTCTTCTTGCAAGTCAATTATACTTTTAGTAACCCAACTCGGCTGATCTGAGAAAGCTCTGCAGAGACAGGTTTAGCTAGTCCTTGGATGGGAGACGTGGTGGCGCTGCGGGTTAAACCGCTGAGCTGTCGATCGGAAGGTCGGCGGTTCGAAACCGCGCGGCGGGGTGAGCTCCCGTTGTTAATCCCAGCTCCTGCTCACCTAGCAGTTCGAAAACATGCAAATGTGAGTAGATCAATAGGTACCGCTTTGGCGGGCAGGTAACGGCGTTCCGAGTCGTCATGCTGGCCACATGACCCGGAAGTGTCTATGACAACGCCGGCTCCAAGGCTTAGAAACGGAGATGAGCACCGCCCCCTAGAGTCGGATTCGACTGGACTTTACGTCAAGGGAAACCTTTACCTTTACCTTTACCTGGATGGGAGACCACCAGGAAGTTGGAAAAAAATATTGCAGAAATGCAACAGCAAAACTCTTCCATATCATTGCCAAGAAAACTAGATGGAATTGTCCACAAAGCTCAGCTCTTAAGATGTAGATCTGAAATTGTAACATACCCTGCCAAAGCAGCCTCTCCCCTGATTTTACTTAAATAAATAAAGTTTATTTACTTTAAACATGCCAGAATGACTGAGCAAAAGCAGGACGGGGTGCTACTTAATCTACCAATGTGAGGATGGGGTTAAAGCAGTTGACTTAAACTGTAGTGGAGGAGCAAAATAATAGACGTAATTGAATCTTTTTAAAACACAGGCAACATCTGGGCAACGTGAAGGTACTGCTAAAAGACTGGAGGGAGTTTCAGGCTTTCCTGTTAGTGGAAATCATTAAATGTGTGGACAGGGAGGAGAAAGCCTCCTGATGGCCTTTGCATCACTAACTGTTAACAAAAGCAGAGAAGCAGAAACTCTTTCCCAGGAGAAGAATGTCTTGCGCAGTGCAGGGATTTTGAACATCTCTCTCTTTTAATTAACAAGATGCAGTTTATGTGCAGAAAAGCATTATCAACTGCAAACCCCTCTCAAAAGAAACCTCTTGCTCTTGGTTTATAAATAAAAAACTCTTGCAAGAATACCTAATAAAACCTAATACTGAAGCTGATAGGAGAACGATTTAATATGGCCTAAGTTATCTATTATTTGATATTTGTTGCCCTGGTTGGTCAAAGTATGATGATGCCACAAACACTGGGCAGAAAAAAAATCACACAGATGTATCCAGAGTGCAGCGCCTTTTAAATGGTGTTTTAAAATTTGACTACAAATGTGAATATTTAAATCCTCTTTCACGTCATATGCAAAGTATAGAAGACCCACACTTCTTCTAGTGTCCTCTTTTGAAGCAAAATGAAGCAGAACGGATGAAAGGCCTCACCACCTCAAGCAGCAAAGGCAAAAACGTGATTCATGTGCCATGCTAAGCCATGGTTTGTTTTACTGAATAAGCCACAGTTGGCTGGATTCACCCCAACATGCTATGCTCAAAAGTACAATTGACAAAGGACAGGGGCTAGCTTTATGCAACATGCTAAGCTCAAATGGAATAAACTACTTTAAGATTTTGCCAGAAATCCAGTCACAGTTAAAGTAAAGATGGACAGGAGCAGGAGAAGGCCTAGATCAAAAAAGAAAAAGGAACACCGTTCCTGTTGCTCACTCAGAAACCATGAGGATTCTTCCAAGCACCACCACAAATTGCTCTGTAGTTTTCGTCTGCCCAATCCACGCATCTGCGCTCCAGAAAAATTGACAGGTGTTGCCCACATGTCATTATCACAGGCCTGTAAACTTAACCTGTGGCATTTAATGTACAACTTGCTGTAGAATCAAAATCCAAACCAGTCCTGAGTCCTAAAAACTGATGTGTGCACTTAGCACGTGGGTGGTAAAACCAACATTAGAAAAAACTGCACTCCCCTCTCCCTGAACTCCCCCTCCCTGCAGATTCTTTTAACCAAGGCAACTCACACGTGGTTCATTCCAACACTGTGCTGAAATCTTATCGAGTTTCTCGGGAGTTTTCTCCCTCTGCAAAAGAGGCTCTGTTGTTCTACCTTCTTTCTAGAATACTTGAGAAGGTTCCTTTTAATGAACAGTTTAGGGAAATGGTTTCGGGGGCTGACTTGATTGCTGGAAAGATAGGGGTGGATGGGTGGCAGGCCCGGGGGTCTGTGTCACCCAGGGCAAACATGGATTCTGTGCCCATTTTGGCACCCCCCGCGCTCATTTTGGTGCCCTCCCAGCACGGTGCCCGGGGCACATGCCAGTTGTGGCCCTAATGGGTGGGAGAGGGTGGAATAAGGGGGGGGGGCACCCAGTGACAGGTTGACAGCATGTGACAGCATCTTCTGCCACACCTTTTCATCTTCTGAAGCCACCCAGTCTGGCCCCCAACTGGAGAGAGACCTCTGGGGTTTCTAACCTCCTGTGCCCCCCTCCATCTGGGGAATTCCATCAACATTCTTTTCTCCTTGGAAAGACATTTCAGAACAATTTGTCTTTCATCAAATGGAAGCCCCTTTGGTTTTTCCTGTTATTGGTTGGTTTCCTATAACCATTTCTTCTTTTCATTGATATATGATTTTATTTTATTGTAAGCCACCCAGAGTTGTCACAGTTGGGTGGCCTTGAAATTGGAGTATCACATTATTAAAATTGATAGGCAGCATGTTTACCATCACTCAGTGTTTCAAAAGGATGTTTTTCCTCCAAGCCCTAATTTTAAGCCTTATGTTGAAAAATTGAAAAGCTTATCTTTATGGAAAGATGTGAAGGTGAAATAGAAAGTAGGGAGGAGGAGCCTAACAGTGTCTGTGTATGGAAAGCTACCATGTAGAAACTTCTTTAGAGTGATCCCTGTTGGCAGTCAGGGGTGGATGGGGATGGCTGGGTGGGAGAGGGTACCCACTGGCAGGTGTCCTGCCTGTATCTCAGGTCAGTTTCGGGCTGTGATCACCCAGTGACCGTTCCCTCAAAAGCTCTGAACAGCTTGAGGGTGAGGGACTGATCAGCCGAGAATGGAGGCTGGGAGTAAAAGGTTCGCTTCTCCCTTTCAAAGACTTTACTACCGCCTCTGTCAGCCTCCGTTGCACACAATTAAAACCGGCGGGGGGTGGGCTTGTTATCACAACTGTCAGCTTGCTTCCTTTCCTGACAAAGGAAAAGAGCAACTAGCAAGCTTATGCAGGTGCTTGTCCCAGATCCCTGCTGTCTCTAGCAGGACCATGGGGGGCGGGAGGTGTTCTGCAAAAGGCAAAGCCAGGTGGGACGTTGTAACAGCAGCAGGAGCACCAGGTCCCTGGACTGGGACAGGGCAAGTCAACAGGCAGAGCGCCTCTCTGACCTCAAACATGCTCCCTTTAGACTAGCACCTTACAGAGGGAGCAACTTTCCCGCCCTGATCTGGCCATTATTAATTGCAGGAAATATTGCATAAATGTGAGGCTGGTAAGCCAAATTAACAAACCCCCTCCCCCCGGCCATCTAAAGCGGTACAGTTTGGGGGTCTTCTCCCCTCTGCCAAATTTCCATCCATGACTTTCTTGTGCATAACTTAGTCTTGGCTACATTGTATACTGGGAGTTGGAGTGCACACTTCTTAAAGATGCCAAGTCTGAAAAACACTAATGCACGCCATGTACAGCACAATGGGATACCCAAACCCCCAGGAATCAGAAGTCTGGTAGCACTTCTCCAAACTAACCAATGTTATTAAAAGGTATAAGCTTTCATCAGCTACAGCTCAGTTCATCAAATGCAAATTTATACTTTTAAAAAACTTTTTAAATAAAAGGTGTTAGTCTGAAAAATTGCTATGTACTAACTTTCTATATGAAGGGAACATTTTTTTTAATTTTTAGTGCAAAGGAACTTTAAGAAATGGCATATCCTCTTGTTTGAAAGGGTAAGCTTCTCTCTCCCACCTGGGATGAAATTATGATTGTTCTGTCGCTGTTCCCCTGCCACTAGAAGTCTTCTTTAGCAGGGGATCTTGGAGAATCTGGAAAAATCTTCTGTACGATACAACATCAATCTAGGTCCTTTCTCAAACCTGCTCACGCTCACCTATTGATAGAGCATGAAGGTTTAAATATTGACAATAACCTGTTCAAGTACCAAAGGGCCAGACTGGTCCACAGGACAGAAAACCAGCCGCCTGCAAGCAAACACCAGTCCCCAAAGGGCTGCATGTGACTGATTCATTGGATGTCAGCTGAATTTGGGTGGCCTGATAGGGTGGCTTTGTTTCATGACTTCTGCATTTATTTAAATATTCTTTTTTTTTTAAAGCCGATCTTCATACAAAAACAGCTGCCAAAATAACTTAGGTATGAGAGTCCCTGCCCTCAGGCTCCAATTCTAAGAGCCACGACATGCAAAGACAGTCAACTCTGGCAGCAAGAGAAATGATTAAAAAGGAAATTAAATGAGGCTACAATCTTACATACCTGCTTACCTAGGAGAAAATTCTGTTTCATTCATTGGGACTCCACCTGATTTTAAATACTTCTTTGATCGCTGTGATATGCATTCCCAAGGCTTAAGAAATAACTCTTGGCATTGGGAATATTAAAAATATCATACATTTTAAAAGGCAGCCTTTATAGAAACTTTGGCGGGAAGGCGCTAGAACAGCCTTCTCCTCATTGGGAATTTTGGAAGTTGCTTTCCCAAAGCATCTGGATGGCGGCCAGGCTGGGAGCGATCATACCTGGAGGCTGACAGTTGGGCGGCTGATGATTTTATATTGTGAGAGCAAAAGTATATTATGGTGATGCAATCTCAAATCCACACTAAGCTTCAAAAACCTAAGTATTTTAAATGTTTAAAAAATCACATTAAATCATTTTATGCTGCTTATTATACCTTTTAAATAAGAACAACTTTGTGTCTATGCCAAGTTCCCGAGCATTCCTGGAGGCAAGAAGAATGATAGGAGAGGGACCCTTTGATGCGACTTTAGAAGGCATGGGAAAGGAACACCAGAAATTCCTGATAACCAGCATTTCATACCAAGGAAGCTTGCCTAGGTCTAGCCCAGAGTGGGGCCATTCCGCTGGTTGCAATGACTTTTTGCAGGGCTTGTTCTGTGGCAGAAGACAATGGGGAGGCTGCGTTTGGGAAACACAACTACAAGGCCCAAGAGTCCTTGAGTTTCCTGTGGAGCATTTAGCCAAGCTGACAGATGGCAAATGAAAGACCATGGCTCAGGCCCATCCCAATTAACTGATGGAGCTGACTAGATAACTCGAAGCATGCAAATCTAGCAGCCCACATGGATGACTTCTGATAGCATCTAACACCGCCAGCTACATGAAAACTCCCCCTCCCTTTTTTTAAGTCCTCACTTTTCAGGACCTTTAGTGCAATGAGCAAGACTGATGCACGGGCTTAGAACCTCCACATCCATTAAAAGCTAAAAGAAGCTTAGTGTGACTATTTTGTGGGTTGGTTTGCATGCTCAGTCCTGGACCACTCCTGGGTACCTACAGATGTCACCTATAAATCACTAATCTTTAATTTACACTAGCCTTTATTACACTATGTAGGGTAGAGGATTATGGGAGCTGAACAGCAAGGCATCCAGAGGTTAGGCAAGGTGGAAACGGGTCCACATTTTTATCTATTTCCCTTCCCATCATTACTTGATCAACTGACATGGAGCACAAATGAAAAGAGCAAGTGTATTTGTCCTAGAGAATCCAAGGTTGGGCTATATACAAGATGTACACTTACTACTGCAAAGGATATACTAAGCCTGCCTTCTTCATGGGATTTTCTTATAGAACACTTTGCTTAGGCGATCCTTTTCTTTGCAATTATCACCTACAGGCATTCATCCCCCCAGACTTTTTGTAAAAGTTGTTTATTGCTTGAAAACAAAACAGGGAAAGGTAAAAGAACCATCTGTCAATTCCAAACCTTCCATAACCATTCATTACAATACTACTACTGTGCTTTTTCCAAACATGGCCTTGTTTTGATGCATATTTTCCCACTTTCATTCAGGACTGCAGGTCTTGGTATGATTCAGAAGCAAACAGGGAAGATCTCAGGGCAGCAATATTATGTGACAGAGGAGCCCACCACCCATGCTCCAAAAACGTTATTGATACATCTTTACAAGATAGAAGTCAAAAAGGAGAGAGAATCAAAACATAAATGAATGAGACAGGACCTTAGAGGTCATTTAGTCCAATCCCCTGCTCAGTACAGGAATCCACTAATTCACCCTACCAGCTGGCCATCCAGCCCACATTGAAACCCTCCAGGTAGAGAGAGCCCTCTCCCACTATAGAAGACTGTTCTACTGCCTACCTGCTTTGGCTGCTGGAAATGTGATACTAGGAAGGTTATATGGGTTCTTCATTTCTGAAGGTTTTAAGAGAGCCTACAGACCCACCTCTCATGGAGGGTTTAATTCAGAGGTCTCCAAACTCTTCAGTTCATCGACCCCTTCATGAAGTTTCAGACTATTCATTGATCCCAAACACTGATTATATGAAAATAATTTAATAAATACTACTTTAATATTAGTATTACAAACAACAAACAACAACAACGGATAGTCCCATCAACCCTGGGGGCTGATAAGAACTATTTTGGGAAAGCCTGGTTTAACTGATTTTCCTGCACACCGCAGAGGGTCGGCATGCTCCCTTCCAACTCCACAGTGCTGTGATTCTATTACCTCTTAATATTCAGCCAGAAACTCCTTCCTTGAAATTTCAACCTGCTGATTGAACAGTTTTAGCAAAGAACATGTGCACTCCTGCATCCTGACAGTCTTTTCAATATCTGTAGACCACAACCTACAGTATCCTTCTTCCATCTACCTTGCTGCAAGCTAAACTTGTCCAGCTCTTTATCTGTTCTCACAAGGCTTGCTTTCCAGACCCTTCATCATCCAAGTAGTTCTCGAGCAGTGGACCTGCTCCAGGTTCTCCATGTCCTTTTTTGAAGTGCTTCAATTGTGATCCAGCCAGCAGAAGTAGAATGGAGCAATTACCTCCTGTGATCTTGTAATCCAGTGTCTTGCTCATGACCCAATGTAGATTGTGTTCATGTGCTGGCTGTGATGTGATTTTGTTCCACTACAAAAGCGTATTCTGCAGATGGACATGAGCATTCAGAATCCCTACTTTTTAAAAAGTAAGTGCCAAGCCTTTGAACACATCAGCTTCTCACAGATGGAGCTCCAGGATGGAAGAGGTTAGAAGCTCAGCCTCTGGAGGTTGCGATCTGGAGCGAATGAAAGAACTGTTGATAGCTTAAATGTACATTTGCTGTATGTGCCATTTAAGCCACTTAGCACTTCTGTTCTCCATTAAAAATTCTCTCTAGAAAGCCCACTTCAGAAAAGGAGACCTACCGCTGAAGGAGGGTCCCTAATGCAAGCCAGACCAGAGAAGCTGTGATCTGCCTTTCATCAGCCCCAAGAAAAAAATCCCAAGATCAGCCCTGGGGTTGCAGCAGCCTGTAAAATCTGAAGTCTGGTGGGGCCAGGGAAGCCTAACAAGGCTGTGGGCCTTCCTATTCCATAGGCTTGCAGTAACAGGAGGTGGAAAAATCAGATGGTCCAGCAAGGAGTTCTTGCAGTCAAAACTCTTTGCCAGTTACAGTACTACAGTGTTGCTCAAACTTTTCAAGACTTTGCCACAACATGTGAAATTCTTTTCTATTTAATGACTATTCCTTTTCTTTCCCTTTTTTTAAAGGAAAAGATAGAGAGAAGACTGTATTGAAATAACACAAGTTTTCATACTCTTCTTTATTTTCCCTTCTATTTAAGAACAGATTACAAATCTTAATGGGAGATATGAACTTGCATATGATGGCATTTTCAATACCTGGAGTGAGATTTGTTCAAGAATGATTACGTCGTAACATTCAGCCTCTTTCAATATTTGGCTGTAGTGAGTGCTGAAAGTATACTTTTCCAAAGATGCTTCAGGGAGAAAAGGTGTTAGGCCTCTTGAGGTCTTGGACAGTGATTTGAAAATGCTTGCAAGGTGTTTGGGATGACCTATTTTGGGAAACCACAGTTTAAGACAGAGATTATCAGCCAGTAGTCGTGTACCACAAGTAGGATACAAAGGAAGTCATTCAGATTTTTAAAACTGACTGTAAGTGATAGAGTAGCAGAATGTATGTAAAAATACACGTGTACTGCTGGGAAAAAGTGAGCTTTCTGTTTCTATCATGTTAGGAATCAGGTTCTTGGGTAGACTGATGAGAATAAGATATGAAGGATTCAATGGGCCATCTAATAATTCCTCTTTATTTAGAGCAACAAAGATGATAAAGGTGGCTAAATCCTATGCAGAACAACTAAAGGAACTCGGTAAGTTTAGCTTAACGAAGAGGAGACCGAGGAGAGACATGATAGCAGTCTTCCCATACTTGAAGGGCTGCCACAGGGAAGAGGGTGTCGATTTACTCTCCATAGCACCTGAGGGTAGGACAAGAAGCCATGGGTGGAAGCTCATCAGAGGGAGATCCAACCTGGAAACGAGGAATTTCCTGACAGTGAGAGCTATTAAGCAGTGGAACAGCTTGCCTCCTGGAGTTGTGGGTGCTCCATCGCTGGAGGTTTTCAAGAAGAGATTGGACAACCATTTGCCCAAGATGGTATGAGGATTCCTGCCTTGGACAGGGGGTTGGACTACCCCTCCAAGATCTCCAAGGTCCTTTCCAACCCTATGATTCTATGATTCAACTGCAGGCTGTTTTGAACATTTCAGGCTGAATGTTAAAAAAATGGGGGAGTGGAAATAACAAATTAACAAAGACTAATGCTCTAAATCTAATGCAAGCAAAGGACTTCCGGTGGGGACATGGCGGACTGAACAGTTGTGCCCGCGGGCTCAGCGAGCAGAACTTACAACGTGGCAGATGTTTTAGGCTCAGGCAGGATTTTCCTGAAGCACAGGAGTGTTTTTCTGGCCAAGAAAAACACCTGGAATCACCCCATCTGCCCTCTGGATGGCTGCTTGCAGCCAGAAGATTGCAAACAGTGTTCGTGCTCAACTGGTAACAGTAGCTGGAAGGCTGGGACGTCACCATTTCCAAGCCGCGCTGTAGCCTTAAAGGATACTAAGACTGGCCACCCCATTTCTAAATCACCCAGTTTATATTTCTTTTAAGTATGTGTACCCTAGGAGAGGCTTTCTACAGCAAGCAGAAGTGGGCTCTCTTGGTGCTTATTGTTATTTTTGGAATTAATTTTTTTAAAAATTCTTTTTAAGTTTTGGACTTTGTTTTCCCTCCAAATATTAAGGAGGATTGAGAGTAAACAATTGTCTCCCTGTTATTATTTTTGTACTAAATTTGAAGATATTAGCATTTTCCTACATGTTGAATCGACTCTTTTGAACCTTCAGTTTTCTGCTTCTACTTTTGCTGGGGAACTGTCTGCATATCTCACTTTTGCTTATGTAAGCACATTCTGGAATCCTTTCATATCTTCAACTTTTGCTGGTTAAGCTCCTGAGGGGCGCCATAATCTACTGCTTGAGACATGGAGGATTTTAAACAGACTTTCTCTGACTTCCAACAAGATTTTAAACAGATTCTTTATGATTCCTACCAGGTTTTTATGCAAAGTATTCAGGACATTGTGGAAAATATGAGGTCTAAAATGTGTCATCTGGTTGAGGATGTCATGGATGAAACAGGAATTTAACAGTGACAGAAATGTCTCTTCTAAGAGTGAGATCAGGACTTTGGTTGAAATGCTGGATGAAGATTGGATAGTCAAGTTGAAGAAATTTAAGGGAGAGATTGATTTGCAAGCCGTAAGTGAAATTGATCTTCTGATGGAAGGCCATGGAAAAGAAGGGGTCATTATATATGGGAGGTTTCCTGAAGAGAAGTCAGAGTTTTTGAGGGGGGCAGTTGGGCTGTTTGATCTTTTTTTAAAAAAAACCTCTGTGTACATTGTGGGGATATGTAAATGCTCTGGTTTATTTTGAAGCGGGATAGGGGTTAAAGGATATTTATCTGGATTGTTTTTAAGGCTTGGCTGATGTCATTTATGTTTAATGATTTGGATTAAGATTAATCAGATATAAAATGTCTACTTGGAGGGTTTGAGGTTTATTAAGATCATTAAAATTGTTGTATTACTAAATATAATGGCAGACAATTTATGTGCTTTTTAGTTTGATCTTCATTATAGAAGACAGAAATGTATAGAATAGTAGTAGGAAGGAAATAATTAAATAAATGTTATCAGGGGGAGTTGATTAGGAGGTTTATATAATTTTTTTTTCTTTTTTCCTTTTAATATAAGGGGAGGGAATAACTATATTTAGTGATTTTTACAATCTGCCAATGGAATGATTTATAGAAATAATGTGATTTGGGTTTAATATAGATAAGGGATTATGGAAATTGTATATCCTTGCTGTTAAAAGTGGGAAGTCACCTTTTTGTAACTTTGAAAAACTTTTCTCCTGTATTTCTACAGTTTTTTAGTTTTTTCTTTTTTTTTCTTTGTAGGTTTTTGTTTTTCTGTAGCTTTTATCTTTGCTTGAAACTTAATAAAATTCTTATAAAAATAAAAAAAATCTTATGCAAGCAAAGCAGGTAATGTAAGAAATTATGCTTACAATTGGGAGGATGAAACTTGCAAGACCTTTTTGTGGAATGAAACTTTTCTATGTTTTAAGAGTCTCCAGGTTGGACTTGGACTCTGCACTTGGAGAACTGCGTGCCACTGTTTTGCAACAATGCTCATTTGAGGAGTGAGAAGGTTTGGACTGGCTTCCTTGGAAATATTCCACCAGCAGGATGCCTGTTTTACCCTCAGAACACAGGACACTTGCTCCAACCTGTTTCCAATGCTGTTTTCCTTCAAAAAAATACAGTTTGCTATGACAGGTCTTTGGGCAATTGGAGGCTTCCATGTACTGCTAAGTACAATGAATGTCAAAGATGTAATACTGTCAGTTTTACTTATGGGAATATGCAGGCTACTTATTATTTGTTTGTTTGTTTGTTTGTTATGGCCACTCATCTCCCAACAGTGACTCTGGTTGGTGTACAAGGATTAAAACAACAACTGCAACATCTAAGCCGTGACGCCCAAGATTAAAACAGTAAATCCCAAATCATAAACATCCCATCACCAGCAGAACTCGCCCAACCACCTGGCCAGAGCACCTGGGGAAACAGCCCGGTCTTTGGGGCCTCGTGAAAGGCTATCAGGGTTGGCCATCCAGACCCCCAGAGGGTCGCTGCTCCACAGGGCAGGTGCAGAGACAGAGAAGGCACAACTTGAGAAAGGCCAAGATGATGATGCTGTTGGAGGGGACATGGAGCATGGCTTCTCTGCTAGATCTGGTGGGCCAAGCAGAAACAATGGGGGAAAGGCAGTCCTGCCCAGCCCTATGCCACATAAGCAGGTGAATCGATCAGGGAGGGACTAAGGGATTATGAAACTGACTCAATCAGATTCTCTGATAAACTGTGAGATTGACTAGACCATAGGAAGGAGGGGGGGCACCCCTACCCCATTTCTGCTTCACCCAAAGGAATGACAGGTGAAAAAGGACTAATTTCTTAACGATTTCTTTTTTTAAAAAAGCAATAGAACTTGCACAGAGTTTCAGACTGAACACTAGATAAGGGCAGTTTCCCCTACTCTTATGCCCCCAAGTACTTTGCCATCACTCATCCTGCTGATTGACTGATCCCTCCAGGTGACTTCCTGACAACTCTGAGCCGCCTCTGAGTTACTATGGAGAAAAACTGTAGGAGGCAGTACCTTGAACTCCTGTACAAAATGCAAGATAGAATTCTTATAAACAAACAAACTTCATATTTCAATAATTCTAGGATCACAGAGAATGGCCAGTTTCTTCTCTACAACAACCCTTAAAGGTTGTATGTGCTAATGGGCTCATATATGCTAATGTGTCAATTTCTGAGTTTGCGCAACATAATCATAAACTAAGCAAATAGGCAGGGCTTATATCACACCCTATTAAAAACTAACCCAGGCTTGTATGTTGTGCAAATAAAGCCAACCCAGTTAAGCATGGCATGTGAACCCCTCCAATGCATGCTACCAGATGCTCCTCCTGAAGAGGAGATGAGAGATGAGAGAGACCTGATGGCCCGAAGACTGGAATGCAGCCTGTGAAGCTCTTCCCACGTCTGTCCCAGAAATTTTGCTCCCAATGTGTTTTCTGAAGAGATACAGGTGGCAGTAACCCATCTTTTAACTGCTTCAGTGTTCTGCACGACCACAGCCAACCTTTTTATTTTACATTTTAACCATGTTTATAATTCCTTTTTTGAGCCTCTGGACAGGAATAGCATAGCTATCATCACAAAGAGAGTGGGAGAAAAAAAATACAATGTTTTCAAATAGATTTCTTTCCTTTCTGTCTTTTTCTAAGGTTGGCTGGTGAAGGGGAGGACACCTGTCACTTTTCTTCTGCAGGGGTTTCTTCCAGAGCTCCTGGGGTGTTCATGCAAACAGCATCCGTCAGAATGCAAAAGGCAGGCACCATCCACCCGTCCACCCACCCATCGCAGGGACTTCCACCGATACACTTGGGGTTTCCCACAACAACATCTGTTCCCTTTCAGCTACAATGGGGAAATCAAAGCTTTTGTTCTGGTGAACACTTGTTTAAGGAATTTTAAACAGGGGACAGATTAGCTGGTACAGGCCACAATCCACCTGGGATAGTTTCTTTAGCTGCGGTTGCTAATTCAAAGCTGATTGCACAACGATCCTTTGCTGAAAGGGCAAGGCTTTGACCCTGTTCAGCAGCATCTGATGGAAACCCAGAAAGGAAGCCCCTGGATTGCGAAGAGGCCTGAGTATCTGACATGAAACTGCTGGAGCTCAGAAAACAGCCTGGCATGTGGCCCTGAAGAGCTTTGGGTGTTTTTAAAACACTAATCTAATCTAGAGATAGACCTGCAAGCAGCCCCGATGAAGCAGAGAGTGCAGGCAGTGAACACAGGTAGGGACGAGAAGAATGGCAGATTTAGTGCCCTTCGCAGCAACTTCCTTTAACTAGCAGAACCGAAATAAAATGGGTGAACCACATCTTCGAGGGCAATGGGAATGGTTTGCCTGGAGAAGAGAAGACCCGGTAGCTGGCTTCAAGCGTCTGAAGGGCTGTCATGGAGAAGATGGGGCAGCCTGTTCAGAAGTGCTCCAGAACAAGAAATGATGCGCTTCAGGTACAAGAAAGTAGGTTTCAGCCGGACATCAGGCAGAGCTATGGAGCAGACCAGCAGACTGTCTTGGGAAATGGTGATGGATCTCCAAGGCCCACTTGGTTTTCCCTGCATAAACATTAGAGGAATTGTGCAAAGCAAGTGGGAATTTGGCTCCATGCTGCTCCACTTGCCACACTCCTAGGGGAGGGGACAAAGCAAGGAGAACAAGGAGACTCTTCTGTAGTCCTGGGGTCATGTGCCCACAGCCAAAATCTCCAATAATGGACAGCAAAATGCTTTGCAAAGGTCACCAGCAGAGTCTAAAACCAGCTCTATCAGTCAATCTCTGAGTGGAGACAGATTGCCTTTAGAGATGGGGAATCCATTATCCTCCATGTGATGCATTTTCCCTCCTTTCTTTCTTGTCACTTTGACAAGAACTGATAGCAGTGGTCTTATGACGTGCATCCTCCCACCTCCAGGCTGTCAGCATGCAGGGATACACATAGTTAGCAGGTCCCTCCATTGGTAACATACCCTTCCCAGAAATGCTTGCCTGGTGATGCTATTAAGAATTTCTCTGGAAAAACATTCAGTCACTCTTTCACTGCTGGTTTTATTGTGATTTTATCTGCTGTTATTGCTGTCGTCATCATCATCATCTCTCACTGCTGTTATTCTGGTCTGTACAACACTGTTTCTTTATTATGTTATACTGAATTGTTCTACAGATTCAATACTTCTTTTAAAAAAAGAAATGTTCATATTTATACATTGCCTGAAAATGTTAGGTGGTTGGGCAGTCTGGAAAAGTAACAAAGCAGATGATGTTCAAGCCAGCCTGTCTTTCTCCTGAAAGCTGCTGGTCTGCTGTCTGCTCTGGGGGTGCTCTTGCTCCCCCTGAAGTAGCAGGTCTATAACCTGGGGGTCCTCCTGGACTTGTGGCTGCTGCCTGATGGGCAGCTGGAGGAGGTGGCTGGGTAGACATTTGCCTAGCTTTGGCTGTGTGCCAGTTGCAATCCTGGGAAGACCTGGTGGAGATAACGCATGTCCTCACCACACCAGTATAGACTACTGCAATGCACTCTACATGGGACTACCTCAAAGGTTACTTGAAAACTGCAAGAGGTTCAGAACATGGCAGCCCATGGGTTGATGGGTAAGAGCCATGACAGCCCAATTAAACTTCTATGGCAGGTGCTGCACTGGCTGAGTACAATTAAAAGGGTTGGTTTTGCCTTTAAACACCCAAACAGCTTGGCTCCGATGTGATAACATCAGAGGAGGGTCAAAAAGATCAAGGTGGCAGACCCAACTGAGCAACTGAAGCCCCATCCCTTTTTTAAACACACATAGAAAGGGCTGGGGCTTCAATTGTGCAGTCAGGGCTTGCACCATGATTTTTTAATCCCCTCCCCTGCAGACCCCTCCCCCCACTCCTAGGTACCAGCTGGAGTGCCTTCTTCTCCAGGTTGAACGGACTCATCCATCTGCTTAGTCCAAATGGGAAAGAGCCTGTGAGAGGTGTGGTTAAGAGGGGCCTGGAGGTAGCATTTTCCCACAGGGCCCCATGAACTGCCTCCTCCACCCGAGAGGTTGAACTGGTGACAGCTCTAGCTTTGTTTTGAAGAGGGGTGGGAATGGAGTCCCTCCACAGAACTTTTGAAAGCTGAGGCACCTTGTGCTGGTGGGCACTGTGTGATGGTTACAGCTATTTTTTATCTTTATTGTTTGTTGTTTATTTGTTTAGTCGCTTCCGACTCTTCGTGACTTCATGGACCAGCCCACGCCAGAGCTTCCTGTCGGTCGTCAACACCCCCAGCTACCCCAGGGACGGGTCCGTCATCTCTAGAATATCATCCATCCATCTTGCCCTTGGTCAGCCCCTCTTCCTTTTGCCTTCCGCTCTCCCCAGCATCAGCATCTTCTCCAGGGTGTCATGTCTTCTCATTATGTGGCCAAAGTATTTCAGTTTTGCCTTTAATATCATTGCCTCAAGTGAGCAGTCTGGCTTTATTTCCTGGAGGATGGACTGGTTTGATCTTCTTGCAGTCCAAGGCACTCTCAGCATTTTCCTCCAACACCACAGTTCAAAAGCATCCATCTTCCTTCTCTCAGCCTTCCTTATGGTCCAGCTCTCGCAGCCATATGTCGTTTGGTATATTGTTTTCTGCTACAGATTAAGGTTACTGTGGTAACAAATGATTTTGGCCGAGTGAGGAGGTTGAATTTAGTTGTCTTCTTTTCAGGTGTTAATAGTTGTTAATAGCCTGAAGTAAGGGCAGTTAGCTTGGTTTCAGTTTTCCTTCTCTTTAGGCATGTAGAGAGTAAGCAGCTCAGAAAGCCTGTGAGAATGTGGAAGCCTGTAAATATGTTTTTGTGCTTTCTGTAAATGAATTTATTTTTATAGAAATGCCTGGTGTGTGACTTTTCTGATCTCTCCTGGGCCAAATGCTTTCTAGCACTCTGCCAACATATGTTACTACTGGGAATACTATTACTTTAACTATGCGGACCTTTGTTGTCAGTGTGATGTCTCTGCTCTTCACTATTTTATTGAGATTTGTCATTGCTCTTCTCCCAAGGATTAAGCGTCTTCTGATTTTCTGACTGCAGTCAGCATGTGCAGTAATCTTCGCACCTAGAAATACAAAGTCTTTCACTGCCTCTACGTTTTCTCCCTCTATTTGCCAGTTATCAATCAAGCTGGTTGCCATGATCTTGGTTTTTTTCAGGTTTAGCTGCAGGCCAGCTTTTGCACTTTCTTCTTTCACCTTCATCATAAGGCTTCTCAGTTCCTCTTCGCTTTCAGTCATCAAAGTGGTATCATCTGCATATCTGAGATTGTTAATGTTTCTTCCAGCAATTTTGACCCCAGCCTTGGATTCCTCAAGCCCAGCACGTTGCATGATGTGTTCTGCGTACAAGTTGAATAGGTAGGGTGAGAGTATACAGCCCTGCCGTACTCCTTTCCCAATCTTAAACCAGTCCGTTGTTCCGTGGTCTGTTCTTACTGTTGCTACTTGGTCGTTATACAGATTCTTCAGGAGGCAGACAAGATGACTTGGTATCCCCATACCGCTAAGAACTTGCCACAATTTGTTATGGTCCACACAGTCAAAGGCTTCAGAATAGTCAATAAAACAGAAATAGATGTTTTTCTGAAACTCCCTGGCTTTTTCCATTATCCAGCGGATATTGGCAATTTGGTCTCTAGTTCCTCTGCCTTTTCTAAACCCAGCTTGTACATCTGGCAATTCTCGCTCCATGAATTGCTGAAGTCTACCTTGCAGGATCTTGAGCATTACCTTACTGGCATGTGAAATGAGTGCCACTGTTCGATAGTTTGAACATTCTTTAGTGTTCCCCTTTTTTGGTATGGGGATATAAGTTGATTTTTTCCAGTCTGATGGCCATTCCTGTGTTTTCCAAATTTGCTGGCATATAGCATGCATTACCTTGACAGCATCATCTTGCAAGATTTTGAACAATTCAGCTGGAATACCATCGTCTCCTGCTGCCTTTTTATTAGCAATGCTTCTCAAGGCCCATTCAACCTCACTCTTCAGGATGTCTGGCTCTAATTCACTGACCACATTGTCAAAGCTATCTCCAGTATTGTTATCCTTCCTATACAGGTCTTCTGTATATTCTTGCCACCTTTTCTTGATCTCTTCTTCTTCTGTTAGGTCCTTGCCATCTTTGTTTTTGATCATGCCCATTTTGGCCTGGAATTTACCTCCAATGTTTCTAATTTTCTGGAAGAGGTCTCTTGTCCTTCCTATTCTATTGTCTTCTTCCACTTCCGCGCACTGCTTGTTTAAAACTAATTCCTTAGCTCTTCTGGCTAACCTCTGGAATTTTGCATTTAATTGGGCATATCTCCCCCTATCGCTGTTGCCTTTTGCTGTCCTTCTTTGTTGGGCTACTTCTAGTGTCTCAGCAGACAGCCATTTTGCCTTCTTGGTTTTCTCTTTCTTTGGGATGTATTTTGTTGCTGTCTCCTGAACAATGTTGCGAACTTCTGTCCAGAGTTCTTCTGGGACCCTATCTTCTAAGTCCAGTCCCTTAAATCGATTCTTCACCTCCACTGCATATTCCTTAGGAATATTAGTGAGCTCATATCTAGCTGATCTGTGGGTCTTTCCTAATCTCTTTAGTCTGATCCTAAATTGTGCCATAAGAAGTTCATGATCTGAACTACAGTCAGCTCCAGGTCTTGTTTTTACCGACTGTATAGATGTCCGCCACCTTTGGCTGCAAAGGGTGTAGTCAGTCTGATTTCGGTGTTGTCCATCTGGTGAAGTCCATGTATAAAGCCGTCTCTTAGGTTGTTGGAAGAGAGTGTTTGTTAATTGTTTCTTTATTGTAGTACTGTAGTATTGGGATTTTGCTTGTATATTTTGTGGAGACTGCCAGGAGTCTTTTCATATAAATGAGAGAAATAAACAAACTCCCCCTTGGAAACATGGAGTTACTTTGGCTTACTTCGTCTTGAAACTTCTGCTAGGATATCAGCAATGTCAGAAAGGTAATAACGTGGCTGAAGAGATGTTTATATGCTTTTGTTGACCCCAGACCTGGAATTAGGGCACTTAAAATCAGAGGTGTTTACAGGTGTTTGTGTGTGGAAAAAAAATCATGGCCGGAGCCACAAAAGTGTGGTCAAAGCCCTACATCTTTTTATGTGCAGGACTTTGTACTCGCGCTGTATTACTGTGGGGTTTTTTGTCCCTGGCCAGGACAGCTGCAGAAAGGATAAAGTTAAGACTGAGGCTGTGACTGTGTGAATAAAGCCCTGCCCCTTTTGCGTGTCTGCAAGGCATGTAAAAAAGGGCAGGACTTCAACTGCAGAGTCACATCTGCCATCCTGACTTTTTTGACCCTCTCTATGGAGGCAGCTGTTGGAGTCAGGAGGCTTCCAGACTTTTTTTTCTTGCACAATGTGGCTGTCTCATATACACAATTTCGTGTCTGTGTGTGTAGCGTTAGGCAGTATCACCTTCCATGCGTAACTCTTTGGCATCTTCCTATCTCCCCTGCCAATTTTTCTTCTTTCTACTAAACCCTAAGTATGTTAAGGAGAGAAGATAGATTAACTGCCCCAAAGTTCTGCTTGTATGCTTCTTTCAAAGGCACCATGGATGGAGGTGCTGTGAACTGCCCCCTCCAATCCAGATAAGTAGCCCAGAGAGGGTTAATTTTAGTTTGAAGTAGCTGTTTGGGGCTAAACCTGGTCAGCTGCCTTGTGGGAACAATTTCTTGCAGGACTTAATTGCCTTTTAGGAACTCTGTCACTGCTTTTGTGTTCTTCCCTCTACCCATAACTACGTGGGGGTGGGGGTGAAAAGAGGTCAGAAGCAGGAGCAGTTGAGTCAACTCCCCTACTCTATCCATAGTGCAATACCCCTGTTTTTTGTGGCAGCTGGATGAAAATGTCCATTCTCCAATTGACTGGATCATGAAACATGTGTGCATAAGGACACAGAGGTGAGTTAATTGGGTATCTTGTGCAGTGTGAACCCACTTGTATCCATGTCTCTTGATTGGTCTGCCTGGAAATGTCCTCATTTACTGACCTGGATGTGCATCTGTTAGAGCGAAAGGTTCTGCTATCATTGGCACTGGGAAGGACTGAGTACAATATCCTCCTTGATGGACCCTGACATAAGCTAGACCTGAGCAATGGATCATCCAGGGATACAGTGGGCAAACTCATTCTGTTTCCTCACTCCCACCCCCTTAATATGTCTCTCATGTCCCACCTGATGTTTCTGCACACTATGCTTGCATTCCCTAGGTACAGTTTGTAAATTCGTGATGTAAGGAAAATGGTGCTGACTTTGGGATGGAACAGAATACACGGCCAACAATATGTGAGTAGATGTGTGGACAGGGTGATGACATGCTAAGGGAAAAGTTATGCTTGGGGTAAATGCAAGAGAAAGAAACGTCTTAGATCAGATGGACCCAAGAATGGGGACGCTTCTGCGGGCAATATCTTTCTCTTGGTTCAAAAAGGGCCAAACATGGCACAGGATAGTCAGTGGTGACTGCCTGTGATACATCTTTGATTTGAACAAATTGGTTTTCTTTTTTCCCCTGGATTCCTCTTTTCCTGCTAAATCTACCTTCCTCTCAGTGACACAAAAGTAAGAATCAAATCTGAATTCCCACAGGACAGAGTTGCACCAAGTGAGGCTGCAGGGTTGCACGTGGGCCCCAGGACCATGAAAATTGCTACCAAAGTGTAATTCTGAACATGAAGGAGAGAAAAACGAAAGTATACGCCAGCCTCCTTGCGTGCCACTGACCAAATGTGGTTCTCAGCCTGGGAAAGGTTGCAGGGGCATCTGCGGGGGTGGGGGTGGGGCGGTGGGTGGTATCCAAAAAATCCAGATTATCTTGACTCTGTTATCCCCAATTGGGCATTCTGCACTCAAACAATTTAGTTTCTGGCCAAGGGAGAGGAACTTTGGCTGAGGAAGTGGTCTGCAGCAAACCCTAAGGGGCAAACAGGAGCCACAGCTCCAAAGGTCCTCTATGAGGCCAAGAGAAAGGCTGGATTTGCTCTCATTTATCCTTAGTACATCGTCTTGCAATATACTTTTTTCTCCTCACTGGTCTTGTCCCTCACAGTCCATGTACATGACCAGGAGTTAGTAGAAATAACTGTTGGGGTTTAATTTTAACTCATTTGTTTTACTGCCTTGTCTTAAAACTCTCACTCCATCTGATCATTTCAAGGAATGGACCTCTTTGCATGTGTGTGGCAGGGGCAATTCCCCCTTATGCCAGTTCTTTGATAGAAAGCCTACACTTTCTTGCCAACAAATATAAAAACACCCTTGTTAAATTTATATAAAAATGTTAATAAGGTCAATTTCAGGAAGTTCAGCTCTTTACAAATCATTCTTTCCTGCTCTCCAGAGAGAAAATGGGTCCCTTTTATCTCCTCTGGGCTCCTTCGGAATGGTGTTCCCCATCCTAAATTTATCAGCAGGAAAATGCTTCCATGTGTTTTGGGCCTGCTCCGTCTGCACGTTTGGCAGGGGAAAAAACACTCCGCAAGTAAATTACAGTTGGTGATTTGAGGATGATGTTTGTGGTTTTGGGCCCTGTTTTGGGTTACTGACGCTAGGACGGGCTCAGCCGAATTGGCCAGGAGAAATGCCTCTCCAGACAGAGTGCTGAGCCAGGAGAAAGGGGAGAGAAGGCCCCACCCCATTCCTACAGGGGAAGCAGACCAGGCACAGCGGCAGTGGCCAGAATAAAAAATCCAGAATTAGAAGGGACTTCTCAAAAAAAAAGAAAAAGAAAAAAAAAAGACATTATTGAGGCGCAGGCACCCATGACAGACAACACAAAACCATTTCAAGAAGCGTGAAGAGACCACATGTGAAACTCTCTCTGGGAAAGTCCATATCATTCTCCTTTGTAGAGGAATGAGGGACCTACAGCCAAAGATCTGGGTTTAAATCAGTACTGGAAAAATCTGCTTTAAATCAGTCGATGAAACAAATTAAATGTATCAATATTGAAAATGGAATGCAGTGTATAAAAATGATTTTATTTATTCTTATTTATTAATCATGTTTATATGGCTGCCCAACTCAATCAAAAAGCGACTCTGAGCGGTGTACAATTAGATAAACAACAAATAAATAAAAAAACAATCATCATAAAAGTATTATCAAATTTTTACAAAATATACCTCCACGGAGAGAGCAAGAATATCAATCACAGTGGTGCCATCTCAGAATATCTCCGGTTCCCAAAGACCCCCAGGCTTGACAACGTAACCAGGCCTTGAGGGGCTTCCTAGACGATTGCAGGGAAGGAGCAAGCCTAATTTCAGGGGGGAGAAGGTTCTACAGGGAGGGAGCCATGGCAGAAAAGCCCACCTCCTGCAACCCACAACATGCAGGTCCCTGGCCAGTGGAGCCCGCAGCAGGCCGCCTCTGCCAGACCCGATGGGATGGGCAGACGTGATTGGGGAGAGGCGGTCCCTCAGATCGCCCGGCCCATGCCACTAAAGGTCAAAAACAGCACCTGGAATTGGACCTGGAAGGAGACTGGCAGCCAATGCAGCTTGCGCAGAAGTGTAACATGTGCAGTTCTTGAAGCACACACAACTGCCCATGCCACTGCATTCTGCACCAGTTGAAGCTTCCAGATACTCCTCAAGGGCATCCCCACGTAGAGCACATTACAGTAGTCTAATCCGGAGGTGGCCAGAGCATGAGTGACTGCGCGCAGGACCTCCCGATCCATAACTGCCTTTTTTAAAAGAAGGAAAGCTTTAATGCTTAGGACTATACTTCCTGTCATCTGGATTTGTATCACAAGCTTATTTGTTTTCAAATGTCACATCTGTTTTCAACCTCGCATTCCAGGATGGGAAGATAAGGACCACCTTATCCCATGCCAGGCTCTGCCTTCTTGCTTGTGGGTTAAGGTTAGGGTGTTGCTTGTGTTTTTGGCACCCCTGGAACTCCCTCCAGTCTCACCTACCAAATTGGGCGACCAACTGCTGGGAAATGGAGAAATGCTTCTCTGCCTTGGGTTTATTCATTTATAAATAGACACAGATATGCAAAAAGCAGAGATATGTTGAGCTTTGGAAAAAGTCACCAGGGAAAACCCAGTTTTGAAGGGCAGCACACGCATTTTTTAAACAAATCCTTAGCATCACCCACCTACAATGTCATGAACCCTCTTCCTCTCCGCAAAAGCAGGGAAACCCTCACTACAGCCCCCTTGGGGAAACAAGGCCCCACTGTTCTGCCCTGGGCAGCTTCTGAATCCTGAGAAAACCCACTTTAAGGTCACCTGTTCTGGCCCTGCTGCCAGGGCTCTCAGCATCTCAGACAAAGGTGCTTCCCAGCTGCACCTGGACAGCCCACCTTTGGTGGGAAACCCACCAGCTCTTATGCTTCACCAGCATCTGCCTTGAAAGGGACCGCTGGCAAAAGGCTGCTAGACACCCTAACTTAGGAGCAAGCAAGCATTCTGCTGCCCTTAATTTTGATTTTTTCCCCCTAAACTGGGGGTTACAGGGGGCATGACTGGCAAGATGTCAAGATGCCAAACAGGTGGAGCATAAAATGTTTAATTTTGCTTTTTTAGAGCACTTCGGGTGGATTCATTGGTGGCGATGGAGCCGTAATACTTCACAGAGGCTTCCCACATTCGCTTCTGCTTTCATTTCTGCATTTTAAGACAAAAAAATCTTTGATCAAACCTCAGACATTTGGGGGGTGCAAACTCAGCATAACTGGTGGGTGCAAACTGGAGTGTGGGGAGTTTCATGGGCTGTTGGCTGCCTACCTGCTGTCACTGGAGGTGTTGTAACCGAAAGAAAAGCTGCATTTTTTTGACTGTGCCCAGAGCTTCCTTTCTGAGGCAGAGCTGGATCTGGGTGCAAGTGATCAGCTGAGAGGGACGTGTGCGTGTGTTCTGGGAAAGCGGTCGAGGAGGAGGAGTGGGGCAGCCCAAGGGTTCCCCTCTTCTTTCCTGCATTTCCCAGAACGATCAGCCACAGTCAGGCTGTGGCAGAGCAGCAGCACCGACGCAAGGCTGCTAGTCACACGCAGGTCACAAGATGGCCTGATGGTTTCAGCTGGCGGGGGGGGGGCGCGGTGTCCGTGCAGCCAGAAAGGCATCTGCCTAAAAAGATGCCGCATGTGACCTGCTCCAGCTGCATGGGCAGAGAACTGCATGCGGACAGGTGGCGCCCTTGGCGGCTTCAAGGAGCTTCCCTTGTTCCTCCTGGGAACGCCGAGTCCGAAAGCAGCCAAAATGCCTCTTGCCTGCTTCCAACTCTGCCTTGTGAAAGATCTGACAATACTGACACGTCAAAATTCTGTCTGCTGTGCCTGAATTAAGCAAGTGGTTCCTCGAAGGAAGGTCCTGCTTTGCCACTCAGAGATGCCAAGCCTGTGCTTGCTCTGCAGAAAGTCCTGAGTTCAGTCCCCTGGCATTTCTAGTGGGGCTGGGGAAAACTCTGGGGAATCACTGCCTGCTTTCTTCTTCCTTGCACTCTCTGGACAAGCTGGATTACAAACCACACAATTCCCAGCCAGAAGCACCAACAATGGGACTTGTAATACTGCCTGACCTCTCTGGAGGACACCAGATGGAAGAAAGCTAGTGTAGACATTTCTCGGGACAGATGGACCCAGAGTCTGGCTAAATATATAAAGCACTTTCCTATCTTGCTCTAGAGGATAGTTGTAGTTCGCAATTATTTGCAAGCAGTGGTAAATTTCTCAGCAGGGGAGCTCACCGTGAGAGGGTACAACCAGCCCGTGTAAACCAAAGGACAGCAATATTACCCACATAATGTCCATCAGTGAGGTTCTGCAGAGCTGCAACCCTCTGCTAGTTATGCGGAACAAGCTCCAGGGGGTTATTTCTAGCAGCAGAGGTTCATGTCCATGAACAGTCACAAAAGATCTCAACCCGCTCCAATGCAGCCTTTTGTTTTCCAAAATGGAAACTGTTTTGCAAGCTGTGATCTCTCACAAACCACAATCACGTGTCAAAGGTTCATGGGCCAGCATAGTCTTTCTTATACTTCCCAGAGCAAAGTCCAGCTCTGCTGAAACACAAGATTCCCTATGATTCCCTATGGTATGGATGGCAATACGCAGGACACACGGAATCCCTATATAATCTACTTCGGTCTTGCCCAGAGCTGCCTCTACTGGAATAAGAGCCCAAGAAGAAGACTGAAAGCAAGTTAAGGACAATGCAATTTTCTATTTTTCCACAGGAAAGGAATAAAAATAGATGTTATGTCACCAAGAAAATCCATGTACCCCTTCAGTATATAGCCCCAAACAAGGAAAAGGACGAGAAAGTACTGGAAATGCCATCTGTGCCCCTCCAGTGATGCCACAGCATCACTACCGCTCACAGCACACCTTGGTGGGCAAATTGATCAGTCAGTCAGTCAGTCAGTCAAGCTGCCTCCAATTCCATTCTCCTCTTGCATTCCACTTCCCATCAGACCTGAAGATAAATTGGCCCTTGCATACATTGTTTCAGAATCAGTCTGTGCTGGATCCTTCAAAAGTTCCTTCTTGGGAATAAAAAGAAGAGAAAATTATCTGGTGGAGGCAGCTGGCAAGTTTTTGAGGATGGACTATGGCCCCAGGGCAAGGAAATGACCCTCTCTCTTTTTCAAGAAAAAACAAGGCATAAAATAAAAGGGAAACATGCTGCCAACCCAACTGTAAGGGTTTGTCCTTCTGCATCTCTTCCCTCCGGACCGGAGCACCCACGAACAAGCCCAACGAGCTCTGGGGTAGGGATGCAATAAGCTGGGGGTGGGGTGCAGCCCTGGGATGTGCAGCTCAGAAGAGTCCAGGTCTCAGCCATGAGCATCAGAGGGCAGGGAGCGCAGCCTCAGCAGGAAGAGCGTGAACATTACCTTCTAGGAGGACCACAGGGAGACAGCTCGGACAGCATTCTTGGGGCAAAGACAGACATAACATGTTTGGAACCACAGGGTCAAGGCCTGCTATTCCATCGAGGGCCATCCTGTGGGAAATACCGAGTTAAAAAAAGGTTGCACAGGTTTCCACTGTGCATCTGCCGGTTTGAGGCAGGACAATGCTTGCCACGGAAGGCATTTATTGGCCAGTGCTTGGGGAGTCATGAATTAGTCTCCTCTCTAATTCTTTTAAAAACATGGTTGTGACTTTTGTTCATGGCAAGGAGAAAGGATGCAATATGAATGATGTTGGTAGTCAATTCTTTTAAGCAAGGATAAGACTGACAATTGATTAAGCATTCAGCTTCCCAAAGACAGGAACACACAATGTTAGAATCCAGGATCACATGCAACCCCCTGATGTCTTGGGTATAATCCAAAAGCCCCCTGAGCCTGGTAGAGCCAAATTATAATTTTTATGCAACAAAGGAGGAAAATGATCGTATACAGTGAGGTAATCACACTCAATTACACTTTAATTCAGTTACATTGAATCAAATCTTTTTTTTGTGTCTTGGTTTGATGTTCTAGAGTGTGACCCCAATTACCAAGCACAGACCTCAGTTGGCTAAAGGGTTATACACTTTACAATACAACTGCCGAGCTATGTTCACAGCCAACCTAAAACTCTGGAATTAATTTTAAAATGTCTGATATTACTCTGCAGCTCACAGCTAGCTTTTTTCTTCATCAGTCTTTTTTTGATGAAATTAGACATAGACCTTTAAGGCCATGCAGTCACATAATTTGTAACTCTCCTGCATTTTCTCACCCTCTTCTCCACCCCCCCCCCAAATACCCACCCCCTTGCAGATTCCATTGAGGAGGAGGAGGTGGAATAGCTGCACAGCTTCTGTTTGCGAGTGAAAAGACCTGTCTCTCCTGATGCACCCTAAATCAGGTAACATGACAAATGTACCCAAATACATGAGAAATATACAACCACACCCTGCTACATCTTATGAAATTATCAGCATAACACTGGTATCCTTTTGGGTCGGCTCAGGGAGTTGGGGGTGGGCGGCGTAGTCTCGCACTGGTTCACCTCCTTCCTCCAGGGCTGGTCCCGGTCGGTGTTAATAGGGGAGGAGAGATCGGGCCACGGCCCCTCCTTTGTGGGGTGCCGCAGGGGTCGGTACTCTCCCCCCTCCTTTTTAACATCTACATGAAACCGCTGGGTGAGATCATCCATCTCCATGGGATGAGGTATCATCAGTATGCTGATGATACTCAATTGTATATCTCCATCCCGGGGGAAATAAGTGATGCTGTGACTGCTCTCTCCAGGTGCCTGGAGGCTGTGGGGGCCTGGATGGGGAACAACAGGCTTCAGCTGAACCCTGATAAGATGGAGTGGCTGTGGGTTAACGGCCCCTCGGTTCCTAGGAATTTGCCATCTTTAGTCCTGGATGGGGTTGCACTGCCCCAGACAGACCCGGTGCGTAACTTGGGGGTCCTCTTGGACTCACGACTCCTGCTCAAAGAGCAGGTGGCAGTCGTGGCCAGAAAGGCCTTTGCGCAACTTCGTGTTGTGGCTAGTTATGCCCCTTCCTGGAGTGAGAGGCCCTTCCAACGGGGCTACTCATGCCCTGGTCATCTCCCATATAGACTACCGTAATGCACTCTACATGGGGCTACCTTTGAAGAGTATCTGGAAGCTACAGCTGGTCCAAAATGCAGCTGTGCGGGTGATTTTGGGTGCTTCAAGATCAGCACATATTACCCCGTTGCTGCATGAGCTGCATTGGGTGCCAGTTTGCTTCTGGGTCCAATTCAAGGTGTTGGTTATTACCTTTAAAGCCCTACATGGCATGGGTCCAGGTTACCTAAGGGACCGTCTCATCCCTGTTACATCAACCTGTCCCACCCACTCATGCAGAGAGGGCATGCTGCAGACCCGGTCCGCAAGAGAACTCCATCTGGTGGGGTCCAGGAGGCGGGCCTTCTCTGCAGCAGCTCCTGCCCTTTGGAACACCCTTCCTCCAGAAGTGAGGCTAGCCTCCTCTCTTTTGGACTTCAGGAAATGATTGAAGACCTGGTTTTGTTACCATGCCTGGAGTGGGTAGAGGATGCACCACTCTTGGGGTTGGTTGGCTCCCTAGTCCTGCCGAGGCCGGTCTTGTTCCCCTTTGGGTGGTATTAGATCTGCCATTACTTGGATCTCATTACATTTTATATTTATTGATATTGATGGATTAATATCATTTATGATTTTATTGAATTTTAAACTGTTTTATTGTGAATCACCCAGAGTCCCCTGTATGAGGAAGATGGGCGGTGATAAAAATATGACAGATAGATAGATACCTTTTACAAAGTAGCCGCAACCTGCGCCAGCTTATCTTGTCTTCCAAAATTCAAAAGAGAGTGTTGCATTTGCAATTCAAATGTCACAGATATGTTTCCCCCATACCTTTGTATTTCTGACTGACAACAGTGTGTGCATAGATTTGCTGTGGAGACTGCCAGAAGCCCTGACTCTTGACTTAAATATTGTCATTGAAGAAAATCCTACCAGTTGCATCATAAATGCATTTCTGTTTCTCTGACTTGGAATACTGCAAAGCCCATCTCTGCCCTGAAGTATCACTGCATCATAGCACAAATAAGGACCAGGAGCTGTTTTTTCTCAAAGTTGTCTAGGGCAGGGTACTTCAAACCGTGTTCCATGGAACCACTGGGTTCCATAAGAACTTGAAGGAGTTCTGCAAGACACTAAAGACACCCCTCCCCACCAAAAAGTCCACTTGAATGCAGCCAATTTCCTGTCAGTGGAGTTTTGCCTCTTGAGCAGGGGTTCCAGGATTTTTTTTAAACTAATGGGTTTGATGGCCTGTAAAACCCTTGGTCTGGGCACTGCCCAGTAGAAGCCCCCAGCTCCTCCTGAAAAACGCTAAGCAGCGTCATTCCTGCTTAATACCAGGATGGGACACTATCAGGAAAGTCGAAGGCTAGGGCAATAGGTTAGATTGGGAAATCGTAAAACTTGCTCCCAGGTCAACAGCAAATCTTCTGTCAGGAAAACAACAGGTGATCATGAAGTCACTGAAACTGAGCTCAACTCAAAGGAAACTCACTCAGATTTGCTCCAAGTTGGACTCTGGTTTTGAGGCAAGTCCCATGTAAGTGACTGAAGCTCAGTCTAGCTCGGTCACCTGGGAAGAATTTGACCCTCTCGCTCCTGATGAACGGGAAGGGGTTCTTGGGATTGCTAGTTCAGCCACTTGCCTATTAGACCCATGTCCAGGTTGGGTTCTGGCAGTGGTCAATTTTTCCTTGAGAGAGGGGGTGGTCTCACTGTGGTACGCCTCCTCCTAAAGAAGCCCTTACTGGACCTAACTGTGCTAGACAATTTCTGTCCAGTCTCCAACCTTCCTTTTTTAGGGAAAGTTGTTGAGAAAGTGGTTGTGCAGCAACTTCAAAGAACTCTGGATGAAGTGTATTATCTGGACCTCTGAACTGCGTTTCTGACTGGGGCATAGGACTGAAATGCTACTGACTGCACTTGTAGATGACCTCTGGCAGGAGCATGAGGTCCATTAACTCATCTTTGCTCTCTTTGAGCTCTCAGGACTTTTGATATTTTTGATCATGGTATCTTTCTGGACTGGTCTCAGGGATCAGGAGTGGGCAGCACTATGTTGCACTGGTTCTCCTTCTGGGATGGTTCCAGTTGCTGTTGACTGGAGTGCGAGAGGTCTTGCCCATGGCCTTTGCTTTGTGGGGTGCTGCAGGATTTGACACTCTCCCCACTCCTGTTCAACATCTACCTGAAGCCACTGGGCAGGTCACCCGGCGGCATGGGGTGAGGTATCATCAATAAGCTGATGGTATTAAACTTTGTATCTCTATCCTGGACTCTCCAAGTGATGCTGTGGAGGTTCTGACTGTCTGGAGGCTGTGGGGGCTTGGATGGGGTAGAACAGGCTTCAACTCAACCACAAGACTGAGTGGCTTTGGATTATACGACTCTCTGATTCTGGAGATTCTCTTTCTTTTGTTCTGGATGGGGTACACTATCCCAAATAGAATCAGTGTCCTCCTTGACTCCCAGCTCCTGTTCAAGGAATGGGTAGTGGCTGCAACCAGGAGAGCTTTTGCACAGCTTTGTGTGTGTGCCAATTGTATCCTTTCCTGGACCAGGCTTTGCTCACAGTTACTCACACTGTAGCCATCTGCTGGATGGGCTACTGCAATTCACTCTACATGGGGCTGTCCTTAAAGAGCATTCAAAAGTTGCTCCAAATTGCTCCAAAATGCAGCAGTACAAGCAATTACAGGTGCTTCTCGATCTGCGCATGTTGCACCTCTGCTCTGTGAGCTGCACTTATGGTTGCCAATATGCTGCCAGGTTCAATTCAGTGTGCTGGTAGTCACCTATAAACATTTCTCTGATGATTCTTTGCAGGATCGCTTTTCCCAAAACATGTCTATCCCTTCGGATCTAACAGGAGAGGCATGTTATGACTCCTCACCATTGATGAGTGTCTCCTGGCAGGGCCCAGGAAGACAGCTTTTTCTGCTGCTGCACCTATCCTGTAGAATATCATCCCCCTAAGATCAGATTGGTCCCAACCCTGTGGGCTTTTTGCAAGGCCCTGAAGACATAGCTGTGTTCCAATGCTTGGGGGCCAGAGTGTCTGTTAGAGCCTGCTATTTAGTTTTATTGAAATATCTGTATTCCAAGTAGTCCTCGCTTAACATCTATTCGTTCAGCGACCATTCAAAGTTATGACAATGCTAAACAAAGGGACTTATGATCAGTCCTTGAAGTTCCAGCTGTTGCAGTGCCCCTGTCATAAAGTGAACAAAATCTGGGCTTGCCCACATTTATGATCGCCCCCTGCCGCTGCTCCCCACCCCCAGCTGACCTTCTTTGTCTTCACCTGCCTCCCCTCCACTGGGCTCACCATCCTGGCCATGTGCAGGGAAGGCGCCATGGAAACATCCCTCAGGCTGGCAGGTGAGAGCTCCACACAGGCAGATGTGTGCCGCACCGTGCATCACTTCCATCCAGGTCCTCCTTTCACACGCTGGCCGAGTTGTTTCATGCGCTGGCCGAAGCCTCCTTTTGCAAAACAAGGACCCAGCTGGCGCATGAAAGGAGGCTGGTGCAAAAGGCCCTGGCTGCACTGGTGCAAAAGGTGGTGCAAAAGAAGGCCAGGGTCAGGTGGCAGGGGCAGCTGGCAGCGGTGGGTAGGTGGGCGGCCAAAGGGCAGAGATGGGGGGAGATAGGTGGATGGGGAGAATTGAAGTGGAGGCGGTCCCTTACCTTCTTCCAAGAATGGCTTGGATGCGAGTGGGTCCTCACCCAACGACCACGGAGCTGTCATGTGATATTTCACTTAATGACTGCATTGCTTAGCAACAGAGTTGCCAGTCCCAATTAGGGTCATTCAGTGAGGACTACCTGTATATTTGTACTGATGGTTGCTTCTGTTGTTTTTATCTCACTGCCAAGTGTCTTAAAAGGTAAAGGTAAAGGTTTCCCTTGACGTAAAGTCCAGTCGAATCCGACTCTAGGGGGCGGTGCTCATCTCCGTTTCTAAGCCTTGGAGCCGGCGTTGTCATAGACACTTCCGGGTCATGTGGCCAGCATGACGACTCGGAACGCCGTTACCTTCCCGCCGAAGCAGTACCTATTGATCTACTCACATTTGCATGTTTTCGAACTGCTAGGTGAGCAGGAGCTGGGATTAACAACGGGAGCTCACCCCGCTGCGCGGTTTCGAACCGCCGACCTTCCGATTGACAGCTCAGTTTAACCCGCAGCGCCACCGCGTCCCCGTTGCCAAGTGTCTTACTTTTGTATTTTTTGCAATTTTTGCTGGCTTTTTTGTTGTTGTTAGCAAACCAAATGTTTGCAACAGGCAGTCATATAAATTGAATGAATGAATGAATGAATGAATGAATGAATGAATGAATGAATGAATGAATGAATGCATGCATGCATGCATACATACATACATACAAATAATGTACCCAAATGCATGACATTAGTGAAAACTCTATGGGTGTATTCAACAAAACTATAAATGAAAGTTGTATGTTTGAGTAAGTATGCACAAGAATGCCTATAAAGTTAGTGCAAAGTTACTGCACAATCATCTAGAAATGGGAAAGGCAGAATTTAAGATTAAAGAATTAAGAAACTCAAAATGGATAGATTTGCCCACTTCCTTATGGAGGTCACACTGGATAAAGAATCCAGCGAAAAGATCTGAGGAGAGGGAAAGAATGCCCATTCAGCATGAAAAGGAATGAAGACCAATGCTAAGTATGAACCGAGCTTGTAATTCTCAGTTCCTGTGTGGCTAAACTCACCCATTCCCCTCCCTTGGTTGCTGGTACTAAATGCATCCAGTATGCCCGATTTTATTCTGAAAGAGAGCATGGCTGAGAACAGACATTCATGAAATGGAGGGGAACGGTCGCATTCTCAGGGGCTGGACCCCAAGCCTCCTTTCCAGCCCCCACTCCTCCATTTTTCCAGCCTGTAAAAGGCTGATCTTGCGAATTCGAAGGCAGGGAAGAGCCATTAAGGGGAGCATGCCAAATCCCCGGGCTGCAGAGCCAAGAGCTCGCGATCGCAGCATTTCCACTTGGCTTGGCTTGCAGGCACGGCCAGAGGAAATGATTTCAACAAGGCAAAGGCCTCTCCTGCAATGAGCTCCAGAAAAAGATTAAAGCCTCTTTTTCTAATTGAGAGGAATTGAAACATATTTGAGCAGAATCAGAGGCACAAGTGCAGAAAAAGGCCACAGGAGTCGAGAAAAGATTTTGCAATCTGTTTAATATCAGGGTTTGCCTATCAGTCACATAATCGGAGGGCTTCCATTTTTCTCTTTCACTGGGTACTTTTCTGTGGAGAAACACATGTCAAAGGTTTGTGACCAAGCAATACACAGGCACAACACGTGGCACAAGAGCACTAGCAATAACTTGGAAATGGAAGAAAAGGGAAGGAAAAAGGAAAAGCCTCACCAGAATTCTTAGGATCAATATCCTCTCTAGTTTCTGATTTTACAGCCATTTAATTTTCTTAAGAGTTGCAGCAAAGGTGGTTCTGGCTAAAACTTCTGCCAGTTCTGACAGCCTCATCAGCCAGGTGCTGGAAGCATTTGCTTCTCGTCCCTTATGGCCATCAGAGATTTGAGGGCGGTGGAACATCATTCACTCAAGATTGCTTTCTCTTTGCACATTTTTTAAAGATTTTTTCAGCCCCACTACAAACTTAGCAACATTATCTGAGGGGGAGACAGAGAGAGGGAGGGAGAGACAGAGCAACCCACATTTCTTCTTCCTTCTCAAAGAACAGGAGGAGCTGGGCGGAAATTGTCAAAAGCAAAAGAAATTAATTAGGAACACCTCCGGAAAAAAACCTGTGACTACTGTTTACATTTGTCACCAGCAGACTCCGCAAACAATTCCATCAGCAATTCCCCAGAACCTTTGAATGGATTCTGTGGAGGGGAGAGGACTAGAATTAAACGTGCTACATTTTCTAGCTGCCAGCTCTAGCCCTGCACAATCAATCCCATGAAAGTCAGGCTTGGCAACAGCGTGGGGGAGCCCAGAGTACCGGCAAGCTTCCTGTGGCCAAACGCAGGGCCTCCAAACTGCTGCTCCTTCAGCAATGCCGTAACACACCGAAGCGTGAGAACATCTGGAACCTGGCTGCTGCTGCTGCTGCACCTTTCTGCTCCCTTCACCTCCCTTACGAATGAGCACACAGCCACCTCCACTTTCCCAGGACCAAGCTCAGAAAATCTCCAGGCCACTCTGCATCCAGATCATCCGATCTGTATCTGCTGTGCGTTAGTCTGGCTTTGCACATTCTCCTGGAGTGGCATTCAATTTTCAGGAACCAGGACACTGCAGCATTCAGCCTGGCTACTGGGCTTCAAGACCAAAAATAAAAAAAGAATGGAAATGGAGCTGAGTGGAGCAGAGCTAAACCAACCAAAGCAGTTGAAACGACAGCATCTGAAAAGGAAAGAAATCAGGAAGAGATGTGTCCTCCATTCCCTCAAGGAAGGTAAGAAAAAGAGGGGTGCATTTTGCACTAGGAGAAGTGGGAATTCATCAAACAATAACAGCTGCCAACGCTCGCCACACCCCTTGCATACTCGAAACTGCACTCCAGCTTTAAGAGGCGGTGGGAGAACAAGTTGCCCAACAACAGGGGGATGCGCCACAGCCTTGCCTGCTGCTGAACCTGCCTGGACACGTGAAGGGCAGGCCTGGGATCAAGGAGATCAAAGATTGCTGTGGGAAGATACTCTCTGTCCCAGGAAGGTCAGAGACAATGCTGGAGCAGACGGAAGAGGCATGTTGAGGCAATTTGCTGACTAGAAAGATAAACCTAACTCAAAGCAAAATTTCAGATTTCAGAGTCCTCCATGAAGCATCATTCAACCAGTCTGGGTCGAGGAGCATCCAGGCAGAGGCATGTCAAAAAAGTCAAGATGGCAGCTATGAGCATGCAAATGAAGCCCTGGCCTTGACTGCATGGTTGTGGTTGCCATCTTGACTTTTCTGACCTTTGCCTGCAGATGCCCTTGCCTGGATCCAACTTTGATTTGTCAGAATTCAAGCTAGAACCATCTTGGCCCACCTCATTTGGGGCTGCCATCCAGACCACTGGCAACCCAGGTACAGTGTTCAAAGCTCTGAATACTTTTAAGCCCTGCATAACATCCTTCCTTTTAGTTCATGAGATCAAAGGCCCTGCCTGAAAAGCCTCTGTGAAGGACCACAAAGAAGTGAAATATCCCCAACTCTGTTTGGGATGGAAGTTCAATGCTTTTAAAAAAACTGTGCTCACTTTCCACACCTGCCTGCTGCCAAGGAGGAGGCAGCTTCTTCGCTCCCAAGAGGAAGATACAGAGATGCTGCCATTTTCCACCAGTGGTCTATGGAAAGGGAAGCGTTAGAGCTGCTGAGAGACACGTGAATTCTCTCTCCATGGTTTCCTCTGGCCCATTTTGGGAGACACCCCTGAGCTCTTGTGGCTTACGCAATCCAACCACGTTATTTCTAGAAAAGCAACTATAAGTCTGCATATTTCAGAACAATCAACTGCTTGGACTTTATATTTCATTAGGAAATAAAATTCCAAATTCCCTGATGATTTGCTGAGGTTTCGGATCTTCTAATCAAAGCTATTCCTTCTCTCTTAGCATTAAAGGCAGAAGTCTGGATTTTGCACTGGATCTATCTATCCATCCATCCATCTCTCTGGGCTTAATTGCATGGAAACTTCAAAATAATTTCTGGAAGCTGGCTCCAAGCTGATTGAGGAAACCAAACTTTGGGAATTCTTATATGCAATGATCTGAACAGAGCTTCTTGGCATGAATATGAAGCTTGCAATGTTGCTAACTCCTGAAACCATGTTTTTTTTAATATTGTGGCACAGTTCTCACTAGTTCAAACATATCTCCTGCCACTGAAATACATATTTTGATGGAAGAATAACTTGTAAGCTTAAAATAAATATTTTGAGAGGACTTATTTGTATGTTAAAATAGAGAAATGAAACAATATTAGCAAATGCAAACAGCAGCAAAATGAACTAGAAATAGATGGATTTGCTCTTCTTTGATTTAGACAAGCTTGCTTCTGCCAAAGGATTTTTAAATGTTGTCATTTATTTTGTAACCGTATAAAAGTGCATGTTACTACTATCTCACAGAAATACCTTCATACCAGCTGTTTGAACAGTAACAGCTGGTATTTCAGATACAGCCCACACACTTTGCTAAGACACTACTTTCTCAACCATGATATGGCATATAACTTATAATTTGCTGTGTTGGCACAATAAGCTAAGCCCTAATGTGGTTTGTTTGGTTCTGACATAGAATATGGGAACCCAATGTTAAGTCATGGTTTGTTTTCAATCATGGCTTGTCTAAGGCATGAATTGTTGGGTTCATGCAAAATGCCAAACCATAAACCAGTCTGCAAACTACAAAGCCTGAATTCATACAACACACCAGTAGACAAAGTAAAAATGGCACACAGCAATGACCCCAGTCATTGTGACTAAGTCTGTTTTTCTTCAAGGCTGGACAGCTATTTTCATAGCACCATTCTTCTACTTCAGCGGTTCTCAAACATTTTGGTCCCAGATCAGGATCACGTGACTGGGGGAGGGGGGTGCTGCAATGGTCGGAACTTTGAGGTTCGGTCATATGTCCATTTTTCAGCACCGCCGTAACTTTGAACAGTTGCTGAACGAATGGATGTAAGCCAAGGACTACCTGTACCATCAACTGCCCCTGGCAAAAGATCCTAAAAATCTGTTCTTGGTTCATTTAAAAATAGTATTTACAGTATTTAAAATAACATTTATGATTGTTTTTAAGACAATGTGAGAAGACTGTTTTCCCAAAAGGTGCGATGTAAATCACTGCAAGAAATAATATGGACATTGTCCACAACTATCCAACAGAAATATTATCAAAACAAAGGGGCCACAAAGGTAGATAGATTCTGTGCAAACAGAAAGCATTCAGCCTACTGGGAAACACCAGAGAGACAGAGACCTGCATCTCGGAGAGCCATGAGTGCATTTATTGGGGAAGCTTGTTTCAGGCCCAAGCAATGTGGGCCAGACACGGACAGCCTTCTCCTAGCCTCGCTCCCTGGTGGGCCTCAGCAAGCTCTGGCAAAACGGCTTCTCAGCTCATTAAGCAAAGCCCGGCTGGATCTGGCTTGCCTTTCCTGCTTCCAGAGGAAATTGGGGGAAGGCAGAAGTCAGGAGAGGAAACCTGAGGGCTTGTTTCATCAAATGACATCAAATGTCAGCTACCTAGAGTATCGGGGCAGCAGGGGAAAGTCCGCTCAGGGACCTCTGCTTGCCAGGTCGATTGGCTGGCTTTAGTGAAGAAAGCTGGAGTTTTAGATCCAGCTGTTACGATTCCTCCTTCCTTCTCAGCCCCTTCCTGAATTGTCTTTCTGTGACCTTTTAATCGCACCATAAATCATGACGGCTCCACAAGGGTCTGCGCTGCCTGTCAGAGCGCTCCCAAATGCTCCAGCAAGCCCTTCGTTCATCACCCCTGCTTGAAACTCACAAGGAGAACAGATCTTCCTGCTGGGAGATTCTGGAAAATGAGTCAGCTTGCACATGTGGGGCTGCACACATTAAAAGGAGTATCTGTGTGCGCATGTGTGAGAAAGAGAGAGAGAGAGACTGAGAGACCACTTTGGTCTCTGTAGCACACTAATGTGCAACAGGTGTATCACTATGAGACCAGCGAGGTCCTGTTGTATTGGGAGACAAGGATATTAGACAAGGTTGGTCTTGATCATTTCCATGGTTCTGATTCTAAAGCAACTTTCTGAGAGCTCTCAAAGTCCAAATATGGCTCTGGACGCCCCCCAAAGTTTGATCTTCTGGGTTCATCTGGGGGAGAGGCTCCAGGGTTGCATTTGGACTTTGAGACATCTCAGAGAGTGCAAATCTAAAATGTAGGGAAGACCAGGGTAAAACTGTCTTTGTGATGATTATTCCCATTTAAAAAACCCTTCTTCCATCAAAATAAACAGCAGAGACTGGTACTGACTTTTAGAGAGACCTGAAGAGGGGAGGTCCTCCCATGACTCCCAAGCCCCCTAAGATCACGTGGCCAATCTCGAGCAGCAAAATGGCCTGATTTCAGGTGATCTGGGGACAGGCTGCCTGTTCCACCTGCACAGGCTGGAGAACAGGCCAAACCAATTCTGCCTGCCCCTCCGGGTGATGTCGCTGCCTTGGCGGAGGTCTTCTGCAGGCCAAAGTTTCCAGACAGACGGACCAAGGCCGCGGCAGGCAGGTTTAAGGTAATGAAAGCCAAGTTTCTATCTTGAGAAGGGAAAGCCACCTGCCTACTATAATTCCCTTGAACGCTTCTTTCTCTCTGGGGTGCTCTAGCTGCGGGGGCTTTGTGCAGAATGTCCATTCTTGAAAAGGGTTTTCAAGAACAAAGGCAGCCAAGCACTAATTGCCCTCGCACATCTTCCAGGGACTGGGCTGCTGAGGCCTGAGATGAGCCGCACCAGCAGAAAACGCCTGTGTCTGATCAGCCCTAAGGCCAGAGTTTGTCCCCCCCTTGGCTCTGCACAAAGCAATGACATGCTGTTGGCAACCAGCCTGAAGGTTTCCTCCCTGTGGTGGTAAAAGGTGCACCCACACACACACAAGTAAGCACACCCATGGTAGCTTTGGGTGATTTGGTTGCGTTAGGTGAGCCAGGTTGTGGCCACAACATCCCCAACCCTCAGTGCTCAAGAGTGCCTCTCTTCCCACCAACCCACCTAAGAGGGGACCTAAGAGGCCATGACAACATGGAGCTCCTGCGTGCAAGGTGCCACATGGTTGAAGGTGACAGACAAGTCAGGCTCTGCTGTCCTGCTCCTTCCATCCCAATGGATGGTAGCCAAGGCATGACGCAGGAGCCGAAGCACCCCAGTGATGTGCTGCCGAGGATTACGCAAATTGACCTCCAATGCGCCTGGAAGGCTTGAGGTGGGGGAAACACACTGCAAGGCTCTACTCCTGAAGCCCAGGACCTTCATGGTCAGTGGCATCACATGATCCTGGGTAGCCAATCCCATGCCAACCCCTGCTGTAAAGCTCTCTGGTCTACTATTCTCCCACAGTCTGAGTGACTCACTGCTATGGCAGACTTCAAACCAAGCAGAGCCCCGGCTTCCCACAGCTTTGCCAGTCTTGGCTCCAAAGCCATGGTACCCCAGAAGACTCATGGCCCTGGTTTCCTAGGGAAAACACGCCTCCCTGCTCTACAGTGACTGCCGTGTCCACTAACAGGGGCAAAGCCCCTGCACCAGCGGAGGGGTGCAGAGCCCTTCCGAAGCAGCTTCTCCCCATCCACAGTGGCCATGAGATGCATCTGGAATGCCCAGAACATCCATGACGAGCAATATCATCTGTGTTCCCAGGGAGTGACATCAAGTCATGCTAGCTGTGGTACTTAGCCATCCAGACTACCAGCCACCAGGAGCCCCTAGTCCTCCCTGAAGTCACTTATTCCCCTTGTGAAGCTGTTAACTATCCTGGCTAGGAGTGATGGGAGCTGTAGTCTGCCGAATCAGGAAGCCACTAGGCTGGGGAGGGCTGGGGAATGGCCAGGATATGTCCAAGAGGAGCCAGAAGCCCAGCAGTGCTACTGATTTGGCAGAGGGCAGCTGGGCCTGGGCAGCCATCCGTGCCCGCTGAGAACAGCCACGCTCAGCGTGCCTCCTCCAGCTGCCGTTCTGCTGCCCAGGCGCTTTGGGCTGCTGATCCTCTCAGCCGAGCCAGGAAATACTGAGCAGCAGCCTGAGAAGGTTTTGCTGATGCTCGGCTCAATGCCAGTTACTGAGCTCCCATCCTATTGCCAGCTAATCGGCTCCCCCTGCTTCTCCAGAGACGGTCGCTGAGGAGGAAGGGGGGCTGCCCATTCATTACCAGCACTATTGATGTTCGCCCTGCCAGGAGGCTGTCCGAGAGAACGTGTCCCTTGGAATTAAGGTGCACGTCAAATGCAAAGACATCCTCAACCAGGATGAGCTGAGACTCATCAGCAACTAACAGGACAGTCTCCTTCATGAATTCTTCATGTAGTTTTCTTGACAGCAATACAGAAATGATTTGCTGTTGCCGTGTTTCTTCCCAGTCCAGCCTCCACTTGGATTTCCTAGTGGTCTCCCATCCAAGTACTATTCACCTCTTGAGATCAGCTATGGTGGAGCTGGTGTGCCCCCACCAGGACCTCTGCTTCATTTTACTCAGCAGCGTGTCTCCAAGTTGCTGCTCTCCAGACAACTGTACTCTGAAACATGTATATTCAAGAGACCTGCACTAAATAGGCAAAATCTTCACCTTCTCTCAGGGCACCATTTTCTCCTAGGATCCTATTTCTTGCCTGCTAAGGAGCCAGCCTATCACTCAAAGTGCTAATGAGCTTCCAAAAGCTATCTTCAGCAAAAAAAAAAGTTAGCTTTGAACTAAGCAAGTTAGCCCCTAGGCCTTTCAATTCCACATAACATTTTCATTTTAGGAAGATGCCCATGAGACAGGCTGGGGAAGTTCACAATAGAGAAGGGAAGGAATTTGGCTCCAGAATCAAGTTTCCTACATTCCGAAGCAAGAAAGCGAGTTGGCTGCAGGGACAGGAGTCATGTCAGCAAATTGGTGGACCTGAAGTTGGAACTGAGCATCTGTCCCAGAGACTGGCAGGCAGCCTGGAACCAATGGGAGAAGCCAGGACAAGGGGGGGGGGGGGGGGAGCAAACTGCAAACATTTTAGAAGGAGTGAAATAAAGTCTCCTTTGACTTTGAGTAGCCTCACAGATATGTCCATATTGTCCTCATAAGGAATTTAGCCACTGCTTTCTACTGGGAGGTTTTTCAACTTCCCATGGTAGCCTACTGCTCCGAGATTTCCTGCTGGTCTTCCATTCAAGCACTAACCCATTCTTCTTAGCTTTATGGAATCAGTCAAGTTGGGCTACACTCCCTTGAGCTGATCTTGATTCTTCAGGAATACATCCATGTAGCTTTCTTGGCAGGAATGGTTGCAATTGCCTACTTTTAAAAGATTTTTTAGCTGTAGGATTTCTTGGTGGTTGCCCACCCAGAATGAATTAGGCCTGATCTTTCTTAGTTTCCAGGCTCAGACATGGTCAGCCCAGTGGCTTATAAATAAATCAAGAGAGCCAGTTTGGTCTAGTGGTTAAGGCAACGGGCTAGAAACTAGGAGACTGTGAGTTCTAGTCTCACATTAGGCATGAAAGCTGGCTGGGTGACCTTGGGCCAGTCCCTCTCTCTCAGCCCAACCCACCTCACAGGGTTGTTGTTGTGGGGAAAGAGGAGGAGGAAGGAGTATTAGGTATGTTCGCCTCCTTGAGTTATTTATAAAAATAATAAAGGGGGGATAGAAAACAATTAATTAAATATATAAATAATCAATTCATTCAAAAGGAGACAAGAGCCATGTGCAGCTTTCCAGAAGCTCCTGAACGCCAACTGAGCCAGCCACCATTTTGAGACCACTGGGGCTTGTAACAGACACTGCTGGGTGCATAAGCATGTAACAGGCCCTCCCAGGCATCTCGGGCTTTCTACCAACAAAACTAGCTCCTGTCCTCCCTGGGATCAATGTCCCTGAGCATTGGAATGTTTTTCCCCTCTCTGGTCAGCTGTCTTTCCCTTCTGCACAAGGAACTCTGAAGTAGCACCAAGAAACACCCACCCACCCACCCTATGTTCATTGCATGCAGGCAGGTTCTCTAAGGGTAGGAAAGGGCATAGTTTCACAGAGCATGTTCTGTTCTAATGCTGCTTCTGATTGGCACATGCTTTCCAGTGAAAGCATCTAGTAAAAAACCCCAAAAGCAGGCAGGGAACTGGTGGAGACTGAGGATCCTGTTGGGTGCAGTAATGCCCTAAGTGCCCTGTTCATTTACCTTTATATTCATGGGCATTGCTCCCTCTAGATCTCTGGGCACCACTGATTACATCAATATCCCCATCATAATATTACTAAGCAACAAGCTACAAGTAAGAAGGAAGGGGATCATTCAATACACCTATTTCTTTCCAAATTCCACAGTGCCTTTCAAGAATGCAATTGCAATGCCACTGCTGAGTCACCCATCCAGCTCAAATAAGGGCATGTTAGGACCAGGCTCATTCCTGCTCCCAGGCTGCTCCCACTGGGCTGGAATGCAGGGTGTGTGCCAAGACGGCATCCATGGGTCTCACAGTTATAGATCAATAGCGGCCAGGTCAAGCTTTCTCTCAGCTGCAGGGAGCCTTTACAAGGTCACCTCCATATTTTCTGCAGATTAATGAGAGGAGATTACAGATATGGCCAAGTGACAGGTGAGTATATTAATTTAATTATTTTCTGTTTGTAATCAATTGGCTCTAGTAAAACTGCCACTATTTCAGATGCTGGGGAAGGTTAAAAGCTGTCCCCAAAGGTTTCTGATGTGGGCCAGGAATTCTTGCACATACCATATCCACATTGTTCCTAGCCTAGAACACAGACAGGCAAATATTAAGGAGCAAAGAGCTAAAATATTCTTGGAAAAATATTTTTCATGGCTGACCAACACAGCAAGGAAGCAAGGTGGGGATGGAACGACATCAGATCGCAGGAATCTTCACACTTTGGGCACTTAAGTTACTTTTGTAGGCAGGTCAAGTCTCTATGATAACTTACAAATTTTACAGAATGAATCTAGCTTTTCACACGCACAGAGTTATCATACTTCTGTAATTCAGTGGTTTGCAGATATGTTGGACTTTACCAGCCATAATTGCCCAGACAGCAATGAGACTATGGAAATTAAACTCAAAGTTTGGAGGATGTTGTCATAGGCTATATTTGGCATAAAGTTATTTTGGCAATAACCCCAATTGTATACATCCCAGTTACTGGTAAACAGATTCTATGAATATTTGGAAAAGTAATATGAAGGGGAGAGTGAATGGAAGAGCTGGAATGCAGTGACTGCTGAAAAGAGAGAACAACTGGTTTCCTGGTTGTCCAAGGAACGAACAAACAATTCACTTGCACTCTTTAATTTCTATTTTTCTCATCTGAATGAAGTCTTTTTCTCACAAGGCAGGAATTCTGTAAATAGGTTAAGGGCAGAAGCGAAGAGTGGAAACTTGCTTCCAAGTTAATAGTGCTATGCTTCCAGCCATGTGAATTCTTTTTCCATGCAAAACCAAAACCACTGTGGACTTTGTTGCTGTATGCGTCTTAAGATAGCTTTTACGAAATTGTAGAGATGATCTTTAAAGATGAGTGGGTCATAATACTAGGGGAAAGCACCTACAGTAAGTATTACCTCTACTAAGAGTAATCAACAGGGCTTTTTCCCTTTTGTATTCTTGTGATTTTTTTCAGATCCAGTTGGCAAATCTGCAAAACTGAACACTAGGAAGGCAACCCTTGAGCCTGGCATATCACCCTCAGAAAAACTCTGAGACACCTGGTGTTTTTCCCAAACTTGGAACATTTTGCACAATCCTACCACCAAACAAAAAGAATACAGGTCTGCCTGCAATTTGGAACAGATCATTTAGATCCATTGATGCAAATTGGGTAATCATTACATTATCTTTCAAATAATTAAACAGAATGTAATGCCCCCTAGTGGGGAATCAGGTACTCCGCCTAGCTGGCCTGTGGTCCAGATGCTAAACCTGAACAGGCAACTTAAAGGCCCCTCTTTGTTTTCCCTGCTTGGAGTTCCTTCTCTTTAAACCAGATGTGGATTAAATACAGCTGAGCGAGCAACGTTTTTTCACCAGCGGACTCATTTGGCATTTTGGGATGTTCTAGTACTAACAAAATGGTTGCCATGAGGGGCAAGTCACCTATTCACACAAGGGCTGCCATACTGAGCAGAGGCAATAAAAACGTCACATCATTCCGAGGCCATCAGGGGAGGCTGCCCCTCCCCACCTTCTCGAGCTCCAAGAATGTGCCCCTGATGACTGCCCCCTTTTATTCTGTCCTAAGAAAGCCTTATGGGCACCAGAAGAATTCTTGGAAACAAAGGTGAGGCAAACAGGGCTACAGCAACTGGGTGGCAGTAATCCCAAACAGCAGCCGGTAGCGAGGAAGAGGAGAGGGTTGGGTCTCTTTGCTGCCATCCAGGGTGTGCAGCCCAGATGGGGGAACCATGCCAGTCCCCCATTTATTTTGCAATGAATCCAATTCCAAGAATCAGAAAATACGATGACAATGACGACGACGACGACTACTAATGGCCGTCAGATGGAGCAAGGGGTCCTGGGGATGCCAAGGTAAGACATGTCTCTATGCTTTGTTGTTTATTCGTTTAGTCGCTTCCGACTCTTCGTGACTTCATGGACCAGCCCACGCCAGAGCTTCCTGTCGGTTGTCAACACCCCCAGCTCCCCCAGGGACGAGTCCGTCACCTCTAGAATATCATCCATCCATCTTGCCCTTGGTCGGCCCCTCTTCCTTTTGCCCTCCACTCTCCCTAGCATCAGCATCTTCTCCAGGGTGTTCTATCTTCTCATTGTGTGGCCAAAGTATTTCAGTTTTGCCTTTAATATCGTTCCCTCAAGTGAGCAGTCTGGCTTTATTTCCTGGAGGATGGACTGGTTTGATCTTCTTGCAGTCCAAGGCACTCTCAGAATTTTCCTCCAACACCACAGTTCAAAAGCATCGATCTTCCTTCGCTCAGCCTTCCTTATGGTCCAGCTCTCGCAGCCATATGTTACTACGGGAAACACCATTGCTTTAACTATGCGGACCTTTGTTGTCAGTGTGATGTCTCTGCTCTTAACTATTTTATCGAGATTTGTCATTGCTCTTCTCCCAAGGATTAAGCGTCTTCTGATTTCCTGACTGCAGTCAGCATCTGCAGTAATCTTCGCACCTAGGAATACAAAGTCTTTCACTGCTTCTACATTTTCTCCCTCTCTTTGCCAGTTATCAATCAAGCTGGTTGCCATAATCTTGTTTTTTTTGAGGTTTAGCTGCAAGCCAACTTTTGCACTTTCTTCTTTCACCTTCATCATAACGCTCCTCAGTTCCTCTTCACTTTCAGCCATCAAGGTGGTATCATCTGCATATCTGAGATTGTTAATGTTTCTTCCAGAGATTTTAACTCCAGCCTTGGATTCCTCAAGACCAGCTTGTCGCATGATGTGTTCTGCGTACAAGTTGAATAGGTAGGGTGAGAGTATACAGCCCTGCCGTACTCCTTTCCCAATCTTAAACCAGTCCGTTGTTCCGTGGTCTGTTCTTACTGTTGCTACTTGGTCGTTATACAGATTCTTCAGGAAGCATACAAGATGACTTGGTATCCCCATACTGCTAAGAACTTGCCACAATTTGTTATGGTCCACACAGTCAAAGGCTTTAGAATAGTCAATAAAACAGAAATAGATGTTTTTCTGAAACTCCCTGGCTTTTTCCATTATCCAGCGGATATCGGCAATTTGGTCCCTAGTTCCTCTGCCTTTTCTAAACCCAGCTTGTGCATCTGGCAATTTTTGCTCCATGAATTGCTGAAGTCTACCTTGCAGGATCTTGAGCATTACCTTACTGGCATGTGAAATGAGTGCCACTGTTTGATAGTTTGAACATTCTTTAGTGTTTCCCTTTTTTGGTATGGGGATATAAGTTGATTTTTTCCAATCGGATGGCCATTCTTGTGTTTTCCAAATTTGCTGGCATATAGCATGCATTACCTTGACAGCATCATCTTGCAAGATTTTGAACAGTTCAGCTGGGATGCCGTCGTCTCCTGCTGCCTTGTTATTAGCAATGCTTCTTAAAGCCCATTCAACCTCACTCTTCAGGATGTCTGGCTCTAGCTCACTGACCACACCGTCAAAGCTATCCCCGATATTGTTATCCTTCCTATACAGGTCTTCCGTATATTCTCGCCACCTTTTCTTGATCTCTTCTTCTTCTGTTAGGTCCTTGCCATCTTTGTTTTTGATCATGCCCATTTTTGCCTGGAATTTACCTCCGATGTTTCTAATTTTCTTGAAGAGGTCTCTTGTCCTTCCTATTCTATTGTCTTCTTCCGCACATTGCTTGTTTAAAAATAATTCCTTATCTCTTCTGGCTAACCTCTGGAATTTTGCATTTAATTGGGCATATCTCCCCCTATCACTGTTGCCTTTTGCTGTCCTTCTTTCTTGGGCTACTTCTAGTGTCTCGGCAGACAGCCATTTTGCCTTCTTGGTTTTCTCTTTCTTTGGGATGTATTTTGTTGCTGCCTCCCGAACAATGTTGCAAACTTCTGTCCAGAGTTCTTCTGGGACCCTATCTTCTAAGTCCAGTCCCTTAAATCAATTCTTCACCTCCACTGCATATTCCTTAGGAATATTAGTGTGCTCATACCTAGCTGATCTGTGGGTCTTCCCTAATCTCTTTAGTCTGATCCTAAATTGTGCCATAAGAAGTTCGCGATCTGAACTACAGTCAGCTCCAGGCCTTGTTTTTACCGACTGTACAGATGTCCACCACCTTTGGCTGCAAAGGATGTAGTCAGTCTGATTTCGGTGTTGTCCATCTGGTGAAGTCCATGTATAAAGCCGTCTTTTAGGTTGTTGGAAGAGAGTGTTTGTTATGCAGAGTGAGTTGTCTTGGCAAAATTCTATCAGCCTATGTCCTGCTTCGTTTTGTTCTCCCAGGCCATGCTTACCTGTAATTCCAGGTGTCATTTGACTGCCCACCTTAGCATTCCAGTCTCCTGTGATGAAAATAACATCTCTTTTAGGCGTGTTGTCCAGTAGGTGCTGCAGATCCTCATAGAACTGCTCTACTTCAGCTTCTTCAGCATCTGTGGTTGGGGCGTATATTTGGATCACTGTGATGTTAGATGGCTTGCCCTGAATTCAAACTGAGATCATTCTATCGTTTTTTGGATTGTATCCAAGCACTGCTTTAGCCACTCAATTATGAAGGCTACTCCATTTCTTCTGTGGTTCTCTTGTCCACAGTAGATGATCTGGTGGTCATTTGATGTGAAGTGGCCCATTCCAGTCCATTTCAGTTCACTGACGCCCAGAATGTCTATCTTTAATCTTGACATCTCACCAATAACCACATCCAATTTGCCCTGGCTCATAGATCTTACATTCCAGGTTCCAATGGTGTGTTGATCCTTAGAACATCGGATTCGCCGTTCACCACCAGCACCGTCGGCCGCTAGCCGTCCTTTCGGCTTTGAGCTAGCTGCGTCATCACGTCTGGGGCTAGTTGAGCTCATCCTCTGTTCCTCCCCAGTAGCATTTTGACCATCTTCTGACCTGGGGGTCTCATCTTCCGATGGTATACCGACATATCTCTGGTTGTACTGATCCATTTTGTTTTCACGGCAAGAATACTGGGGTGGGTTGCCATTACCTTCCCCAGGGATCGCATTTAGTCTGACCTCTCTGTCATGACCTTCCCATCTTGGGTGGCCCTTCACAGTTTAGCTCATGGCATCATTGAGGTGCTCAAGCTCCAGTACCACAACAAGGTAACAATCCTTTGCTGAAGGTCTCTATGTTACCTTTGTCAATCCATCAAATACCTAGAGAAAAGCTTTCTAACCAAGGCCTGTCCTTTGTAAAGCAAGATAATGCCCCCTTTCTAACCAGTGAGGCTACCCTAATCTCCCCACTTCCAAACTTTGCCATTAGATCTGAAAGCAAATCCTTACCACCCCCTCCCGTTCTTTCAAAGTGAGAGAATAAGGAATGGCTCGGCGATGCGTCTTTCGGGTACCAGTTCCAGCTTTGGAAGAGGCCTCCATTTTTTAATTGGGGGAGGGGAGAAAGTGAGCAAGTGAGCAAGCAGACAACTCTAACTTAGGGCTGATGGATTCGCTTTGCCGACACTGAAAGTGCTTTGAAAAGCCACTAAGGAGCTTAAATCCTGGTATTAACGCAAGTCTTTCATTAGCTAACTTTGCAATCCCCACCCCAGCTTAAGGTCGTGAAAACGTTCTGGCTCCCCTTCCCCGCTTTAGAAAAGGGTCAGCTGTAAGCTCTTAAGCCTGCTCTCCAATCAGTCTTTAGTGCCTCACTCGCCCACTTCCCCCTCGGCGCAACTTCCTCCTCTGGGCTAATGTTGCTGTGGGTGTTAGAAACGCCAGCCTAGGCTTGGAGCAAAATAGCTGCTTCCTGTTTGCTCAGCAAGTACCTGCCATGTTTAGCATTGATCTCTGCCTTTCCTTCTTGCCACCCTTTAACTCATCAATGCTGCAGGTTGGGGTGGGTGGCAGCAGAGACAAGACCCCTCCCTGACTTGCAACAATTGCACTATGTTTGCAATGGGGGTGGCCAGTAACCATTGGCCCTTCTCCCAATGCTTAAATCCTAAGTGTCAAATTGGTATTTCATCTGTAGTTTTAAAAACCACCAGTTTCAGAAGATCCTTTGAAAATTAGTTGGGCTGTTAATTCATTATAATAAAACCCAGAATACACTTTTATTGGGACAAATTGAGGCTTATGATGACTAAGTTCAGACATAATGTGCTTTCTGGGCTTTGGCTTAGCATATTGCGTGAACCCTGTCATTGGGGCTAGAATCTGGGCTTTATGCCTTAGTATGTGACAGTAAACCATGGTAGAAGAATCAAAGCTCAGTGTAATGTGAGAATCTCATTCATGCTTTATGGCTGGATTATTTATCTTTTTTACTAGTGTCATTTGGAACATCAGAAGCTGTGAAAATTGTTCACAACTTGTCAAAACTCTTTGGAATGCCTTCACTTCCAAATTTCACATCTGGTAAAGTTGCAGCAGCATCCCTGGAGGGTGGGATGGACGGGGAGGCTTTGCTCACTTTCACTCATGCCTTGGCCGTTTCTCAGTTGGCCTGTGGCAGCGCAGTCTGTATGGGGCTGCCCTTGAAGACTGCCCAGAAGTTCTAACTGGTTCAGAATGTGCCAGTGCCTGCAGGATGAAAGTTCTACCCCTTTTTAATTGTGTGTAACATGCACGACGCGGTGGCGCTGCGGGTTAAACCGCTGAGCTGTCGATCGGAAGGTCGGCGGTTCGAAACCGCGCGGCGGGGTGAGCTCCCGTTGCTCGTCCCAGCTTCTGCACACCAAGCAGTTCGAAAACATGCAAATGTGAGTAGATTAATTGGTACCGCTTCGGCGGGAAGGTAACGGCGTTCCGTGAGTCATGCTGGCCACATGACCCGGAAGTGTCCTATGGACAACGCCGGCTCCAAGGCTTTGAAACGGAGATGAGCACCGCCCCCTAGAGTCGGACACGACTGGACTTTACGTCAAGGGAAACCTTTACCTTTACCTTTTTTAACATGCACGACACATGTAAAAAGGGGATGGGCTTAGATTCCACAGAGACAGGTGACATTTTAAACCCCTTCCCACAGATGTCCCTGCAAAGTCAGGGCATACAACAGACCCCAATCGCTGTTCGACAACAACCTGATTCCAGCAAGGGTGAGAAAGATCTAGAACAGTAAACCTACAGCATTTAAGAACGTTCCAACAAGTTTATCTGGGGAAGAGAGTTCCAGAAAATGGGCTTTGAGAATGAGCTCAACAAATCAGTGACTTGGCGACGTATGAAATCAAAAGAAAACTGAAGTCTCTGGGACAATAGCTATAACACTGGAATGAAATTATTGTATGGTATATTTATTATATTTATTTAATTTACCCATAAATTTTATTTATGGATAAATATTTTTATTCCCATGCTGGTTGGAGAATTCTGGGAGTTGAAGTCCACACAGCTTAAAGTTGCTGAGGATGAGAAACACTGCTCTATACAGTAGAGATATTGGATGAAAACTCCCAACTTTTTTAATCAGCAGAGCCCTTCTGACCTGAGGTCCCTGGAGGGCACCAGATCTGTAGAAGGAAAAAAAGCGCCCCCAAAATGCTGCTCCAGCTAGCCAAGAAGATGGCAAAGCTCTGTTCCTGGCACGGAAGACTAGCCTTCCAAGAACAAAGGATGACCAATACAGCTTCCTAAAAATCATTGCGTCTCTCTGAGAAGGGTAAAAAGCCTTCTGGGGTTGAAACACTCAAACTCTGAAGTGTCTTGTTCTGACCCTGAAAAACTTCCTCAAAATCGGAACCTGACATTTCAGGGTTGGGGTGTTTTGCCCTCATAATACTTTGCACACTCCTAATCTCTGTCCTTGCATGCTAACCCAAATGCGTTTACCAGGATCAGTCAACTGGCTTTGGCCAGAAATATCCTGGCAGCATTCAGAGGCTTTACACACGAACAGCATGGTTTGGTTTTCGTTGAAACGCCGATAATGTTTCAATTGCAAGCATATCAGCCCTGGAAATCTATACACTGGCAGCAAGAACACCATGCCATTAACATTTGTTAGAGGAAAAACAACAGAGAAAACCTACTTTTTATCATGTACCCATAACTCACTGGTACTTCAGTTCTCCAACAGAGTTTAAACCAGGGACAGTTACAGATACTATCTTTGCTATTCCAAAGGATGCCGAACAATGTTATTTTTGTTTGCAAAAGTTGGGCAGACGTGGGCTCTTCCTACAGACTTCCTTTGACATTCAAAACTTCGGCTGCTTTCAGTCCAGCCATATTCTGCACTTGTGCACACTTCCCAGGGAGGGTCATGCCCCACACATATCCTCTACCAGCAAAACACACTAGAAGACCAGGCTTGCACAACATTCTAACCTATAGACTGCTTAATCGTGGTTTATTTTTAAAAATACACTGTTCTCTGGCTTCTCATAACGTGTTAAACTTACAGCAAACAAACTCTAGCTTAGTACAAGGTATGTTAACTTTGCCTCTGGGGTTGTGTAGCCTAACACATTGCATCAACCCAGGCAAGTGAGGCTTATTGAATAAACCATAGTTAAAACAATCCAGGGCTTAACATAAAATTTGAACCTAGCCAGAATATTTGGCTAGACGGATCGTCTGAAGGAAAACAACTTCCTTTGCGATTTCTGCAACTTTTCCACTCCAGCAGCAATCTCCCAGGGGTGTCTGCAGAGTGGGTAAAAAGAATGAAGATGGCATCTGCAACTGAAGCCAACCCCCTTTTGGTGTGTGTATCAAAGGGGTGTGGCTTTATGTGGCTGCGGCTGCCCCCTTGACTCCCCCTGCGGACATCCCTGTTCTTATTGGCTTTATCTACCATTCCAGTCTAATGATGATTAAACTAAATTCTTTCTAATTCAAAACTGGGCATAATTTCCATGGCCAACTAAATAAGCTATGAAGAAGCCTGCATTTATCTCGAGCTTTTAAATCAGGCTATTTTTCTCCCCTGCTCTTCTTGACACAGGGGTTCTTGGAGGGGGCTCTGGAAATTGGATGTATCTTAAACGAGGGGAGCGCCACACCCATCTTTGTGACAGGCCAGCGTTTGCCTGGCCCATCGGGGCCACACTCAAGAGTGGGTGAGGCATCTGGGGAGGAGGGCTGAGGCCCTTTAAAAGGAAAAATTGGGGACTAAACAATTTGCAACCCCTGGCGCCTTCTGGGCCTTTGTCTTAAGGGCTGCACAGGCAATGACCCCATTTCCCTTCCATTTCAAGGAATAACTTCAGAGTAGACCTACCTTCCTAACCATGTCCACTGTCAAGAGAGACCCAAGTTTTGATTATGAATATACAGGATCCAGAATTCCACCAGATCCAAGGTGCAGCCCTTATCCATGGGGGAATTCTGAGCTGGCCACATCTGTAACTGTACAGCTGTTGAGGGGGCCTTCTAATCTGGGGCTTCCTTGAAACTGACTTCTGCTGAATGCTCCCATTCTGCTGGGGTTCACAATACTAGCTCCAGGACTGCCCACCTCTCAGTGTTGGGCAGACAGAATTGTATACCTTTCGTAGTTGACCCAGGGTCATTTCAAGGTCTCACCGAACTGGGAAGATCAAGGGCAAATTTCCATATATGCAAATTAAACTGTTTCAGACAGTGCTTCCCAAACGTGGGTAAATTACCCAAAATTGGGTAAAAGTGGTTTTTCTTTGGGTAACGACACACAAACCCATTAAATTGACAAAGTATTTTACGTACAATAGCTAAAAAGGACTTTATGATAAGTGGTTTTGGGTAATGAAGGAAAAAGTTGGGAAAGCGCTGGTTTAAGGTTTCCCAAATGGGGGGGAGCCCCCAGCCCAAGAAGCACTGGCAGCTCTGAAACCCCCTTGCAGTGAATTGGGTCAAAGAAATTCAGCAGGAAGGGGAACTGGAAATGGGATCCTCTGCCAAAGAAGAAAATCAACGGTCTAAGTATGCTCAGAACAAGTTAAACTGCAAAAACACAGAAAAATATATTTTAAAAAATGTAGACACCCACACCTACATGCACAAAACAAGAAACCAGACCAGAAACAAACAAGCAAAGCCAAATTGCTCCCAGCTTGCACATTATCATATGATGGCTTAGCCCTTCTGAGTTGTGTGTAACCATAGCAGCCACCAACCCCATTGGACTACAATTCCCATCATCCCCAGTCAATTCAGAGGAAAATGTGAACTACATTCCAATGTACCACATATGATTGGTACTGGTTTAAGGGGAAAGGATTACTCTCCCTTCCAAAACCAGTGATTTGGTTTTAATAGGTCCCAATAACATGGAAAGCCCAACCCAAACAAGGTTCACTACAGCTTGGCACAATGTATGAAGTCAAACTGTCTTTATTCAATCTTAATCACTTTAGACTATCTTAAACTGTCTTTATTCAATCTTAATCACAGAGAATATCACAAATGATGGAGAAATTTTAAACCCATTTGTGGCAGTAGGACTCCAGAAGAATAGACCATTGGTGAACAAACAGCTAGGCTGGGGCAAACAATTAGCTGGCAATAGAGTTGTTAAAATATATGATGCTTTGAACTGGACAGGAGGAGTAAGTGGCTAAGTTTTCTCTCCCTTATCCTCACCTTTTTACCATTTTTGATAGAAAAATTAATTGCATGTCCATACTAGGAATTCTCCAAGTACATGGCAGAACCTAACTGACCAAAAAAAGGTAAAGTGGATTAGACAGGGTTAATTCTTGGATGGGGGACTACCAGACTATCTTTGGGCTACCAATTAGGCTAGGAAGCTGAAAAACATCTCAGAAAATACAATACTTTTGCACTGATGCTCAGAAAATAACTTGGATGTATTGGTGAAGTCACTAGGAGCTGAGTTCAACTAGGCAGCAGCATCTCTTTGATTTCAGTCAGTCTCATCTCAAAACCAAAAGCTAAGCAGGCTTGGACCTGGTTAGTATTTGGAGGGGAGAACCAAGGGTTGTGGCCCAGATTGGAAAGGTGAAAAAGCACTCTTGGAGGACAAAGGCAATCAATTTCTGCATGGCTGCCAAGGAAACTACGTGTGTCCATGAGATCATGGAAGTCAAACTCAACACAAAATAAATTTTACTGGGCCTTTAGAGATACTCTAGAGGAGCAGAGGAAGGAGAGGGGGCCCACCTAAATCTGATGCATGTTTCCTGTGAACCAGAGGCATCCAAAGGGGGTGTGAGTCTAGCAGCTCTGTTTGTGTGACCAACGCCCTCTCCCACTTTATGTGCATTGGAAATGCAACACAAGTAAAAAGAGGAGTGGCACTTTGATTGTGTGATCACAGTCACCATCTTGACTTTTTTGACTCACCCCTTTCGTGAACATCTTAAACTGGCAGCTGGTGCTTGAGAGTGTCAGAGTGTCCACAGCTTCAATTCTCAAAATTAAATTATTTTTTCCCCCAAAATGACCGAAATCTCATGATAGCCAAAATGCACAAGATTTTGGTGTTCTTACGCAAGCTCACATGAGCTCTCATGTGAAAATGTGCAAGGTTTCAACAGTGAGTCCGGGTTACCTTGTGAAAATTGACAATCCTGCAAGATTTTGAGCAATCTGTCATGTTTTCATGGGAAAGAGAGTTGGCACAACGGTTCCTGGTACCTGACTAGGTTACCCACCCCTATACTACATGGCTACACCTGTGTGTGTGTAAAGTTCTCTGGAAACCCTGAAGCACTCGGGCATGTCTGCTTGTTCAGAAAGAATGGTAAATACAAACTGGTTGTTTTCAGACTATATAAATGAATAAACACTTCCTTCTAATCTCACACATGCTACTCTTTTCAAAAGGGTTAATGATGATGGGGGTGGGGAGGTAATTAAAAGATAGTCCAGGACAAGGGGAAAGGAAAAAGTACAAAATCTTGGCAGAGAGCAGGCAGGCGGGCATAAATCATTTACTCACTACCAACCACCAAATGTTTTTCTGGGCCACTTTTCTGTATGAAGAGGAATCATTCATATGTCAACTTAAGCTATTATTATTATCATCATCATCATCATCATCATCAGTATTGCATAGCATGAAGTTTGAGTAGTGATGAGTCAATAAACCATTGTTTGAATCTAGAGTCTGCTGCTGATGTGCTGATGGCTGCATGATCTGAGTTGACGGGTACACTTAGGTTCCAATTACCTGCTTATTCCTCCATGCTTCTGACCCGCCTCCCAAAAGTCTAACCAACCCAGAGAAATGCAAGGGAAGATAAAAAGGAGACAGCCAAGCAGAAATTGGCCAAGCAAGCCAAGATTATTTTTCTCATCCATAAGACTGACTCTGGCTTGTTTAAGTTGTTAACTATGATTAAAGCACACCGGGGCTTAGTTAGTATGAAGGCAGCACATCATTTACTAAATTAAATACAGAAGAAAATAAAAACCAAAATGGAACATGGAACAAAACTGACTCTTATCCTGCCTCCAAACATACTTTTTGGAGTGCACTCCCTCAAAGACCAGGGCAGGATGGGGGTCCACCCAGCACAGAAAAAAATAACATTTTCCCCTGAAAGGGCAGCATAACCACCCAGGTCAGCACATATTAATCACATGACTCTCCAGTGAGAGAAGACTGGCCGATGATTCTACAGGGGAATATCTGATTGGTCAAGCAGATGATCAAGCCATATTGATCTGAACACGGGAATAAACTCAGAAGGCAAAGAAACTTTTGGCTGCTCTCAGAAAAGGCTGAATCTGTTAGCTTCCAAGTTGCCATGAAATGTGTCTTCCTTAATTGAGCTGAAACATGTTTTGAAACCGCACTTTGCCTCTTCTCTAAACTAACTGTGGCAAGAAACCGTTAAGAGAGGGGTTATTGCTTGTTTACCTGTTTCAATATCATCCCGTTTCCACTGCAGCTAGACTCATCAGTCTAGCCATGCCAGGACTGGCAGGATTTGCAAAAACTATCAGGTGCTTGTCTGAATTCAGCATGTTGTACAACTCTATTTACTGATGCAGAAGTAACTGAAAATCTTTTTTCGCCAAACTTAAGATTTAGCCTAGATATAGGGCAATATAACCTGAACATTTTAAGCGTTTAGATTAGGGGCATCCACAGTGTGTATGTTTGTATCAAAAAAGACAACATGGCAGACACAACAGCACAACATGAAGCACATAAAAAGGGGGAAGCTTCAAATGCAGTTTTGCAGCCATAGTCTTGCCTTTTTTTAGCCCCTCTCCACAAATGCCCCTGATTTAAATTAATGATTTCCTTAATTCCTGGACAGCCATAAATGCATTTATGCTATTGCCAGAAAGAAAAACTGTTCTTCTACTTCTTTATTTTATTCATTCAATTGCTCAATTTGCATCTTGCCCTTCCATTGAATTGAACAGTCTTCTTGTGCCCTGCACTCAAGGGTTAAAAGAGTTCAAGCAATCTGGGGAATTACTCATGGCTTTCTAACTAAATATTTCTTTTGTTATTAACAAAGAGCCCAAGTTGCAGAAAAAGGTAGGGCCAAGAAAGGCATCAAAAACACTCCAGAGAAAGATGCAACCCTTTGCCTTTTGCTGGTTTTATAACATATTTACAAAGCAAAAGAACTTTTTTCAATGAATGCCAAATGCCAATCAGAGGCCATATATGAAATATTAAAGTTGGATCCACAGACCTCCATTAAGGATTAACACTGCATGGGAAAATACAAAAAGACTTGAGTTGTGAAGAAGAACTTGGTGGCTCAAAATATTTTCTCCTAAAAAAAACACATTTAAATCTAACAATTCCACAGGTGCAGGGGGTGGGGTCAACACGCTGGCAATTAAAAGCTTTTGGCACAATTTGGAGTTTCTCGGCTTAGTCAACTATTTCAGAAATGTTGACACTACTTTAAGAGATTCCCAGGAGCAAAAAAACTCAACTTTTAAAATTCTTTCTCCACCCCCAAGCACATACCCACACCCAGATTTAAAAATCTCCATCACCTGCAATCATATGCAGTCTTAAATACACTTGAATCAAGAAACGTGCTCATCTTTCTCTGCCAAAAAGAAAGTGAGAAAAAGAAACAGACATAAGTTTAACAAGCTCAAGAACAAGAAGGGGGGGGAGAGATATTGTTAAAGCCAGTAGGTTTAGTTTCTACTTTCTACACACATCAAGAGAGATTATGATCGAGCTGCAGTTAAGTCTGAGAACTGAACATGTGTTTAACGCTTCTCCTGAAAACACAGGGAGGTGTACCGTTTAATCCTTGGCACAGTTAGCCAGAAGTAAACTCCACTAGGACTTTTACTTGGTCTCAGCAGACAGCAGCCCTTTGTTAACATTGTTTGGGTTCTGAAGTCAAGCAGGATTTGGTCTGGTTAGTACTTGGATGGGAGACCACCAGGAAATTTCAGGGCCTTAGATTAGACTGGGAAGACCAAAACCTTTCCAGAAGGTAGAATGACAAGCCACTTCTATAATGTTGCCAAGAATATTGCATCAATGCATCAGTGTTATCACCAGTTGAGCTCGACTGAAATTGCACACTTAAGGCTAGGTTCACACACCATATTAAAAACATGTTAAAATACACAGCTGTTATGTTCACATAGCATCGGATACCCCAGTTCATAAACCATATGACTGCATGTTAAGACAATGTCTGGGTACCTGTGAAGAGCTGAACCCTAAACTACTTGGCTTCCTTTTACCTTAGTTAAGCAGACTGTAGTCAATCATTTAAACAATCTTAATTTAGGCTGGAGGGTGCCTTAGCCCTTTTGCCTTGCCACACAAGAGATACATCTCTAAATAACTCTTTATGGTTTCTGTTGTGTTCAAAAATCATTGAAAAAGTGGCCCATCAAAATGGATAGCCCGTTCAAAGAAGCCCCTACCTCAAATTCCTTAAATCCACCTTAAGGCACGCCCTAGCTATGTAGGTAAAAATATTGTTTTAATTAAATATTAATATAATTAGAAGCCGAATCGGTAACATTTGCCTAATTTTTTTTTAAAGACTTCAGTAGCATTACAGGAATGCACAAAACTATGGAATGGATTAGAAATTCAGTTAAAAAAAAAAAGAGTCTATGCACCCATGCTCTGCTTATCTGCTTCCAGGAGCATCCAGAGCAGGATCAAAAAAGTCAAGATGGTGCCATGACTGTGGGTCAAAATGTGACCCCTTGTTTGCACATATCACATCGGAGATGCACTTGAAAAAGGCTGTCATCTTGACTTTTTTGACTATCCCCTTGCATGGACGTCCCTACACGTTATGACAAAATTTCAAAGCATAAAGGTAATGTTTGGAATTACAATGTGGTGGTGGTTGAGGGTTATAGCAACTGGGATTGCGAAGACCCAAGTGGAAATCCATGTGTGGCTTGGAAGGTGACTTTCTCTTAGCTCACCCTGAGAGTCATGATGGATATAAAATGAAAAGAAGTTACCACATGCACCATCTGAACAGCCCAAGAAAGGTGAGATAGAAGGGCAATAATAAAGAATAAACCAGGGACATCATTTCAGATCTCCAACATTAAGACAATATTTACTAGGGAGTATAAAGTTTTCCACCTCATCACAAGTTTCAGAATTTAGATGCAACAGACTTTACTGAAAAATGACGTGTTTTAAGACATGTTATACAACCTATGCCACCTCTTCTCACAGACACTCCAAAAGTGCCACGAAAATCAACTGGCCTCAGTCCATCCAAAAAAGGGAGAGCAGCAGAAATCTCAAGACCTATCGATTAGCTACATGAAACCCCATTAAAATGAACGTGGTTAAAATATGAGCACTTGGCCACACATCCTATTGATGATAATGGGATGTACTTAATGGCTAACTTTGACATGTTCCACTGTTCTTAATGGGACTTAATTATAATTGATTTCCTTCAAAATAAACAGACTGGTTGCAACAATAATGGTTCCAAAAAAAGTTAAAAGTTTCCTGTCAAGAAGCTGCATTAGACAGTAATGGTGAAAAATAAAATAATAAAACACAACATTAGGACACTTTAAAAGCTAACAAATGATTAAAGGTAAGCTTTCCTGGGCAAGCGAATGGTAGTCCAGGTAAGTTTCTGTCTTATTGTAAAATGCCACAAGTCTTAGAAATTAAAAGCCATTTTAAATTCCTCACTTTTTGAACCAGATACATCCACTAAAGAGAAATCAGCTCCAGACATTTAGTCACATGGCCAAGATTGGTTGACTGATTATGTGCCATCAAGCACATGACTCTTAGTAACCAAATAGTGGACCTTCTCCAGGATGATCTGCCCCCAACCTGGTCCTTCAGGACTCTGAACAGGGTACCCATCGCCACTCTCCTGAGTCCCTCTACCTTGCTGCTGGTCATCCTCTTTCCTTTCACCTTTTCCAGCATTATGGAGATTGGCCAAAATACAACTTTTATTATTAGGCACACGAACTGTAGTTGGGCTCCTTCAAAGTCAGACCACCTAGAGTGCATTTGTATTAAAAGAATATCTCATCTCCTGAATGGATTCTCACTGCAATATAGGGATTCCAATCAATTTTAATCCTTCTACATTTTCTCTACCCACAGTCCCATAATATCCAGCCACTTGAAAAGAAGTACTATGAAACTGGCCAAGGACAGAATTTTATAAACAAAGGGTAGACATTTATGTGCAGGTGCAAATCATCTTAAATCTACAACCCTCTCCCCTAATCTGCATATTGATGAAATGCAAGAATAGAATAATGCATTTATACTTACTAGGAGACAGGAAGAGTGATTTGCAAAGTTAAGTTAAATGTTTTAAGGAGAAGAAAGATTTCAGTGCTGTTCAAATAATTTCTATAATTATGTCTTCCACATTTTGGGCACCTGATGCTATAAAGGTTTGCTGGGAAGCCAAACCTACCTCTAAATAATTGCTTCTTAGCACTACAATCTTGATTGCATGGGGGATGCATTCACACAACATGCTAAATCCCAGATTAAGCAAAAATACAATTATTGTGTCCACATGACATGTAATGCCCAAACAAATAAACTGTAATATTAATTAATGCAACAACTAGATTGCTGCATGTGCTTAGATGCTGGTGTGTTCCTGTAACACACTGAACCATAAACTTTTCAATTTTAGCCCAGTTGTGGGAACTTGGCTGTTGTCTCACCCTGGAAATGAGTCTCTGCAGCATTATGGTCTCATAACAGGGAGTGATGCTTTTGCTTTTTCAGTGAAATTTACCACTTTGCATACATTTACATTTAACTTAAAAATTCAAAAAGGGGGGAAAAAGTTGCAAACAGCTTGAACTTTGCTCAGACCCCCTATGAGATCTAACAGGATCACTGCTTCTGAGGGCCCCAGGGAAACGAAGAGGGGCACAACAGAAATGACTCGGGCAGCATGATTCGAACAGCGAAGAGTACTATGCCTCCCATCCATTCTGAAACTATAGTAGGATTGTAATATCCCCAAAAGGCTCTCGTGCCACTATGAAAAGAAACCTCGGTCTTTTGAGTGCTTCACTCCAAGAAACTCTTTGTCCAGCCAATTAAGAATGCACAAAGGTCTGGTTGCAAGGCACAGACCTACTGCAACTCTTCAATACCCCCCCCCCTTTTTTTTTGCTTATACATTTTGCCCAAACTCAAGAGATAGCGCAAATTCCTTGGAACAGAAGCTTTTTATCCTGATGTTACCCTCCAAAGTATAATGCCTGGGATAATGCATATCAATGGATTTAAATTAAGCATCCCAGTTCTTAACGCTAAATGCTTTCATTGATTTCGGAAACATTCATCACAAGGAGCTGGAGGCCTGTCATGATCCCAAGAGCAACAAAACAAAACAAAAAACCCCAAGAGAGGCTCTAGATACCAATATGAAAACGAGAACAGTTTTATTATTCTGCTCAAATTTAGTTTGCAATAGACTGAGGCCATCGTGCATGGCAAAAATTCATTACAGAGGGCCATTTATTTATATGTACAGCAATGTGTATACCCTGACATCAAGAACTCCAGGTGGTTCTCAAACCATAAATCAAGTGAGTTGTAAAACAGCTAATTGGGAAGAAACTACACAAGATGACAATCCACCAAGGTGTAAAGGTGGAAGAACAGAGGTACATATGAAACTTTCCCTTTCAAACAGCATTTTTTCTTGTCCCCGCACAAAGACAGCACTTTTTGTTTAGCTACTAAATGTTCTGCCAGTTTGTTGTAAAGACATTTCCAAGGATCTGGATTCTGAAAAGATACTGCGCTGCTCAAAACAGGAAGGAACCTCAAAGAGGTTTAGACAGTGATTTCAAATCTCAGTGCTGTTCATCTGAGATTCCATTCAGAAGAACCAACCTCTGCAGAAAATCATCATTCACACAATACAAGAGAACAAATGTAGAAAAAAAAGGTGGAGAAGTGAGGACAACCTGGGGTTGGAGCATCAGCCTGGCTTCGGTTTCCGCACGGTGAGGTTGCAGCTCTGAGGAGAAGTGGGTGCGAGAGCAGAAACTTCCTGCAGAATAACAGAAGCTACTCAGATCCCCCCTCCAGCTGCGCCAGCAGAAAAAGGGGCATTCTGAGGACACCGAGCAAGACCCAGAGGGGCAACGCCTAAACCTCAATTAATCATTTGGGGGTTTTTTTTAGGGGGTTTCCATAGCCGGTCAGCTTTTGTTAACGTGGTCTTTGTGAAATCTAGACCCCTTTGAAGTCGCAAAAGCAGACGCTCTGCCACAGACTTCAAAAGGAGGCAGCTTTCAGCCCTGGAAAGTCAGCATGTCTTTCATACCTGATTCCATAATAGAAACTACCAGAAAAGTGTGAGGAGGGCAGCAAAAGCAGCAGACTGGGAAACGGGGCCTAAGCGTTCATCCACGGGGAGCAGAGCGCAGCTCGTCTTCCAGAGCTCACCCGGCATCTAGGCATGCAATCTGCAATCTTGCCTGGACAAAGCTAGAGCAAGCATGAAAGACACTTGAAGACCCTTGCTGCTGCCGCAAGCATCTGCAATATAAAATAGGAACAGTTTATCCTTTCAAAGGAGGACACCCTAATAGGAAAGGGCTGGAGTGGGACTAACGGGGAGAATGACTGTGATAAAATCTCCCAGTTCGTAGTAGCACTGCTGAATTTCAAAGATAATTTCAACATTTCCCTACACGATTTAATAGGTGAAATCAGTGTGCGCCTCTCCAAAGCAAACCGGTACTGAAGGAAGAGCAACAGGAGGAACAAGGGGAGGCAGGGAAATAATTAGGAAAAGCGAATGACTTCAGTTTGGCTTTCTACTTCCCCACAACCCCGCGTGGATAAAGGGGCGGGGGGCGGGTTGAGGGTGCGTTCGAGTCCAGTTAATTCGGGGCAACGGCGATTATCAGCAAAGCCAGAGGCCAATCTGCAGCGAGGGACCAGGGCGGGCAGGCCGCAGGCACTCCGGGGAAATAAAATTAGAGGGGACGGAAGCTGTGGATTCGAGGATGCCCTGCGTGAAACGGACTCGCCGTGTGGGAGAGCGGTCGGGGTAGCCTTGAGAGCGGCGCTCGTAAGCCTCGCGCGGGCTGGACCGGGCGGAGACCTCGGGCTTCGGAGCGGCACCGGACGGAGGACACCGGCCTCCCGCCTTCGTGTAATTAGGCCAAGCGGCGTCATTTCGCCGAACACGCAGCGCGTCCCCAGATTCCACCCAGCTCCTGTCCCTTTCGAGGACTCCCCGCTGGCACCGCAGCTCAGCGCAGGCAAGCCGCGAGAGCGCTGCTCCGGGGCGGCCGGCGGGGGCAGCTTGAGGCGATTTCCAAGCGAGCGACGCCGCGAGAGGCGGAAGGCTCAAGCGCGGCGCGCCTCGTCCACGAGGGTCGCGAGGCGGGGCGCGGCAAGGGGCGTCGGATCGGAGGGGCCCGCAGGGCAGCGCGCGTGCGGGGGCAGCGCAGCCCCAGAGCCGCGGCCGGCGCCTCCCTTACCTGTACCAGAGCAGCCCCTTCTCGTAGCAGCGGTCGAAGAAGTGGGGTTCTGCCCCGACGGCTCGCACGTCCGGGTGGATGCGCAGGAACTCGAGCAGCGCCCGCGTGCCTCCCTTCTTCACCCCGACGATGATGGCCTGCGGGAGCTGCTTCCTCCCGAAGCCGTTGGCCACGGCCAGCCCCGCAGCCGGGGCCCCGCCGTCGGCGGGGGCGGGAGCGTCCCCCTCCGGCCCGGCGTCGTCCTCCTCCTCCCCGGCGGCCTCGACCCGGCGCTCGGGCAGGGGCGGATGCCGGGGGCGCGGCTGCGCTGGGGAGGGCCAGCCGGCCGGCCCGGGCCGCCGGAGGGGCTCGCAAGGGCCGGTGAGGCAGTAGAAGAAGTAGGTGCACAGCAGCAGCATGGCGAGCGCGAGCGGGGCGCGCGGCAGGCCCCCCAGCGGCCCGCCGCGGCTACATCCCATGGGCGGAGGGCGCTCCCGGGCGGCGCGGGGCGGCGGCGGGCCGGGCCGGCGGGGGCATCGCTCCTCGGGCGGGCGCGGGGCGAACCGTCCCCGCTGTGGTCCCCGCGCTCCGTCGGCAGCCGAGCCGGCGGCGCGTCTGCCCGGTCCGGCCCAGGGTGCCCCGGGCGCGCCTCGGCGCCTTTCCTGGCTCCGCGCCCCCCGGCGCCGCCCCCGGAGCCTCGCACTTGCACTCCGGGTGCGAGGCAGGGTCGGGCGGGGGCGGGGGCGGGGGCCCGACCGCCTTCCCTCGCAAGCGGCGGCATTGGGGCGGGGCGGGGCGGGGCGGGGCTCGGGGAACGCACCTTCCTGCCCCGGCGTCCCGGGCCGCCTCGCCCTCAGAGAGCCGCGCTCTCCCCCGGCGCCCCGCTTCCGATCCCGCGGCGCCGCTACCGCGGAGTGCGGACAACGGACGACCCGCGCGGAGAGAGGCGTTTGCTCCCGAGGAATCGTGAAGGGTCTCCCGAACTTCGCTTCTCCCGCGTCCCGCCCGACTGCAGGCGGCGGACCCTCGTCGCTTTCAGGGGTCTCCGGCCCGAGCCCCAGCCCCAGCCCGAGCCCGCTCGCTCCCGGGATGAGGGGCTGGGGGCTTCGGGGGGGCGGCCCGCCGCAGGCCGCGAGGTCTGCCGCGCTGCTTCCCGCGACAGCCCCGGCCGCCGGTTCTGCGCGCGTTTCTGCGTTTTCTCCTGGGAGGGGAAGAACTGTTCTCGCCCGTTTGACGGACGGGGCCGAGGTGATTTGAAAAATTGGGCTTCCCTTAAACGACGTTGATCAATAAGCGTATCTTTGAAAAAGAAATCCGGGGGTAGGCATCGGCTAGTTGACACAACTTGCAAACCTTCCGCCCCAGTTAATTAAGCCCAATTGCGGAGTTCACATAATATGCACGACCCAAGCTGGGCCCAGAAGTTAATTTAGCAAGGTATCTATTGCAGAAGCCTCTGGGTTGAGTGCCTGCATTTTACTGAGGTACTTTTACACTTTTTGTTTTCATATGCTTTATTGTGTGGTTTGGCCATCTATTCAACTGCTCCCTTTACTGCTTTACAATTAATTTGTTCTTTTTAAAAATATTTTAACTCACCTCTTACTCATCTGGAGAACACCGATTCTTGTGCAGACTTCAAAGTTTATAAAAACGAATGAATGAAGGACGCAGATAAAAGTATGTGGATATACTTATACAAATTTAAGGTGTAATCCTAAAGATATTTACTAGATGGAGAATAAATCCCACTGCAGCCACTGTGAACACAAGTAAATAGTCATGGAAACCCAAAGCGGATCAAATGACAACAAGGATCTGTTAACATCAAGTGCTGCAATTTATACGCTTGCATCAGATGTTGGGATGCAAAAATATAATGATGTCATTGCAGTCTGGCCCAGAGGCCTTGGAAACACAGGCGCCATGATGCAACTGCTAAAAATGTGAATGTGCCAAGTTCAGGGAAGTAAATGTCCCATCCCTTTTCTCTCGCTGGTCAAACTGCATATGGAATATTATGGTCAGTTGTGGGCCCCACGTTTGAAAGGGGTGCTCCTCAAACTTGGGACACATCCAGGGGGGGTGGGGGTGAGTGAGTGCTGAAGTTCATGAGCCCAAGGCCAGGCAGGGCTCTGCACATCTGAAGCTGAGAAAGGAATGGCAAGATGGCTGTTACCACGTAAGGGTGGGAGAAAGGTTTGGTATGAACATGGCTGGATTCCTAGATCCTACAATAGCTGATCTCCATTAATAGAGCTGCTTCGATATCTACATAAATCACCATTGATTGGAACTTTGCCCTTGACTGCAGGGGGGGTTCAGGTCCTACAGGGATTTAATTCTGTGTCCTGGGTGTTGCTGTGGGCTGAATGGATTACATTCCGTTAGGAAAATAGGATTTTTAAAATAAAAAATAATTCCTTTCGTCATTTTTGCATTTGGGATAGAGGACCATTCCCACTACTTTGCTGGCCCTTGGATGAAACAGGAGGCAGCAATGGGAGAGAGGGAAGATGTATGGAGCAAACTTATTTGTATTTCCAAAGCGCAGAGTACCCATAGTGAAAATGGAAGGAAATCAGTGGTCAGAGGAATATTGGACATTCTTATTTAATAATGAACAGGCTATGAGTTCTTCACTGGAGGGTTTCTTTTTCTTTTTTCTTTTGGTGAAAGGCTGGATGACCAACATTCTGTACGTACTGTACATCCCAGACTGGGTACGCTAAATGACCTCCAAGCTCCCTTCCACCAACACTGTGGTTCCTTGTGGACAAGGTTATGCTATTAATCTGTCAAGAAGAAGGGTTAGGGTGAGAGAATCGGTTCCCTGGCTACTTCTGGGATAACAAAGGGGGCCTAAAGGGTGTACTTTTCAGGCAACACTGTTGGTTGCAGTGACCTTCATTTGAAATATCTTCACAGTACCCCAGTTGCCCATTGTGGGGATAGGACAACATTTGTTTCTCATCTGAATGGAAATGTAGGTTATTTTGCTGTTTTTAAACAAGATATGAACCAAAACTCAGTTACCAAATACAGTTGAAAGCTGAAAGCTCAACTACCTGAACTTTGCACTCCTCTGGATTTTTCCATGCAGTTTGTTCCTTTTTTAAAAAGCAAGTTTATTAAAGAATTTCTATGCAAAAATGCATATATTTATCAAAACAATATAGAAAAATGTATTATTTTAGGAAAATAGTTAGGAAAACTAAATGTAGCAAACTGACAGACAAAACATGAGTTTTTGGAGAAACTGAAGTGAAGGTGCAACAACACGAATGAATGGAAAAATGAGAAAAACCAAAAGAAACTGAAATAGATGCATTTTCCTATTTCATCTATCCTCTCTCCTCTCAAATGATCACCCAAATCTTCTATGTGCTTACCAAATACTTTGCACAGAAATACCAGTAGCAGCAAAGTATTAAAATGTCTTAGAATCCTGCAATGTTTTTACAGTCTTGGAAGAAAACAGAATAAATGCTGAGATTTCTGCATTTCTGAGAGACGTATGCAGAGGAGGAGGAGGAGGAGGAATACTGTAACAACCCACACTGAAAGACATGAGACAAATTTGCCACCATGCCAAAAATAAACATAACATCTGTGAGTAAACTTAAAATATATACAAAAGCTTGGGCAAGCCAAGGGAGATCCCCTTTTTTCCATAGCAAGAGTAACAGAATAAATGTGGTGTTTTGATGAGTTATATATGTGTATAATTTATAATCTGCCTTGAACTTTCAAGATACTGCAGGATACAAATCAAAGGCAAATGTGTCTCTGCTAGTTTTTTTATGACTTCCCTGCCCCCACCCAGGACTGGAATTAAAGAAACATCAAACAACATTTGGGAACGGAAGTGGAAGGCTAAGAGAGCGGGAGGGGAGGGGGTGGTGGTTTACAGCACACATTCAATTAACTAATATTTTTGCAATTGAATCTCCCCCACCCCCCATAATTTTTCAAGCCTTAATTACTGTTTTCAATCATTTCTATCATGGGAAGAGATTTGCAGGGAAAATCTGCCTCTTTTCTGCTGAGTTTTAAAATAAAAAATGGGAAACATGTTACAAATAAACAGCAATTAGTTTGATGATAGCCACATGCCAGGCAATTAACAATCCTTGCAAATGTCACTTTTAATTAAAGAAGCATTGATTTTAATGTAAGTGCATTATTATGTCCGCATGTTCACAAACATCAATATATGTAGTTTCATTCATTTGCTTCATCAGTTGAAAAATAAGTTTAAAAGATGTACTGGGTCACAGAACATGCTAATCCATAATGCTAATCCATAATAACTACAGTTTGTTAAACAAGCCATAATTGGTTGCATTCATACATTGTGCTGAAGTGTAAATCATAGTTTGCAAATCCCAGTGTCTGGCTTTATAGAACATGCTTAGCACAACATAGAACCCAGCTAGGAAATCTTGGTTATCACTAATAATTTTACATTTTGTGGGGGAATAATTAGCAAACCAGGACAAAACCCTTTGCAAAGTATTCCTCTATAAAGCTCACTCAAATTCTCATTTGGAGGAAGACCTGGAAAGAAATGACCAGACCTGATTGAAATGTTTGTGTAGAAAGGCCTAACTGGGTTGAAAAAGGTGGGGTGGGGGGAGTCATCAATTTTGGTTTCTTGTGGCTGCAATTGCAGCAGCATAGGGCTCTCTTCAGTATCTGTTTCTCATTTTTCCCATTTGCAAGTGTACTTTGTTCCATGCCCCTGTCTGATCTGATACATTTTTGGAGGTGGGGGGGGGGAACTACACTAATATCTATATATATTTTTGGTAAACATTTTTCTGAACAGATACAATTTTGCTGGCCATTTAAACTAACATTCATCGGTGTTGCAAACATTCTGTTATATAAGGTAATTGTGTTCATTATTTTCAAAAATATATGCATTTTTGTACAGAATTTTCTCAATCTTTTTTTACTGTGAACTTTACAAAATCTGAAGAAGTATGAATTATGAAGAATAGCTCAGTTTGAATTTGTATATTGGTTTGCAAATGCAAAATTAAATTTGCATTCAAATATAAAATAAGCAAATTTGTCCTCCATTCCGAGTCAAAAATTAAGTTAACTCTTTGTTGTGGTATCAGTATGTATATTTGCTGCTGACCTAGGTCATCTGTACCCAGTAGGTACAGTATAATATATACAGGGCTATATTCCACAAAGCTCTTAAACCTGTTTCCTGAATTAAACCATTTTCAAGATTTGCAAAATATACTGAATTGTAAAATAAACCAACAGGCTGTGTTCATAAAATAGGGCAAGCTAGGAAAAAAGAATAAGGATGAGAACTAATGGAGCATAGCATGTTGGTTGAAAGCACCCAGAGATTCTTCACATAACTTGTTTAAGCATAGATGGTGTTTCCCCAACAAGCTAAATTCTAAATCCATTAACAAAACATAATTGTGGTATTCATGTACGATGCAATACCCAAGGAATATATCCTATGCCAGCTTCACATGCTAGCCAGTTTCACACTACAGGCTTGGATAATTGTTCAACCACAAACCTCTGAAAACTATTTTAACATGGATCAGCAGGAGGCAACACCTATCTAGAAAGGTTTGTGGAGTCACCCCTGGTTAGCACTTGGACAGGAGAGCACAAGGAAACCCCAGAGACTTAGGCTAGACTAGGAGCATCTTGGAAGAAAACAGTGACAAACCTGCTTCTGTCCTATCACCAAGGAATAGATAGTCCCATGGAACCATTAGGAGCTGCTATCATCATCATCATCATCATCATCATCACCTTTGAGTCCATCTTAATCCCAGCAATTACATGACAAGACTCTGTAGTTTTCTTGGCAGGTTTTTTGGAAGTGGTTTGCCATTGCCGCCTTCTTCCTAGGGCTGAGAAAGAGAGAGAGGCCCAAGGTCACCCAGCTGGCTTCATACATAAGGCAGGACTAGAACGCACCATCTCCCAGTTTCTAGTCTGGTGCCTTAACCGCTACACCAGACTGATTCTCACTACCCAATATGCCATCCAAATAGTGTGTTAGGATGGCAGCCCTCTCCATCTTGCCCCATGGAATCCCCAAAAGCAAAGTTTGGCATTTAGCTTCAAGGAAAAGGTGTCCAGAGATGTGATCCATGTGATCTCCTGGCATGAACTGGAGACATGCAATTTGCAACCAGATTTTGCCCTGAAAGTATCCCAGGATGAGAGAAATCCCTGGGGACACCTTACCAAAATGCATTTGCTTCACTTCTATTCAACTGCTTCAAAGCAATCCCATCCTATTTTGCACTGTCCCTTTTTATAGCAGCAATCAGCAAAAGTGTTTGATTAGCTCATTAATATCTATTTTGAATTTAATTAGGACTACTGAATTTGCAAAGTGAGAACAAAGAAGATTCATAGTGTAGAGTTTTGGGGAAAGAGAGGAAACCCAGCAGAGGGGGTATGTGCAGTATATATGTATGTGCCTGTATGTAACTATATCAATATCCATTCTGTCATGTCTTGAAACTCTAAGAGTCTTTTTCTAAAACACAAGGAAATAGACCATTTGCTGTTGTTCACCCCCAGCTTCATGCGCAGGGACATTTGTGGGTGGGGGAGGTGTTGTCTAAAATGTAAAGATGGCCCCTTCCTTTTTAAATGCATGTTGTGTGGACGCCCCTGACTGGTTCATGCGTTTGGAGGTGTGTTGCTTCTGTAGGTGAAGAGAGGGGGTTCTTTTGCTACCGTGTTCCAAACCTGGAGTCATGACCAGGAGGTGTAACGCAGCCCCATTGGTGGACTTCAGTGCTGACTAAACATTCTGGCAAACTTTGAAACATGAACATGATAGTGAGAGGTTGTGTGGACAGAATCCTCATTTACAAAAGACTTTGAAATCAGCTAAGTGATTCACAGAGTTCTTTGCCTTTCCTAAGTTGGAGCTTTGAGGCATAATGCTGTTTCTCGATCTTATAGAATGAGAAGATACAGGAGAGAGTGAGGATGCGCAAGATATCAGAGGAAAGTCTTGGTGGCCTATAAAGACTGATTGTAGTTTTCCAGCTTGCTAATTACACCACTCAATTGATCTCAAAATATCCCCCCACCTTTTTCAATAATAACCCCATTCCCTTCCCTAGCCTTCATGCCATTCTTTAATTAATTATTTTTTCTGCCACCCTTCAACCTACTTGTTCTCACAAAACTGTTGTTTGTTGTCTCTCATTTCTCTTGTGTTCTAGACCCAAATCTTTCCATATTTGGACAGCTTCTATCTGATGCTTCAAAAATGAACGGCATGCTTGAAATGCATTTGGATTTTGGAAAAGGCCATGCAGTGTGGTTGAGAAGAGATAAGCTGTGAAACAAGGAAGACGGTGGGACAGTGAGGAGTATGAGCCTTTCCTTGGACTCAGCCTTGCAGGTTGTGTACTAAGTGGTTTTGTGAAGAGAGCTGAGTACCACCAGAGCAGTTTCACACTGGCTGCAGTTTCAGTGACCAAACACAGCAAAACTTTGCATAGATAGCAGATAAGGTAGGCCAAATCCAACCCCAACCCAACCCAACCATTATGTAATTGTTTGGAGAATAAGTTGCAAGGTCTGGCTCTTTTCCTCCATGCCTGTCTTCCCTCTCTAGAAAAGGCTTCCTTTCCCTGCTGCCATTATTTTTACAAAGGCACCATGTCTTGTTTTTATGACTGAATGTCATTGGTTCTTCCTCCTCTGCTAACTTCATGAGTTGGCTTGCTCCAGCTTGGTTGATATTAATGATTTTTATTGCATGACTTTACATGCCATTAGCCACGTCAGGCTGAGAATGTGGGATCAAAAAAGTAAGAGAAGATATTATTATAATGATTTATAACAACAGCAACCAGGATTGAGAAACATGTGTTGCTGATCCATCCTAAGGCATTTTCAGAGCTCATTTGTTTCTGAGTTTTGAGGAATGAGGAACCGCCGGCTCCCTCCAGTGGGCAAGCTGAAGCTTGAACGGCACTCTGGGATTTGCTGAAGTTGGCTCTGCGGAAGAGACATTGCAGGTTTTCAACTCAGCTGGAATCCAAAGGCATTGGAAAGACAAGAAGGAAGATTAGCTCATGGATCCCTTGATAAACCAAATCCCAGCATCAAAGACTCATCACCACCTCCAGCAGCATCCAGGATGTTTACAATGGATCAGAGATCACAGCTACCATCTCTTTCAGGGACAAGACTGGCAGTAAGTTTCTCTTCATTCTTCTTTTTCAAACTGAAGGTGATGCTATGAAATACAACTGCTGCAGCTGGATGGTGCCCGTGCTGCCAAGACTCAGTTTTCAGTTTCCATCAGTGACCGTTCAGATTGTTTTCTCTTGAACAGCCATGGCTCTAGCCTTTGCAACAGTGCCAAAGAGGCTGGCAACTTCAAGAAATAATCTCGCAGGCTCCCATTAGCAGTGGGCACTTGATGAATTTAACCTCACTTTGCCTTATTACAACCCCATGAAGGAGGAATAGTACTATTATCCCTATGGAAGCTGAGACAGCAGTTTGCCAAGGTTGAGCTAGTAAGTTTAAGATATAGGCATAATAAAAATGACTATTTCAAGAGACAGGCTGTAGCCATTGCTGTATATTCTTGCAGTGATACCCAGGGGTGCTGGAAACCGGAGACAGTGACATCCAGGGGTGGTGGGGGGGCGGGGTTGAAGAGAGTCGAGTATGATCAAAGCCCTGCTCTATTTCTATTTATGTTACATGTGTGTACAAAGGGGTGGGGCTTTAATCATGCAGCCAGGAGAGCCATCTTGACTTTTGGGATCTTGCACCATCCCTGCTGCTGACTGTAGAGATGCTGGGAATTCCAGGAAACACATTTTTCTGGGCTCTGTTTATCATTGCACAATTTCCAGAGCTTATTCCCTTCCTCTTTATAGGATTGGATTGGCCTAAACCCCAGGAAATAAGCTAGCTGGGTAGAATGGAATTGACTTGTTAAATATTTAATATCCATCACTATTTCTAAGATACCCTTTGCTGCCTTGTGAAAGTTCAGAATATATGAAAAATCAGCTAGAAAACATGCACACATTTTCTTGTGGCTTCTGCTGCAGTAGATTGAACCTCCACAACAAACTCCCTTAGTGGACTGTAGCCTGATGTAGCATTAGATTTTCTGGGTTTCTTTGGGGGGGGGAGGGGAGTACATTTTCTACACCAAACAGAACAAAGATGGAGACATGTCCCCAGGGAAAGGGGTACTTCATGATTAAAGTGTTTCCTTGTTCTCCTGCTGATTGGCAACAGCTCTTTCCAAACAATCCAATTAGGTGAGAAGCTAAACTATGGCTTGTACCTTGACACAGTGGATACAGGAGATACATTCCAGATCATTGGCATGGATGGAGAATGTCGTATGCAATTAGCAATCTTCATGGCATTCAATGAGCGGTTTCAGCTTAGATTCAAAGCAGAGATCCAGGCTCTTTAGGTTACAGTTGGATACAACTGACTTTTCAAAATTCTCCACTTAATTTGTGGGCAGAGAATTGGGGCAGCCAACTTCTCCAAGGGAAGAAGAAATTCTCAAGGGCAGGACTTCCCTCGGCAGCAACAAGCGCAGCTACTAAGAAAGCCCAAAGGGAGGAGACCCCTCCTGTGGTCTTTCCTTTGGACAGAATTCCTGGAGGACACAGATGGCCAGAAAGAAGTTGATACAATAAAGAGCTGGACATCATTCACACAACCCCTTGGCTTTCCAGCTGCTAATCTCATGCAAGAGAACCACACACTACCTGTAGAATTGTTGCACCTGCCCAAAGTCATCCCACCACTGTTGGAAGCTCAAAAAAAAGCCCTTTCAAACCTTCTGCCAATATCTTTTCTCTGTTTCAGCAAATGGGACATCATGTGGCCAACTGAAAGGCCACACAGAATGCAGGGGACAATTGTTTTTTTCCTACCAATTTTCTTTTAGGGGCTTTGGGGAGGTTCCCTGCCGACGCTGACAGGGGTGGGATGTTATGTGGGCTTCCTTCTGTGCAAATAATGTTGGAATTATCAGGGATCAACTCAGCATTGTCTCATAAGCATAAGGGGGTCGTTCTAGCAAATTGCATCTCTATTGTGCTTGTGGGATGTCACGTGGGTCACCTGACTTCCTCTTCCTCCTCCTCCTTGGGCTAGGGGATTAACAATATCCATTACCTCGTATGGAGACCTGCAAACAGGAGAGCTGCAGAATGCAGGTCTTGTCCTCTAACATCTCGCTTGCACACACACTTTCTATTCCACATAGTAACTGTCTACAAAGAACCAGTGATGATTAAACGCTTTCTACTGTGAATCTGCCTGTATCCAAATCTACTGAATAAAAGTAAGCTATCTCTATTTTTTTTCATCTAACTACAGTGTGAAGACTGAATTTATTTCTGAATGCAATTAAGCTTAATGTGCAAGTTCCTTTTTTGGTTCACGCTTCTGCTCTGCAAGATTGCTGTTAGCTGGAGTTCTTTTATTAACCTTTAAAAACCATCAAATAAAATATAAAATAAAATAAAATCCCCTGTCTTCTCTTTCCCTACCACTTCTCATAAATCTGAAGAAAGCCTTTGCTTCTGACACATCTTTCAAAGGAAAAGAGCATTTGGGTGAAATTCCCATTGAGGAAGTGTAGTATCCTTGCATTTCCTTAGTAATGAGATGCTCCAGGGCTGTGTGGGAATATTCTGTCTTTCACTGGACAATTTTCTCTCCAATGGTTTGCAGTTTCTTTGCTTCCCACCCTTTCCTTCAGTCCCACAGGGAAGAAATTGGGAGGAAACTCCTCACATTGGTCTTTTTTTCAAACTGGGAAGTGGAAACAGCCGGGGGGAGTATACACTTAGAAGGCCAAACTGCCAGCTGCTGTACCCTCTGTGACCTACAGCTAAGAGGGTTCAGAAACATTACCAAGAGAAATATGGAAGAAATTCCCAGGTACCCCAAGAAAATAGTAGATGAGCAGATGCCTGTTTCTCAGGGGAGGAAAACTCCTGGAATATTTGAGAGCATACATGGAGGAGCCCTTGAAAAGTGGCTGAGTGGTTATCTTTGGATTTCATAGACTCATAGGGATGGAAAGGACCCTGGGTGGGGATGGTGCATCCATCTTTGCTCTTCTTGACCTCTCAGTGGCTTTTGATACCATCAATCATGGTATCTTTCTGGATTGGCCCTGGGGAGTGGGAGCAGGAGGTACTATGTTGTGCTGGTTTTCTTCCTTTCTCTGGAGCCAGTTGGTGTTGATGGGGAGGGGACTTCCAGCCCACAGCCTCTGCTTTGCGGGGTTCTACAGGGCTGGGTCCTCTCTTCAATCCTGTTTAACAACTACATGAAGTTGCTGGTTGAGATCATTCAACAGCATGGGGTGAGGCAACATTGGTATACTGATGATACCCAGTTATACATCTCCACCCTCACCACCCAAGTAGAGGGTCTGCCTTGGTGTCTGAAGGCTGTGGGGGGTTTGGATGGGAACAGCAGGCTTCGGCTCAACCCTAGCAAGAAGGAGTGGCTTTGGGTATTAGGGCCCCCTGGTTCTAGGGATTTCCTGCCTTTAGTTCTGGATGGGGCTGCCCTTCCCCAGTCAGGACCAGTGCTCAATTTGGGGGTCCTCCTAGACTCACGGCTCCTATCCGAGGAACAGGTGGCAGCCATGGCCAGGAGGGCCTTTGCACAGCTTTGGGTAGTGCATCAATTATGCCTCTTTTCTGGACTGCGAGGCCCTGCTGATGGTCACTCATGCCTTGGTCACTTCCTGAATGGAGTACTGCAGTGTGCTTTACATGGGGCTGCCCTTGAAGAGCATCTGGAAGGTACAGCTGGTACAGAATGCAGCAGCCAAGCAGTTACACTGCCACTCCATGAGCTGCATTGGTTGCCGGTCTGCTTCCAGGTTAATTCAAGTGGCTGGTTGTAACCCATAAAGCCCTTCGTGACATGGGCCAGGTTATCTGAGGGACCACCTCTCCCCAGTTAGGTCTACCCATCCTATTAGATCCAGCAGGAGAGGCATGTTCCAGGTCCTGTCTATTAGGGAGCACCATCTGGTGGGGCCCAGGAAGAGAGCCTTTTCTGCTGTGGCGCCCACCCTTTGGGCTATCATTCCCCCAGAGATTAGCCTGGCCTGACCCTGCTGGCCTTGCACAAGGCCTTCCTTAAAGACCTTGGTTAAGTCAGAAGGCTTGGGGGCCAGGAGGTGGGGCTGAGCCTGTACAGTGGTTGATTTGTCATTGATAGGTTTGTTTTTACCCTGGCTGTGGTTTATATGTGTGTTGTCATTTTCCTGTTTTTTATGTTTTATGCTTTTAAAAAAATATTGTTAGCCATCATGAACTTGAGACGGGCAGCCATATTAATTGAATGAATGAATGAATGAATGAATCTACAACTCAATTTTGTTGTCACTGGCCTTAATCAAAGACTTCAGGCTATGAATGCTCCTGTCCTATCCCATCTGCGCTTCACCTCCCTCTGTCCACAAGGCTCATAAATTCTATCAGTGTCTTATAAGCAGAGGAGTCTGCTTATTTCTCAGCCCTTAAAGCAGAGTGATGTCTTCCTTGCCTAATTCTGCCTGCTTTGCTTTAATTGAATTCCTTCTGTGAACAGGTTCATTCCCTTAAATTTAACTTTTCTGCACTTGAATCTCTTGATTAGAAGATTCCCTTACGAAATCTAAGTTTTCACAGCATCTGTGTGTTCTCTGATTCATGCAAAGCCCAGATTCTGTAAGAAAAACGCTGAATCATGATCTGGCTGAAAATGAAAAATATTCCTAACTTGTACTGCAGCGGTGCATACTATTCATTTGTAAACAAAGCCTTTCTTCTCCCGATCTGTTGGAAGTCTCCAACAGTCAGCAGTCCTCCAGCACTTCTAGGATGACTAGGTCCAGGGGTGCCCACCAGGGGCATCCAAAAAGATAAAAAAGATTCAGGGCTTTGATCTCATGGTCATGGATGCTACCTTTACATTTTTTAACCCCCCTTTTCCAGATGGTCTTGGCTGGGTCAATGGAAGGTGCCATTCAAAGAGATTTAAATCAGAGCCCTCTCTCAGCTGGATTTCTGAGGGAGGGGCACAAAGCTCTGTGTCTTTACCAAATTATATCTTCCAGCAGTCAGAGGGACTGGTTAAATAACTAACTTCAGCCAAGGTGGGCAAGAGCTAGTAACAGAAGAATACACAGCAGTGGCTAAGTTCCTAGGTTAAGTAGCTGGAGCATTTGGCAGAATCTCAGAAATTAATCTAAATTGTAACTCTAAACAAATTTGACCTCAACAAATACTCAGAAAGCCAAGCCCGAGTATCTTCTAAACGATTACTTGGTCAAAATATTTCTAAAGCATACAGGTCTGCATCCACTGAAACATTATTTTATAACAACAAATGGGTTACTTTATTCAAAATAGAGAAATGCAAAACTCCAACTGACCTTTCTAAGATGAACAGTCAGCACTCTTTTCTTGTTTCTAAGCATTACACAATTTCGGAAAGCTTTCTAGAGTCTCCTCAAGTTCCACCAAGTCACATTGCTACAAAGGGAGGAGTCCCAGGCGGGGAAAGGATTTGGCGCTGGCAGTAAAGCCAGGACATAACGCCCCGGAGGAACCTATTTCCCCTTTTTCTTATGGAATACCCAAACAGCCTAGAGGTACCTGACAATTCCAAAGCCCAGGAGATGAAATGTAAGACTCTTCCTTCAGTACAGGCGAGGGAAGCCTCTTCGCCTGGAGGGGTTCCTGGATGACTGCGCTAAAGAGAAACGTCTGAACAAGAGACCCCAAAGGGTACGCCTCTGGACTCCTGGGAGCAGGTCTCTTGTGCGGAAGGCGTTACGGCCCTTCCGCAGCCTCCCGGGGGGCTTCTTTTTTAAGCGCCGGTGCAAATGAGAAGCAGCGGGCTGTTCAGATCTGTTTCTGGGAGGTGATGTTTCCTTCCCTTTGATCTTTATTAACATGCAGGAATTTGAAATCAAGGATAGGGAAAAAACTGTACTGTCCCTCCAATTAAGTAAACATTGTCTGCTGCGGTTTCAGTTTGGCCTGGAAGGTTTCTGTTCAGGATGACTGGAAATTTCCAGATTGCCACATCGTAAGGAAGCCATTTTGTTAATCTGAAACATATTTCTATTAGCCCGTAGCTTCTTCTCGTTTCTTTGGCAAAGTTACTCATTTCCCAAAGAGGGGGCCCCAAGAAATTAGCAAGTCGAATCAACGCTACCACCAGCCGCCAACGGCCAGCGAGAGGGCGGTGCTCGCACTGCCTCTGCACGAGCTGCTCCTGCAGAAACCAGGCAAACCAATGCAGTTGTTTGCTTGCTGAGGTCAACAGAGCCTGAGACATCTGTCCACAGGGAAACAGAGGCAGGGGACATGCAGGTGAACAAACAGGCTGACACTCAGGGAAAAAAGTCAGGAAGTAAGCTACGCGAATTAAAACCACAGTCTGACTCCAGTACCAGGCTCCTTTCGATTTCATGCTATGCCCAAATAACCCTAGAGCAGCCTGCTTCAGATGTCATGCAAAGACAATAGCTGGGTTCCCTTAACCCACTGAGTCTACTACAATATCTGCATTCATTTCTTATTCACAGCTTTCCCTAACATGGAGAGCTCTTAAATGCAAACTTTTTTTTAGCAATAAAACAATCACAGGAATTTAACAAATGAACGCAACTTTAGCAAATGTATGCTGTCACTGGGTCTTTCACAAATCAGTGAATGTTGGGAGATTTTTGGACTGAAGAAAGAAACATTGTTAGTTGCTGACACCATCTGGCTGATCTGCATTTGCAGCAGTTGTTTGGGTGTCAACACTCAATCAACTTTGGCTGGTCCCTAACAAGCAAAGTAGGCCTGTACTTGGTTAACACTGGATGGAGGGCCACCAGGAAGCCAGGCATGATAGCTTGCTTCCAGGATTTTGTTAAACTTCCCAAAGGCAAACCATTTCCATATTGCTGCCAATAAAACTACATGGACGTGGACATATCACACTAGGAGTCAAGCTTGACTTGAGGGAGATTTTATTTTTACTCAGCAAAACTTCCAGGTTTGGTCTGGGATCCCTTCCTGCAAGTTGGGCAAGGCAGAAACCACCACTGGCCGGCAGATAATGGAGCAGGAAGTGGATCCAGGCTAAAACATGGTGAGCCTACATTACTCTTTTTTTAAATTTTTGCAGCCAGCAGTGTCTCATCTCAAGGTGAATTTATACCACTCCAAATTTGGTTTCTGAATAACCCCCAAGCAAAACATACTGTTTGGCTTCACACTAGGAAGGGCATAATGTTTGCTTCCAGGGAGGAAACCTTTCAGGAGTCTCCATTCCAGAGCTGGGCTATGTCCAGAACACCTTAAACCATGTTCAGAATGGCCTGATGGGTGTGTGCTCTGGAGAAAGAATGGAATGCTCTGACATTTGCTGGACTCATTGGCAGAGGCAGGGAAGGTTCTGCATGCAGTCTCTCTTCTTTATACAACGTGCCAGACTCAGGTCAGTGGGTTTGATCACCTGGGGCTCAGCATACTGTAGGAACTCAGCTGTTGCCGTACCAAGTTGTGTGAACCAGCCATCACCTTAAGCAATAACAGGGTTGATTTGGGGGACATAAGCAGTTATATGAACACAACCACTGAGTTTTGTTAACTTGTGTTTAGTGTGCTTTGTGAATCCAGCCAAGGAAGGAAGGCAGCAGGGTAAGCTTTACAGGGAAAGAGAAGACCTTTCCTTCCTGCCTTTTGTTCCTCTTGAAATATGAACAATGTCATGCAGACACACACACACACACGCAGAGCCCTTTTCTGAGTCTTCTCCCTGTCTGCTGACTTCCAGGTATGTTTTTTTCATCCTGTCCTCTGAACCTGCACACTGAGGCAGCTTTTCAAAGGCATCAGCTAAACCCATCTGCAGCTCTGCATGTCTGCAAGTCCAAGTCTGCCCCCTTTATGAGTTTTTGTGGTACAGTAATATTTCACCCAGCAAGACAGTCTGGCTATACTTTATTACATAGATTTCTTTGGGAAGGAGACCTTCTCAGCTGGAAACCAACCTTCAATGTATCTCGGAAGCCAGCTGATCCTGGAGACATTTCCAGAAGCTATATACAGAGAGAGAAAGAACACCTTTGGATAAAAACTCCAGGTTTCAAAAGAATCTACTCTATAGCAGAGATAGGCAAATCAATCTATTTTCAATCCAAGTCACTTTCATGCATGTTCACTGAAAAGGCTGCTCCACAGCATTCTTCCATCAGTCTGTGAACCAAAACAAATGCACAAAAATCAATATTAATATTTGTTGGCACTTTCCCCTAAAACACACATTTTTGTACACCATTTTCTATAAACAAGGCATTTAAAAACAGCACTGTAAGCTTTTTCTGAGCCAAGGTCTGCACCACAAAGCTTTGAAAAGGTTGCAATCTGAAGATTAACAGTGTTCCAATATATGCATTAATCTAGGATGTATAAATTAGCTCAGTTTGCTTCAAAGTGGGAACTGAAAAAAGTTCTTTTCCATTTCAGAGGAAATGAAAAAGCAGCATTCTTTAGAAAGAAAAATTTTCCCCAGCAAGGCCAGCAGATCTCCAATAGCAGTTCAACCGTCTGGGCTTCCAATTATTTCTCTCACTAGCCTTGTTAAATAGAAAGAACTGGAACTGGTCTTTGTTCCTGAAGCTTCCCCTCTTGCCACACTGTTTTTTTTAAAATATCTTTATTAGAATTTTACAACATAATAAAAGTATAAAAAAATGAGAAAGATAGGAAATAAGAAAAGAAGAATAGAAGTAAAAAAAACCCTGAAAGCATAGAACGTTGACTTCCGCCCTTGTTTCTATCAAATAATTGCCATCTTACTCTTTTCCTTCCCTCTTTAACCCTTTTTAATCCCCAAATCCATAAATAATTATTTCAGTCTTTTCTTCTTTCAGCAAAAAATCCATATAAGGCTTCCAGTCTTTTAAGAAAGTCTATCATTTTTTTTCCCTGACCAAATTGGTCAGTTTTGCCATTTCCCAAGCTCTGTCAATTTTATAATCCAATCTTCTACTGTGGGTATTTCATTATTCTTTCACCTCTGTGCAAGCAGTAATCTTGCCACAGTTACCATACATGGTATTAATTTCCCATATTTCTTTTCTAGTTCAACAGCCATAAAACCCAATAGAAATAATTCCCGTTTCATTGTAATATGAATCTGCATCATCTTTTTCATCGTTGTATGAATCTGCACCCAGCTTTTCTGCTTTTTCACAAGTCCACCATGCATGGTGAAAAGTCCCCTCGTCCTTTTCACTCTTCCAATACTGGTTTGATATTCCTTTATTGACAGTTTAGCCAGTGTCGTGTACCATTGGTACATCATTTTGTAATGTCTTAAATTATGCCATACTGTCTTGCCACAGTTGATAGTGGGCCAAGTCCAGAGAAAGTTACTTAAGACTTAGGCCCAGTTCAAATCAGTGGGCATAACCGATGGAGACCATGTTGATTTCATCAGGTCAAAGATGAATTGTTTACAATGACGTTAGGCGAGGGAAGGCATCTGAGGGACTTCAAAAACCCAGATACCCTCTGGAGGACAGCAAAACTGTCAGTGGAGCTTTCTGCATCTCCTGCCATGCAATGGCCACCCAAGGTTTTGTTGCCCAGATATGATGCCATAGGTGTGCAATTCGGGAGATATCTGGCGCTTATGGCTTAAATGCGTCCACACAATCCCAGGGCAAATGCTGCACAACCTTATAGTAAAGCTAACATTGGATCTCAAACTACATTCTGCAGCCTGTTTGCACAGCAAACTAAATTAAGCTTCCAAAACATTGATCCTGTGTTTCCCATACAAATAAATCAATACAATGGCTAAAGCTGGTCTCCCCCTAGAGCCTGAAGTGCAAACTACCCCACTCCATTTTAGCGTAGCTTAACATGATATGCCAATAACATCCTTCCAAGGCAGATAGAAGCAAGCCTTCAAACTTACTTTTTGTGCCCCAGAAATCCCTTTGCTGAATCCCAACAGCAAATCACTGAACCCTTTTTTCTTTTCAAAATATAGAGAAACAAAGACAGTGGGGCACCAAGAATACTGTCATCTGCTGAGACTCACATAGTGACACACAGGAGTGACCTTGGAGCATCTTGAGTCAAAGCCTACACATTCATCCTTACAGACAGGCAAGTGTGTAGTCAAAGTCCTGCCCATACCTGTTGCAAGATTCAGAAGGTCAGGCAGCAAGTATTGCCAAATTTCTGGCAGTTCAGGATGGCACAAAGGCTGGTTTCAAGGTCCAGCACAGTCTAGGACCGACATTCCAAAATTTGCTCCCAACATTTCCCTAAGCCTAGGCAAAGGCTTTTGTCCAGCAATACCTGATCATCCCCCCGCCCCAAGAACAGCCTGTGTTGCTCAGCTTAGATTGCAGCTGTTGGTCTACTCAAGAGCATCCACTGCTTCTCAGTACACCATTCTTCCCAAGATGTTCTTCCCATCACTCTGGAACTCCTCCATCTTCCCACAGATGACTGACTAAGAGGCAGCTGTGCTCTCTTGGTAGTTGCATGCTTGTTTCAGGATCCATCCTTGGTACCAGGATCAGAGAGGGTGGAAGCACGGTCAGCTTTAGGCTAAGGCCAAGTAGGCACTGGCTGAGGGCACCAAAGCTACCCCTCTGTCCGGAATTTGTAAAAATGCAAAGCTCTGTATCAGTAGGAGGTGGCACCATCAGTCAATGTGGCCAGGGGTGCCGTATACTTTTGAACCACCCCTGGCTGGAAGGTTCTGCTCAGAAATCAAAAGTAAGCCTCAATTCTGAAAGAAGAATTTTGCCAAATGTTTTGTGCCCATCAGCTCCTGTTTCTCATTGGAAGAAAGCCCAGCTAAAGGGGCCACAACAGACACATATATGACAAACCTGTAATGGTATGTGAGAAAGACCTTGAGAAACTGTCAGATAAGAGAGGGCATGGCCTGCAGCTGCATAACAGGAAGAGAAAGAAACTCAGAAAGGACCCGCCCTAACTTATCAGGCTATAAAGGTGACAGCGGGAGATTTCTACTTTCAGACTTGCAGGATTCTGTTAACGTAGCCTTACAATAAAGTAGAATTAGCTCATCTGGTTGTGTTTCCTGTCTGGTCTACCTGGGAAGGCTGACAAAACCAACCTAAAAAGAGGAAACACATGCAGAAGATGTTGCTCTGATCCCCAAGATACTACAATATTTCTGCTTTGCCCCCTGCTGCCTTATTTTTTTAAACATGCAGTCTCCTTTTATGTTGAAAGGTTGCTCACCTATCATAAAGAGGAAGGAGATATGAGAATGAGACTGAATTAGGTCTGATTTAAATTGCAGAAATACAGATGGTCATTAAATGGCAGCAAAGAGTCATAAAAAGTCAGTGATTGTGCAGAGCTTTAAAAGTGTTGTTTTCTAGTTCAGTTTCCAAATCCCAATTCAGGGTGTCATATCAATCAGAGTAAATAAGATTTGTTTTGTTGTTAGTTCTACTTACACATGTCTTGTCCAGCATATAATCATCAATTTTTGACTGTGTTGATGATTTAGGCAGCATCTGAGAGCCTGGACTTGTTCTGTTACGATTTCTCTTTTCCCCATTGTGTCTTCTTTTCTTGAGAAGTTTCCATTCCAAGATGCTGAGGATGATATGACTATTTAATTATCTCCAGGGAGCAATAAAGATAGTAAAAATTAGCTAGCAAAGTCAAATAAAATAAAATATGAATCAGAGAAATAAAAGAGAATAAAATGAGACACAGGGCAAGTGGATTGTCCAATCAGCTCATCAGCACCATCTTCCCTCCAGGGATGGTGCAGAGTTTGGCAGACAAGATCTGTCAGCCTTAGATTGCACACAAGTGTGAATTATGTCTACACCTCACAGAGCAGGGAAGTGAAATGATGCCATTTTTGAAAGAGCTCAGTCAGACGTTAGCCACTTTGTCTGAGAAAAGAATTTAAAACCCATCAGCTCTTTCTGGTTGTGGGAGAGAACTCAGACTGCAAAGTCAGTCTGGGCAAACATTCCTTTGTTTGTTTCTATGTATGAACATTGGGATAATTTTGAAATCTCCTGGTCAGTGTGTAAGGTTTGAGGCCATGTCCCTCAGCTTGCAGGGATCAACTAGCTCAATCTATTTTATCAGATGGCATAAAGAGAAACTCCAAACACCAGGAGACCATTCCAGAGAAAAACAGCCATATTCAGATAATGCTTCTGAAAGACATCCTCTGCCCTTTCTATCGGTTAGCCTGAGAGGCATTTGGTAAAACACCCATTATTTCAAAGACTCTGCCCTGTGGCTAGGAATGAATGAATCAATCAATCAATCAACCCGGACTTGGAACATTAGCAAATTTATAGCTGGCTTTCAATCTCACTTTCTTGCATAATAATTTTAAGAAGCATTCGTAAGTCAGAGAGAAACGGGGGACAGTTCTAATTCACTTTCTGTTGCTTGGAGCAAACATGAAAAGTAGCTTCAAAATAATCTTGGAAATGGGAGTAAAATCCAAAGCTAATTTACTGGGACTACGTAACAGGCTGCAAAACCTTCCATTTAGTAACTTCAGAGAAATAAAGACTCTCCAGATGGACCTTTTAATATATAATGCAGATCATTTTTTGTTGTTTATTCGTTTAGTCGCTTCCGACTCTTCGTGACTTCATGGACCAGCCCACGCCAGAGCTTCCTGTCGGTCGTCAACACCCCCAGCTCCCCCAGGGACGAGTCCGTCACCTCTAGAATATCATCCATCCATCTTGCCCTTGGTCGGCCCCTCTTCCTTTTGCCTTCCACTCTCCCTACCATCAGCATCTTCTCCAGGGTGTCCTGTCTTCTCATTATGTGGCCAAAGTATTTCAGTTTTGCCTTTAATATCATTCCCTCAAGTGAGCAGTCTGGCTTTATTTCCTGGAGGATGGACTGGTTGGATCTTCTTGCAGTCCAAGGCACTCTCAGAATTTTCCTCCAACACCACAGTTCAAAAGCATCGATCTTCCTTCGCTCAGCCTTCCTTATGGTCCAGCTCTCGCAGCCATATGTTACTACAGGGAACACCATTGCTTTAACTATGCGGGCCTTTGTTGTCAGTGTGATGTCTCTGCTCTTAACTATTTTATCGAGATTTGTCATTGCTCTTCTTCCAAGGATTAAGCGTCTTCTGATTTCCTGACTGCAGTCAGCATCTGCAGTAATCTTTGCACCTAGGAATACAAAGTCTTTCACTGCCCCTACGTTTTCTCCCTCTATTTGCCAGTTATCAGTCAAGCTGGTTGCCATAATCTTGGTTTTTTTGAGGTTTAGCTGCAAACCAGCTTTTGCACTTTCTTCTTTCACCTTCATCATAAGGCTCCTCAGTTCCTCTTCACTTTCAGCCATCAAGGTGGTATCATCTGCATATCTGAGATTGTTAATGTTTCTTCCAGAGATTTTAACTCCAGCCTTGGATTCCTCAAGGCCAGCTTGTCGCATGATGTGTTCTGCATACAAGTTGAATAGGTAGGGTGAGAGTATACAGCCCTGCCGTACTCCTTTCCCAATCTTAAACCAGTCTGTTGTTCCGTGGTCTGTTCTTACTGTTGCTACTTGGTCGTTATACAAATTCTTCAGGAGGCATACAAGATGACTTGGTATCCCCATACCACTAAGAACTTGCCACAATTTGTTATGGTCCACACAGTCAAAGGCTTTAGAATAGTCAATAAAACAGAAATAGATGTTTTTCTGAAACTCCCTGGCTTTTTCCATTATCCAGCGGATATTGGCAATTTGGTCTCTAGTTCCTCTGCCTTTTCTAAACCCAGCTTGTACATCTGGCAATTCTCGCTCCATGAACTGCTGAAGTCTACCTTGCAGGATCTTGAGCATTACCTTACTGGCATGTGAAATGAGTGCCACTGTTTGATAGTTTGAACATTCTTTAGTGTTTCCCTTTTTTGGTATGGGGATATAAGTTGATTTTTTCCAGTCTGATGGCCATTCTTGTGTTTTCCAAATTTGGTGGCATATAGCATGCATTACCTTGACAGCATCATCTTGCAAGATTTTGAACAGTTCAGCTGGGATGCCGTCGTCTCCTGTTGCCTTGTTATTAGCAATGCTTCTTAAGGCCCACTCAACCTCACTCTTCAGGATGTCTGGCTCTAGCTCACCGACCACACCGTCACAGCTATCCCCGATATTGTTATCCTTCCTATACAGGTTTTCTGTATATTCTTGCCACCTTTTCTTGATCTCTTCTTCTTCTGTTAGGTCCTTGCCATCTTTGTTTTTGATCATACCCATTTTTGCCTGGAATTTACCTCCAATGTTTCTAATTTTCTGGAAGAGGTCTCTTGTCCTTCCTATTCTATTGTCTTCTTCCACTTCCGCGCATTGCTTGTTTAAAAATAATTCCTTATCTCTTCTGGCTAACCTCTGGAATTTTGCATTTAATTGGGCATATCTCCCCCTATCACTGTTGCCTTTTGCTTTCCTTCTTTCTTGGGCTACTTCTAGTGTCGAAGCAGACAGCCATTTTGCCTTCTTGGTTTTCTCTTTCTTTGGGATGTATTTTGTTGCCGCCTCCTGAACAATGCTGCCAACTTCTGTCCATAGTTCTTCCGGGACCCTATCTACTAAGTCCAGTCCCTTAAATCTATTCTTCACCTCCACTGCATATTCCTTAGGAATATTAGTGAGCTCATATCTAGCTGATCTGTGGGTCTTCCCTAATCTCTTTAGTCTGATCCTAAATTGTGCAAGAAGAAGTTCGTGATCTGAACTACAGTCAGCTCCAGGCCTTGTTTTTACCGACTGTACAGATGTCCGCCACCTTTGGCTGCAAAGGATGTAATCAATCTGATTTCGGTGTTGTCCATCTGGTGAAGTCCATGTATAAAGCCGTCTCTTAGGTTGTTGGAAGAGAGTGTTTGTTATGCAGAGTGAATTGTCTTGGCAAAATTCTATCAGCCTGTGTCCTGCTTCGTTTTGTTCTCCCAGGCCATACTTACCTGTAATTCGAGGTGTCGTTTGACTGCCCACCTTAGCATTCCAGTCTCCTGTGATGAAAATAACATCTCTTTTAGGCGTGTTGTCCAGTAGGTGCTGCAGATCCTCATAGAACTGCTCTACTTCAGCTTCTTCAGCATTTGTGGTTGGGGCGTATATTTGGATCACTGTGATGTTAGATGGCTTGCCCTGAATTCGAATTGAGATCATTCTGTCGTTTTTGGGGTTGTATCCAAGCACTGCTTTAGCCACTTTACTATTAATTATGAAGGCTACTCCATTTCTTCTGTGGTCCTCTTGTCCGCAGTAGTAGATCTAGTGGTCATTTGATGTGAAGTGGCCCATTCCAGTCCATTTCAGTTCACTGATGCCTAGAATGTCTATCTTTAATCTTGACATCTCACCAATAACCACATCCAATTTGCCCTGGCTCATAGATCTTACATTCCAGGTTCCGATGGTGTGTTGATCCTTAGAACATCGGATTCGCCGTTCACCACCAGCACCGTCGGCCACTAGCCGTCCTTCCGGCTTTGAGCTAGCTGCGTCATCACGTCTGGGGCTAGTTGAGCTCATCCTCTGTTCCTCCCCAGTAGCATTTTGACCATCTTCCGACCTGGGGGTCTCATCTTCCGATGGTATACCGACATATCTCTGGTTGTACTGATCCATTTAGTTTTCACGGCAAGAATACTGAGGTGGGTTGCCATTACCTTCCCCAGGGATCGCATTTAGTCTGACCTCTCTGTCATGACCTTCCCGTCTTGGGTGGCCCTTCACGGTTTAGCTCATGGCATCATTGAGGTGCTCAAGCTCCAGCACCACGACAAGGTAACGATCCTTTGCTGAAGAATGCAGATCATTAATTGTGGAAATTTTGCAGAGCTTCCAAATGATTCCATTCTCAAATAATAAACAGTACATATTTAAGCTTCAGTCCATCCAGGTTTGATCTGAGTGGAGATCTTCCCCTGAAACAGAAGCATCATTCATGATAGTTGTTGGTGATCTATGAGCCTTCATCACATCAGGTTTGGTAGGGGCATTTCTGCATCAACAGAGATTAACATTCCTAATTCTCCCACCCACCCAGTTGGGTCCCTTCCATATTGCTCATAACCAGGCATGAATACAGTTTTGCATATATTGTGTGTTACACAAAAGTCCAGAGTTCCAGGAATTCAGTTAAAAAGCAAGGAAATGAAGTAACACAGAGATAAATCAAGCAGTTAGTTGTTGCCTGTTCATAACTGCTAAAAGATCAAGGGAAGAAGAAGTGAGCAGTATAAACAGGCCAATATGGAGCTGATTAAATGACTAGTTTAGAGTATGCTTGTTTCTGCCACCAGGTGTTTTATTGGTTTTTAATCTTGTAAGCTGCCCAGAATCACTATGTGTGAGTTGGGCAGCCATATAAATTTGTTTAATAAATAAATAAATAAATAAATAAATAAAATAAATAAAAATAAATAAATTTAGAAGGGAAATATTCTTTTAAGATCTACCCACCTGAGGAAAATATTAAAATAATGTGCAAAGGTGTCAAATCCTAAGAATTATAACAAAAAGAGTCATGTGGCACTTTTTTAGCTTATGGCACAAATTGATACCAACTGGAGTTTACTTCAACAATCATAAGAGCATTTATTTGATTACTTTCAAAAGGGCTCCAGATTGGAGCAAACTGCTAAATAATGAGAGATCCAAGGTGGAGACTTCTTGAATGGGGGAAGTCATTGTTAGGATGGGGCTGTATTCCTCCAAGTGGCATTCATCCAAATGCCTACACTAGCCTTTGAGTGGGTAGGCGAGTATCCAGTGAAGGCACAGGTGTCACAAAGGTCTACATCAAGTATTCTGCATTTTCAGATTTAGGAACAAAGCCATTTAGGATAGTTGGAGTATTTTTCCTTACCATTCAGGCTGGAACAGATATCTTTTATCCAAATAATTGACAGTGATTCCTCCTCCTCCTCCTCCTTTGAGTTTTTTTTTTAAACAGCCATTGTATTACATTTTCTTTTCCATGTTCCTTTCCCACTTTTTCTAGACTTAATTTGTGCTGATTTTTGTTCTGCCCCACATGAAACACAGCTTTCATACTGATCTGTCCAGTGTGGGTTAATAATGCCCTTAAAAATATTGCCCTTTTAACAAATAGCTCTTTTCCTGTGCCTATAGTTATACTGTCACTGTTCACTCACAGCTCTGTAGCGTTCTTCAGTTGTCCTTGATTGGCCCATCCCTGGCCGTTTTGGGGGGAGGGGGTGGAAGAATGAATTCGCGTTTCCTTCTTGTTGCCAGAGCAATGGCTTGTTAATGTTTAAACACTTAATTTTTTATGAAAGTTAATTTGTAATTGTAACAAAAAGAAATAAAGTGAAATACTGCGTTCTGGCTATAAAGGGATTAATCGAAGCCTTCCCAACCTCCGCAGGCAGCAGGAAATGACTAATCAGAGGAAGTGTTGAAATATTGTGGCCACAGCAGTGGAACTGGAAGCTACTGATCAGCTCCCAATAAAGGAAGGGGCAGGGAAGGAAGCTGCTAATTAAGGGGCAGTTTTATCCAGAAGATGGGACGTTGCTTGGTTTTGACTGGGGAAATAGTGCTAGTATTGGCAACTATTTCTTTGATGCTATTCTTGATTCTTCCACCTTTACCATCTTCTTTCTGGATTTTTTTTTTAATCCATTCAGTCGTGACCGATTCTCGGAGACTGCCTGGACAAGTCCCTGCAGTTTTCTTGGCAAGGTTTTTCAGAAGTGGCTTGTCATTGCCTCCTTCCTAGGGCTGAGGGAAAGTGGCCCAAAGTTACCCAGCTGGCTTTGTGCCCAAGGCAGGACTAGAACTCACGGTCTCCCAGTTTCTAGCCTGATGCCTTAACCACTACACCAAACTGGCTCTCTCTTTCTCGATTAGTACAAGACAAATAATCCTTCCCTGTTAGGCCGCATGTTGATTTGTCTATGTGATGGTTTCATAGAGGGCAAATGGGGATAATTAAAGCACGGGCCAATTTTTTATTCTCCAAGAGGTTTCACTGAAAAAAGTGGCTGAGGTTTGGTGATGCAAACTTTCCCAAACCCAGCATTGCTGTGGATTTCTTTAAATAAAATTGCATCCTCAAAACATTTTGTCTTTTCTTAAAAAGCAGCTGCAGCTTCGAGCTTGTTAACTTCAAGCCTTTAAATTCCCAAGAACTTTTTGTCAGCCAAGATGGTTAAAATCCAAGAAAAGGAAAAACCTGGTAATGAAGAAGAAAACAATGTGGTTGATCTTAGGGCCATGTTTATACTGGATATTGTCTTAAATACAGTAACATCTGGAATGTATACTTCCTAAACTCGGAAGGGGGGCATATCTATGTTTGCATGTTCCTTCTTCCCAGCAGGCTTGGAAAGAGTTCCTGGTGCAACATGACACCACTCTGTATCTAATAAGACACAATTTGCCTGACAGCAGAGACCCCCCCCACTCCAACTAGGAATGTAACTTGGAACTCCCAATCCAGCCATAAAGCCCCCCCCCCCTACTCTCCCTTTACTAGAAAGCATGCTAGAGTCTGGGGCTGTTTTGCTGAGTTTTAAGGTGGGAAGGGAGGCATGATAAGGGTGCATAAAATCATGCACAGAATGATATAACATAATGCACAGGAGAGAGAGAGAGAGAGAATATGGACATAGAGACATTTGTCCTCCTTTCTTACAGAGTTAGGGTTAGGAATTGAATTAGCCATTAAATTAGAACTGAATTAGAATTAGCCATTAAAACTAAATGCAAGGAGATTCAGGATCAGTAGCAAGAGGAATCTTTTCAAGACAATTAGGGAGTTTGCTGCCATCAACAACAGTGTTGGCTATCAGTTTAAGCAGCTTGAAATGGAGAGTGGAAAAAGTCTTGTAGAAGAGGGCAGGAGTTAGTGGCCCAGAGTCAGTGGGAGTGTACATATTTAATAAATCATCATCATCATCATCATCATCATCATCATCATCATCATCTAATTGGCTAGATATTACTGGGCTGTGTAGTGTTTGAGAAGAATTAAAGAGCGAGGGAGCACCTCATTGCAATACTGTAAGGTTGCCGTGCCTTTTCCGGCTGCCTGTCAAGTGATCCCATGAAGAGTTGAAGTGGCTTGAAGGTGCTGAGACAGGTGATGCTACATTTGCACTCCCCAACTCTCCAGTCCCCTTTGATCACAGGCAGCCTGTTTGCGGTGCTTCCTGACTGCATCGTGTTGCTCCCTGTCTGATCTAGCAACAGCAAAGGTGTCCTCACAGGGTGCCACAGGGTCAAGATGGCAGGCTTTGATCCCTCAGTTGCGTCTGCCAACTTGATCTTTTTTGTCCCTCATGGCTGCCCCTGTCCAGTAGGGCTCTTCCTGGGTGTTTATGTTCCCTGACTTTTGGGGTCTTCCTGATAAAGGTGTCTTGGAAATGGGAAAGCTTGCAACTCATCGAGGAAACTTTTGCTTGCTGAATCAAGGCGTGGCCTTGCTTCAACTTTGTCTATGATAATCTGGTCTTCCAATACGGAGCATGAGGAACCAGGTAACCCAGGTTGTTTCTGTTAATTTCAAAAGGAATGATGAATTACTTACAAACCATTAGGGTATTTTTTTGCCAAAATCTTCATTTAAACTGCCTGGTTTTCCCATATTTCCCCAACAACTCAGCACGTTTTATTGATTTGCCTTAGAAAGTGGTTTTGGCTTACTTGATCATCCAGTTCATTAATTGCCAGGAAATGAGACAAGAATGGGGGGAGGGATGCAGGACCCTGGGTTTATGAAATCTAAATGGTGGCTCTGACTCTGACAATTTTACACACACACACATCCACGTATAGAAACACACTCATATGGCAGGTTCAAAAAGTATCCCACAAAGTTGTTTGTGGAAAGAAAACTATAGAGTTCAAAACATTTTTGGTGCCAGCTTGAAGGCACTATTCCAGATGTAAGTTTATCATTGATTTGCCAGGCCATTTGCAAGGAAAAACGGGGAGGAATAACCACAGTCTCTATATTAACACCGGCAGACTCATTTACCACTTTGTCCTGCTACAAGAACCTCAGCTCTATAGCCACTTAGTGCTTTACTGAAATCCCCTGTCCAAAGTCTTTCCCTTTCCTTTCAGCTGTGTCAACACTCTCTGTCTCCAAGCCTTATGGGAGAAGCCAGTTTTCCTTTCTGCTTTGCCCTGGGAAAACAGTTTGGTCTAGTGGTGAAGGCATCAGGCTAGAATCCAGGAGGCAGCGAGTTGTAGTCCCACCTGAGGCATGAAAGCCAGTTGGGTGACCTTGGACCAGTCCCTCTCTCTCAGCCCAACCCACCTCACAGGGTTGTTGTGGGGAAAAGAGGAGGAGGAAGGAGTATTTGATATGTTCCCCACCTTGAGTTATTTATGAAAATAATAAAGGTGGGATAAAAAACCTAACCCCCACACACACAAATGGATCAATTCCATTATTTGGGAGGGGGGCTGCAATGGATGCAGGGAAAGCTGGAGGAGGGGTCAAAAAAGATGGTTGCTCCTGTGCAATTGAAGCCCCATCTATTTTGTATGTGCATTGTATGTGACACATGTAAAAAAGGGGAAGGGGTTGACTGTGCAGGCACAGCCTCCATCTTCACTTTGTTGCTACCCCTGCAGACACCCCTGAAGGAAGGGCATAAAGATGTCCTGGGGGCTGAGCCCAAGTCTTAAGCAGAGAGGTTGAGGAGACAGGGCATGCCTGCTCCTGAGAAGACTGAGTAAGGATATGGTAATGTGCTTCAAATACTTGAAGAGGTATCACTCAAGAGAAGATAAAGAGATGTTCTCTATCATCGCTGAGGATGGGGCTGAGAAGTATGGATTTATATTACAGAATGGTGGACTCTAGAAGTTAGTTTCTGTCCTCGTGAAACTGTTCCAATTTGTCCAAAATGTGAGAAGAGTGGGCTGCAAACTTGGTTATAATATAAATATGGATACATGGGAGAAAATGTGGAAAGCTGGTGTTAAATTTATACCGTATCATAACTTAAGAGAAAATTTTTATAAAATGATGTTATCATTGGTATATGACACTGGTTAAAATGTCAAAAATCTATAAAGAAACATCAAACCAGTGTTGGAAGTGTGAAAAGGAAGAGGGGACCTTCTGTCATGCATGGTGGACCTGTGAAAGAGCAAAAAAAAGTTTGGGTGCAAATCCATACAATGATTCAAAAGATATTGTGGATTAACATTGTGATCAAGCCAGAATTGGGTTTTATGGCTGTTGAACTAGAAAAGAAATATAGGAAATTAATACTTTATATGGTAACTGCGGCAAGATTACTGTTTGCACAGAGATGAAAGAATAATGAAATACCCACAGTAAAATATTGGATTATGAAATTGACAGAAGTTGCAGAAATGATGAAACTGACCAGTTTGGTCAGGGGAAAAAATATAGACCTTTTTGAAAGACTGGAAACCTTATATGGACTTTTTGTTGAAAGAAGAAAAGGCTGAAGTGATGATTTATGGATCTGGGGACTAAAAAGGGTTAAAAAGGAAGGGGAAGGGAATTACAAAGTAAGAGAAAAGAGAGGGAGGGGAAAGAGTAAGATGGCAAATACTTGATAGAAAGAAGAGCAGAAGTCATAATTCTATATTATCTTTCTTTTTCTTCTCTTTTTCTTCTCTTCCCATTAACTTTTTAAACCCTTATTGTATTCTGGAATTCTAATAAACAATAAAATAACCTCCCTCCCAAACGTGAGAAAACTGTAGAATCTGCGAAGAGGATGTGGAAGCTAATAACTCTTTGCTCCATCCAAATCCGAATTTGGATCTCTATAAAGGATGGGGGCAGGGGGCAAAGATGGCAACTGCCACTGTGTTATCAAAGTCCCATCCTCTTTTTTATGAGGCTCTCGGATTCTCTACATTTCTCAAATACTGTCTTCTGTTCAGAAAGATCTGGACAAATCAGAACAGGTTTGTGAGGATAGAAACAAATTCCTGCAAAAAGAGAGAGAGAGAGAGAGAGATTGAGGGAAAGGGGTATGCTTAGTCTTGGGAAAAGAAGGCTGGGTAGGTAGTAATATCAAACCCTTTCTTAGGCCACTGAAAGGAAGCCAGGAAGAAAAAGGTGTGGCCTGTTTTCCATCATTCTAGAGTACAGGATTAAGAATAAAGACCTCAAATTACAGGAAAGCAGATTACAACTGAGGGTTGGAAAGCGTTACAAGCAACTGATTACTCCCCCTCCCACCCCAAGTGAGGTGGCAGAACCAGGTTTTTTGCTGTTTTCGGAAGGCCACAAGAGATGGAATCTGTCTTATCTCTGGGGGAAGGATGTTCCAAAGGGCGGGTGTCAGCACTAGACCATTCGAGCATTCACACAATGACAGTCAGGAGCCCAGGAGCCCTTAACTGTTTAATGAAGCAAAATGACTAGGACAGAGGTAAAGCTGCGAATGGAGAATTCCCGCTAAAACATACATTTAAAACTACATTCCCTTGATTGCCTTCCTTTCCCACAAAAGTATGTCGCCCCCCTTTCCCATCCAGGTGGTGTTGCTCGTGTATCTCTACTGACTGGCCTTGATGTGAACCATCATAAATCTGTAGCCATAATAATGCAATTCACACTCCAACTCAACACCCCCTCCCATCCAGCGACAGAGAGTCTACCCCATTGATAAGGGAGTGATGGAAGATGCTCCGATAAGGGGTTCTGTGAACCTTTTGATCGGAGGAATCTGACAGCGGGAGCCATTGCGGAGAAGGCACGCCTCCTGGACCCTGCCAGATGAAATTCTCTTACAGACAGGGTCTGTAACATGCCCTCTCTGCATGACCGGGTGGGGCGGGTCGATGTAATGGGGATAAGATGGTCCCTCAGGTACCCTGGCCCCATGCCATGAAGGGCTTTAAAGGTAATAACCAACACCTTGAATTGCACCCGGAAGCAGACCAGTACCCAATGCAGCTCGCAAAGCAATGGTGTAATATGTGCCAATCTAGGGGCACCAAAAATTGCTCGTGTGGCTGCACTTTGGACCAGCTGTAGCTTCCGGATACTCTTCAGGGGTAGCCCCATGTAGAGCGCATTGCAGTAGTCTATATGGGAGATGACCAGGGTGTGAGTGACCATGCGAAGGGCCTCCCGGTCCAGGAAAGGGCGTAACTGGTGCATAACATGTTGTGCAAAGGCCCTCCTGGCCACGACTGCCACCTGCTCTTTGAGCAGGAGTTGTGAGTCCAGCAGGACCCCCAAGTTCCGCAGCAGGTCTGTCTGGGGCAGTGCAACCCCATCCAGAACCAAAGATGTTAAATTCCCGGATACCGAGGAGCCTCCCACCCACAGCCACTCCGTCTCACCAGGGTTCAGCTGAAGCCTGTTGTTCCCCATCCAGGCCCCCACAGCCTCCAGGCACCTGGAGAGGATGGTCACAGCATCACTTACTTCACCCAGGACGGAGAGATACAATTGAGTATCATCAGCATATTGATGATACCTCATCCCCTGGCGACCGATGATCTCAGCCACAGTTTCATGTAGATATTGAAGAGTAGCAGAGAGAGAACCGAACCCTGCAGCACCGCACAATGGAGGGGTTGAGGGTTGGATCTCTCCCCCCCATCACCACCGACTGGGACCGGCCCTGGAGGAAGAAGGTGAACTTCCTGAGCCACCCCAGAAGGATACTATGGTCAATGGCATTGAAAGCTGCTGAGAGGTCAAGAAGAGCCAGGATGGATGCACTGCCTCCATCCCACTCCTGCCAGAGATCATCTATAAGAGCGACCAATGCAGTTTCCGTTTGGCATCCAGACCTGAAACCTGAATGAAAGGGGTCTAGATAATCCGTTAGGTTATGATTTGTTTTATGATTTGTGTCTGGGAACCCAGTTTCTACTACTCTTTACTCTACCTAATTTTCAGGGTTAGGGATTGTGAAAACATTGTAGTTTGTCAGCCCTACTTGGTAGACCAGACCAAGAAACAGATGCCATGTAGGCCTAAAATTCCTTTCATTAGAATGGCTATAGTAACAAAATCTTACAAGTCTGAATGTGCTTCCTCTCCTTTCTCTTTTATATACATGTGAATTAGTGGGGAGTCTGCTTTTGTAACCCTCTGTCCTCATCTGGGCTTTCACAGTGTTTATCTACCTGCTGCCTTAGTAACAGATCTTCCCCCTCTCCATCGAGGTCATCCTCTTTAGTGTCTATATAATTGGGGGAACTCCAACATGGCGCCAAACACATCACTTTCCCCCCCGGACACGGGGGGGGGGGTCTCTTTTGCTTATCCTTGGCTTTATTTGTTATTGTTGTTGTTGCTTACCCTTATCCTTAGATGGTGTTGTTGTTATCATCATCAACTTCTCTTCATCCAGTCTTTAGACTAGCCTAGGAGTCATGGAGATATCATTGATGTTGTTGTTATTTTATGTATAAAAACAAAAAAACCAGAAAAAATAAAATGAAAAACAATAGAAACATAATATATTTTTATTTAAAAAGCAGACCTAGTTCCTTGAAATAATATTGATCAGTCTTTCCATTACAGCAATAAAGAACCAGTTCATAGACAGAAAGTGAACATCATCGATCCAGGATTGTAATCCAACCTTTCCAACACTGAATAATATTTCTTGCTGCACCTCATTCTCAGGGAATCCATGATTCTTTATGTAGTGATATTCCAATTTGTTTTTATATTGTTCAAAAGTACATGCACATTTTTCAACTGTACTGTTTCCATAACAAACATATGTGTCATGAGTAAGGACAATATGGATGTTAAACAAAAAAAGCCCATACCCTGTGAGCTTGTGCCCTGCACCCATTTTATGCTTCCAGAATGACATTAAAAACTAGCCCTTTTTAAACATCCTCTCAGGTGTTCTATAAAAGTAAAAAATATTTTGTTGAATTAGTGAATATTATAACAAAATATAATTTTTTAAAAAAAAATATCCATTTGTTTTCTATAAGAAAACGGAAGTCAAAGCAATGATCAATGATAAAACTGAAAATCAGGACAATTAAAAAATCCATTATCATATGATCGGCATAATTAATAGAAACATTTTAGAAGTTTGTCCTACCTACAAAAATGTCTTAATATAGGTGCTATGAAGATATCTTAATTAATTAATTAATTCTCAGGACGTAAAGGAATTAAAACAGTAGGTGTTTTATGTCTAGAATATCTTCAGCTGTCTAATAAGACAAGGGTACTTGGTTCATTGTCAGATTTCTATAATAGGACAAATCCAATATAATCTGGGTTCAATTTTCTATTTAAAAATGAAATCGTAACAACTTATATTACTATAAAATTAAGAGCCTAACACTGTAGAAAGATAGAGCAATTTTAAAATTTGAATAGTTTATTTTCATTATTTTTTCTTTTTCTTCTTTTTCTTCTTTTTATGTACTTGTTTGTTTTTTAACCTTGGCCGGAGCCCCCAGACAAAGTGGGGGGCATTGGTTCATCTCAGTGGGCAGGGATGCTGGTGACGTAACGGGCCTGGGTGGCGTTGGTGTGACTGGGGCGGCCCCTGAATAACTGGTCTGGGTCGGTATCTGGAGGTTTAAGAACAACTGGTCTGTGGGCGCGAATTTTAAATTTAAGATTGGAGAATTTAGGATTTAACTCTGGCCATCCCCCCCCCCCAACCTTTTAGTCATCACTAGCTTGTGAAGGCTCCTCCAGGGTGAATGGGGTACTCCCTCTCAGGTATGAGAGGTATGAAAGGGCATATGGGTTATGGCTGAGAATGAATGTATGGTAATACTCACCCCCTGAATGAGAGGCAGGAGGTGAGGAGTAGCAGATGGTGTGCCCCCTCTTGACTAGTGAGAGAAGCTGGGGGGGGCACAAAGAATGAGTGGGTGGGCAATGATACGGCTCTGACAGCACCGAGAGCAGGAGCTGGTGTGCTCGAAGGGCCCGCCATCGCACTGCAACTGATTGAGTGTGTGAGTGAGGGAGTGTTTGAATGGAGGAATCTCTATTTTTAACCGGGGATCTTCGTAGTCCAGGATTGGGGGCTAATGGACTGAAAGACTCGGGATTGTAGGGTGGGACAGAGGATTCAGGTGGTGACGGGCCAGGGATGTTATGACAGGAGCCATATACAGGGAAGACACCCCCAGTGTTTATTACCAGTGGCGTGTTCCAGCCCTCAGTGCTCAGACCCAGGTCCTGGTCAGCAGACCCACAGCGGCCCTGACCTCCGGCTGCTGCTTTCTAATGCCAGGTCAGTTAACAACAAGGCCCCCCTCATTTGCGACTTGATTGTGGAGGAGGGGGAAGACCTGGCATGTATTACCGAAACCTGGCTGGGCCTGGAAGGAGGTGTGCCTCTTTCAGAGATGTGCCCAGCTGGGTGTTGAGTATGGCACCAGCTGAGATCTCAGGGCAGGGGAGAAGGGGTGGCCATTGTCATCCAGGAAACTCTGGTGGCCTTCAGGGGCCATGCTCCACAAGTTACCGGTTGTGAGACCGTGTTTTTCAAGTTGGGTTCCCAGGAACAGTTGGGGGTGTTGCTACTGTACCAACCTCCCTGCTGCGTGGCAACCTCCCTGCCTGAGCTGCTGGAGGCTGTCTTGGGGTTGGCAGTGGAGTTCCTCAGGCTTATGGTTCTGGGGGACTTCAACCTGCCATTCCTGGGACAGGCCTTGGAGGCAGCTTGGGAATTTATGGCCACCATGGTGGCCATGGACCTGATTCAGATTATTTGGGACCCAACTCAGGACAGTGGCCTTACTCCAGATCTAGTTTTCTTGTTGGAGCAGTGGCAACGTGTTCTGAGGGGAGCAGTACATCTTTCCCCTTTGTCATGGTCAGATCACACCCTGGTGAGCCTGAGATTCTCCTATGCTGCCCCCCTCCACAGGGAGGCAGGACCTATTCGATTGGTCCACCCACAGCGGCTAATGGACCTGGTGGGGTTCCAGAGGGTGCTGGGGGTTATACCTGAGGATCTGCTGTACGATCCAGTGGAGGCCCTGGGGGCTGCCTGGAATAGGGAGGCAGCCAGGGCCTTGGACAGGATCGTGCCTATGTGGCCTCTCTTGTCCCATCGAACCCGACACTCCTTGTCATTTATGGAGGAGCTGAGGGTTCTGAAGAGGATTAAGAGACGCCTAGAGCACAGGTGGAGGAAGACAAAGACCGAATCTGACCGAACACAAGCTAGAGCTGCAATTAAGGCCTACTTTGTGGCGGTAAGATTGGCAAAACGTCAGTATTTCTCCACTCTTATTGCATCCGTGGAATGCCAACCAGCGGCCCTGTTTAGGATTACCCGATCCCTTTTGGGGAAAAGGGATTCGGAGATCCATCTACAGGGCCGAGCTGAGGAGTTTTCTGGGCATCTGCAGGATAAAATTGCTCAGATGTGTTCCAAGTTGGACTCTGAGTGTGAGGCAGGGTCTGTGGAGATGCCCGGGGAATGTTCTTACTTAGTTATCTGGGAATGGTTTGATCCTGTTGAGACTGAAGAAGTGGACAGAATCCTCCGGACTGTAAATGCCACCACTGGCCAATCAGATCCATGCCCCTCCTGGCTGGTGAAGGCAGCTCAGGAGGGGATATGTGGTTGCATCCAGGCAATGGTGAATGCATCCTTGAGAGAGGGGGTATTTCCGGCAGCCTTCAAGGAGGCGCTGGTGCGCCCCACTCCTCAAGAAACCATCGCTGAACCCTAGTGTACTGGACAACTTTGGTCCAGTCTCTCACCTTCCCTTTTTGGGGAAGGTGGTAGAGAAAGTGGTGGCGTTGAAGCTCCAGAGGATCCTGGAGGAAACTGATTATCTGAACCCCTTTCAGTCAGGTTTCAGGCCCGGTTATGGGACGGAAATGGCATTGGTCACACTTATAGATGATCTCTGGCAGGAGCGGGATGGAGGCAGTGCATCCATCCTGGCTCTTCTTGACCTCTCAGTGGCTTTCGATACCATCGACCATGGTATCCTTTTGGGTCAGCTCAGAGAATTTGGGGTGGGCGTGTACGCTGGTTCACCTCCTTCCTCCAGGGCCAGTCCCGATCGGTGTTGATAGGGAGCGAGAGATCCAGCCCGTGGCCCCTCCTTTGTGGGGTGCCGCAGGGCTCGGTACTCTCTCTGCTCCTTTTTAACATCTACATGAAACCTCTGGGTGAGATCATCCATCACCACGGGATGAGGTATCATCAATATGCCAATGATACTCAATAATATATCTCCATCCCGGGTGAAATAAGTGATGCCGTGACCACCCTCTCCAGGTGCCTGGAGGCTGTGGGGGCCTGGATGGGGAACAACAGGCTTCGACTGAACCCTAGCAGAGTGGCTGTGGATTAATGGCCCCTCAGGTTCTGCGAAATTGTCATCTTTAGTGCTGGATGGGGTTGCACTGCCCCAGACAGACCTGGCCCGTAACTTGGGGGTCCTCTTGGACTCACGGCTCCTGCTCGAAGAGCAGGTGGCAGTTGTTGCCAGGAGGGCCTTTGTGCAACTTCATGTTGTGCACCAGTTACGCCCTTTCCTAGACCGAAAGGCCCTTCGAACAGTCACTCAATTGTACCTCTCTGTCCTGGGTGAAGTAAGTGATGCTGTGACCATCCTCTCCAGGTGCCTGGAGGCTGTGGGGGCCTGGATGGGGAACAACAGGCTTCAGCTGAACCCTGGTAAGACGGAGTGGCTGTGGGTGGGAGGCTCCTCGGTATCCGGGAATTTAACATCTTTGGTTCTGGATGGGGTTGCACTGCCCCAGACAGACCTGCTGCGGAACTTGGGGGTCCTGCTGGACTCACAACTCCTGCTCAAAGAGCAGGTGGCAGTCGTGGCCAGGAGGGCCTTTGCACAACATGTTATGCACCAGTTACGCCCTTTCCTGGACTGGGAGGCCCTTCGCATGGTCACTCACACCCTGGTCATCTCCCATATAGACTACTGCAATGCGCTCTACATGGGGCTACCCCTGAAGAGTATCCGGAAGCTACAGCTGGTCCAAAGTGCAGCCACACGAGCAATTTTTGGTGCCCCTAGATTGGCACATATTACACCATTGCTTTGCGAGCTGCATTGGGTACTGGTCTGCTTCCGGGTGCAATTCAAGATGTTGGTTATTACCTTTAAAGCCCTTCATGGCATGGGGCCAGGGTACCTGAGGGACCATCTTATCCCCATTACATCGACCCGCCCCACCCGGTCATGCAGAGAGGGCATGTTACAGACCCTGTCTGTAAGAGAATTTCATCTGGCAGGGTCCAGGAGGCGTGCCTTCTCCGCAATGGCTCCCGCTGTCAGATTCCTCCGATCAAAAGGTTCACAGAACCCCTTATCGGAGCATCTTCCATCACTCCCTTATCAATGGGGTAGACTCTCTGTCGCTGGATGGGAGGGGGTGTTGAGTTGGAGTGTGAATTGCATTATTATGGCTACAGATTTATGATGGTTCACATCAAGGCCAGTCAGTAGAGATACACGAGCAACACCACCTGGATGGGAAAGGGGGGCGACATACTTTTGTGGGAAAGGAAGGCAATCAAGGGAATGTAGTTTTAAATGTATGTTTTAGCGGGAATTCTCCATTCGCAGCTTTACCTCTGTCCTAGTCATTTTGCTTCATTAAACAGTTAAGGGCTCCTGGGCTCCTGACTGTCATTGTGTGAATGCTCGAATGGTCTAGTGCTGACACCCGCCCTTTGGAACATCCTTCCCCCAGAGATAAGACAGATTCCATCTCTTGTGGCCTTCCGAAAACAGCAAAAAACCTGGTTCTGCCACCTCACTTGGGGTGGGAGGGGGAGTAATCACCCCTGGAGATGGTTAGTGCCCTAAAACAACCTCGTAGATACACTTGAGTGATACTCCAACTAGCATCATCATCTGGATTTTATACTGTATTTATCTTCACTATTATATTTGTATTTATATCTAGCCATGGCATTTTAATGTTTTTATTCTTGTAAACCACCCAGAGTCCCCCCTTTGGGGGAGATGGGCAGTGGCAAAAAAAATCTAATAAATAAAAAATAAATAAAACACACAATTTGTGTCTAACACACTGTTTGCTCATTTGTAGCTGACCATTTTGTGTGAATCCTGCCACTATGGTTTGTAAAATATGGCTTATGGTTTAGTGTGTGATATGAAAGTTAACTGAGTTTGGTCAACAAACTGTAATTAAGGAAAACATGGCTTAATACAATATGTGATCCATGTCAGAAATAAGGAGAGCAACGCTTTAACAAATGTAATGTCTCCCTTGAGTTGAGGTGGACTCCCGCTGACTTCATGGAGAGCCTATGCTGCTCTCTTCTGGAGTAATTGCTGGCTTTTAAGTTTAACCTGAGCTCTGAGACCCCTGTGGGTCACCCATCAAAGGGCATACTACCCAGCCTGACACTCTGGGTTCACCCAAGGGCCCTGGTGCTGCTACTGATTCTTCTGGGCTGTTGGTCAGGCCCTTCTTTTCTGTGAGAGAGGGGCCCTCTAAGTTATTTAGGGGACCTTCAGTGTTGTTTTTTAAGGGCATTGCGAAGAAATGTATTAAATAAAACAAAGACTAATTGGTTGAAGTTGAAGCTTAGATAACTCAGAATAAAAGTAATAAATCTATGCTTTGTAAAAGAGAAAAAGGGGAATGGAAATGTGTTTATCAGTTTTAAGGTTGAGAAAACAGGAGCCCTGATTGTGGAAAGTTTTGCTTTGTTGCCAAAACCTGGACTCAATTCGTTCCTGATCAAACATTTTAAGAGCAGATTAAATGAATGCCCCTATTTATTAGTCTCTGAATTTGGCAAAAAAAAGAGAGAGAGAAAACAAATGTGCTGCCTGCATCCTTGCAGAACAGGGCAAGACTAAACCCTGAGCCATTAAGCAGAGGTAATCAACATATAATGAAGCAGGTAATTAATGTAATTAGAGCAGATCCTAATTCTCCTGAATCATCAAATACTTTACGGCCAACCCTTAAATCAGAGCAGTTGGAATTATTGGGAAAATGATTAATGAGGAGCCTGGAATTAGCTTTTCACGATTTCTGGGATGCCATGAGCTGCCAATGTGATAGAAAAGCATCTCGGAGGATTCTTTCTAGGCACTCTAGTTCATCCTGGGGCTTGTAATTGCTTGGTTCATACTGAGGCATGGTTTGTTCAAAGTGTGGTTGAATAAGCCATTATGGCAGAGTACACACAACAGGCTAATTCATAAAGCATGGCTTATAAACCCTCTTGCTACAAACAACAAACCAACCAAGTTATTTATAAAAAAAAATAAAGGCGGGATAAAAATAAATAAATAAATAAATAAATATTTAAAACCAAGCAATTATGCTTAGTGTGAGGTGCGAAGGCAAACTTCGTTCCTCTCCTTGCTTTAAACAGTGGCAACTAAAACCTAAAACCATAACAAGAGGGAGTTCAATTACTGTTATTCACTCTCTAGACAGCATGTCTACGGGTGGATAAAAAAGGCAAGATAGCGGATGCAATTGAAACCCCACCCCCTTTTCACATCTGAGGTTTTGATTGCACGATTGCGGCCACCATCTTGACTTTTCTTGACCGCCCCTGTGGACTGCCCTGGGTAGAAGCCTTAATGATGTCATATGTATCATGATATCACCATGCAAATGACCCGATTTGTGTCATCTGTGTTGCTGAAATAAATTGTGTTACTTAATTGACCATGTGTGTAGCTGTCATTCAGAACAGCTGAGAGCCACTCAGTTGGCACTAAAACAGCCAGGAGACCCTGGCGAATAGGTTTCTCCTTGCTCTTCCAAAAGCTCAATTAGAAAGTCTTAAGGATCTGCAGACCTCTCCCAATCTTAACTTGTCTCACCCACCTGTTTCAGCCCAGCCGAGTGATGTTGTGGCCTAAAGCTTCAGTTAGAAAAGACTTTGCTAATGGACGCTGTGGCAGCAGGATATATCAGAGGTCACCTTTTCAAGAGTATTTCTGCCCATCTGAGAGAGGGTGTGTCTGTATCACTGGGGCCTCTCCTTGTAGAAATCATTGGCCCGAGATGTGCATCTGGCCTGCTCTTCTTGCATTTCAGAAGACTCTTGAAGCCATTTTATTTTGGCAAGCTTTTGGCTCAAAGGGTGACTGTGGATAGCCATCTGATATAATCTTGATTAGTATTACTTTTATTCTCGAGGTTTTGTTGCATTATCTGTCATACATGGCCCAGAGCCTTGGACTGGGGCAGTCTACAAATATTGCAAACAAACAAACAAACAAACAAATACAGGCAGTGCTGTCCAGATGTTTGGGAGAAGTGGAATTATAGTTTAAAACACCTGAAGAACACCACGTTGGGGAACCTGGTATTAGAGAGTAGCAGCCACCCTTACTTGCAGCACAGGTTCTTGCTGCAAAATCTGTAGATATTTATGAGAAGTCTAAAGCATTTTACGAAGATTTGTGAATTTCCTCCTGGTAGGATGGGGTAGTTCATCCTTGCACAGGACAGAGAAATTCTCCTGTATTTATTAAACCAATTCTCCTCCAATTTGATGCAAAAGAATTTGCTTTTGCTTTTTTTTTTCTCAAAAGAGAAGAAAAGTTTGAAGAAATCATTGTGGATGGAGTGTGTGGTCTTCTTGTCCAAAGGTGCAAATATCCTCCTTTTCTCTGCATGGTCTTTCTTGGCTTTGGATACATTCATTCAAGCCTGGGGGTGGCGGGGTCAGGAGGGAAATCTGTCCCTGAGTTTTTCAGTATTGTGCTTCTGTCATCATTAATCAATTACCTTAAAAAATGGTGGGAGAATCTCTCTTCCTCGTGAAAGTTGGGGGAAAAAAATGAATGTATCTTTCAGTGAGCAATTTAGAAAAGCTATTGTTGTCCGGGTATAGTTCACATATTTCTAACCTTGAATTTGATCCTGTCCAGCAATAATTTTCTGAATCTGCTGGGGTGAGCATCTCTCTTTCTGTTTTCACCCTCTGAGATTCACCTGGCTGCCAATTTTGTTGGAAGCTGAGAGTTATTTCTCCTTGTGGCAACTTTGGAGTCACATTAAACTGTCTCCATTGGCTAATTAAAGTTGAGAGGCTCATTGGAGGATACAGTTGGGCTGGGCAGGAAGAGAAGTTCTGTCTTTACCTTCCTACACATCCAATCCTCATTTTCAATGCTGCACAGGAAGCATTGTCTCTCTGAGCCCAAGAAGATTGACTTCAGCATAGAAATCCAGAGGGATCCTTCTGGAATGAAAAGGGAGGACATCCGTGGCTGGAAAGTGGCCATGGAGAGCAGTCATCAAACAAAGAAATTCAGAATGAATTTAGGGCTTCTTTTCAAGAGTTGACAAATGATGTAAGAAATTTCACTGGATATTTCTAGACTATGTCTAGAAATGCAAATTTCAGAGCATAACCCTCATCAGGAAAAACATTTGAGGAATTCCGGAAACAAGCAAAAGAGTTCCCATAAAGCTAGTAGAACTGGGCAGGTGGTAACAGTACATAGTAGAATTGGGTACAAATGGCCTTTTGAGCTTCTCTGTCCACTTTGGTGGATGATTTCTCTGAATTTGTCTAGGGAAGTGAGCAGGGATCCCTACAAGGTATGGTCAAAAAGTTAAGATGGTGGCTGTGATGATATGATCAAAGCTCCTTCTGTTTTGTTTTGTTTTTTATGTTTGATGCACATGCAACACACATAAAAAACAATCAGAGCTTCACTCGCACTATTGCAGCTGCCATCTTGTCTTTTCTGACCACATCCTGAGGACATCCCTGGAATGAGACATTTTCCAACAATTTCTCAAGGATCATACTTTGTGATGACTGAAGCACCATTACTGGGGAAGCAAAAGCCACAGAAAGGTTTTCCTCTTGCCATTTTTCCTTGGGATTGAACGCTAGTGTTGGAAGCCAAGGGGGCTGCATTGGAGAGAGGATTAGGTGATAATTGCAGGGCATTCACACTCATCCCTTGGCCAGCTGTTCACTAAGTAAGGGCAGGAATGCAAGAACACTGCCCTGCACCCAGGAGAAATTCTCCAAAATGCTCCCCTTTGATAGGCTGACCATATTTCCTTGAGACAAAAACAGGACATTGGGATGGCAAAACAGGGCAGGGCTGGGTGACAGGCTGGATCGGCAGGCAGGAACTTCTCCCACTTTCTCAGGCTGGGAATCTTCGGATTCCTTCATTTGCGAGAGGCAAGGCTGGGCTGGAGAGTCTAGTGAACGGTTGTCCCTGACAAGCCGTTCCTCCTCTGGCCATGCTTTTAAGTTCTTTTCTTCCCGCCATTTCAAGGCAGGAGCCAGTTGGCTCACCCTTTGATCATCGCCTATCAGTTGATCCTGTTTTTTTCTTTTTAGGTTTCCCGCCGGGTTGAGCTCTGCAGCTTTTTTCCTGCTATTTCTGCTGAGCTCCCCCTCCTTCCACTCAAAGTCAGACTGCATTGACAGGTTCACGGGAACTTTCAAATTTTTAAGTAAAGTTTTTAAGAAAACGGGACAAAATGGACATTTATATTAAAACGACAGGACGGTCTGGAAATGTTAAAAAAACGGGACTGTCAGGTTCAAAACGGGATTTATGGTCAGCCTACCCTTTGAGATAAACAAACAAACAAATAATCTTTCCCCAGTAGGCTGAATAGAAACAGGCAGAAAGCCACATTGGAGCCTTGCTTTAGCTGGTACTAGCTAATGCCAGCCCAACTGCGACGTGATTGTGAGAGAAGAAAGCTTGCCATGGGGGTGTGACAATATATCTGTCATGTTCACCGTTCCAATGTTGCTGGTACATTGTAACGTTTCGCATGTCATTTCACTGATACGTGTTTCATCTGGGAAGGGCGAAGGATTCCATCTCGGGGAGTTGTTATCTGTTGGCTGCTGGGTTGGAATGTGTTTGGGTTATCTCATGTGTTCAAGGTTACTTTCCCAGGATGGCAGTTCAAACGGTTACCAGCACCTGGGGGTGGGGGGGAGTTTGCAACGGCAGGGTGAGGGGAGGGATTACGTTTGAGCCGAGGGTTTTTAGTTTGTATTTGGCGCGCTTTTATTCATTCTCAGCTTTCTCTGTATTTGCATACTATTCTTTTAATAAATCAGATATCATTAAGTACCTGCTTGTGAGTCTGAATCTATTAGGATAGGCAACCACTACAATATCCCTCTAGGGTTTTATCCTATACTTTTGCTATTTTTTTTCCTGAAGATTTTCTGTGCCAGGAGAAGCACATGTGAAATTCTCAAGAGAAAAGGGTTTGGACTGTTTCCCGCCAGAACTGCGTATGCTGCCCTTCCTTGTGCCCTACGGCTGCTCTCTCTTTTGCCCCAGTGAAGTGCAGGTGTTGGATGGAGATGGGAGATGTGCCATGGGGTTGCGTATCCTGGCAGGAATCCATACGGTGGACGCTTAAACAAATTCCCCTGCTTCACTCCTTCTGTCCACACCCAGAGGCTTCCCTCTTCTGCTATTGACATCAGCTGAAGAATCCACCTGCAGAAGTTCCCTTAACATCTGCTTTGTGGATCTCAGTTGCAGCTGCCTCCTTACATTATGGAAGAAACTGGATCGGAGTTTCTCGGTGACCTGGGCAGGGAAGAGGTAGGGTAGAGATTATGCTGAAGATGTAGCCTCAGGGTCTCCAAGTAGGGCTGGGAAGCCTTTGGCCTTGAAGCCTTGCAAGTTCCTGGCCAATCAGGGTAGACAATATTGGGGAGGTGAACCAAGGTTTTCTTCAGGGGTTGTGTTCATACTACCCATTTCCCTTAAGTCCTGAGATAATCCATTAGCTAGATTCATACAAGACACTGAACTATACACAAATCAAATAGCCTGGGTTCATACTGCATAACCCACAAAAATCAATAATCAATCAAAATAATAATCAATCATGGGGGTGGTTAGCGCCTTGAAGGGGCCCCCGGGAAATTATATGTATTTAAATTAAGATCTTTGGATTTGCCATCTTGGATTTTATATTTATATTTATATGTTTAGAAATTTTGCTTTTATTGTATTTTAATCTCTAGTTATTTTAATTTTATTGTAGCTCAAGGGGATGTATGCAGCCTTTCTCCTCCAACAATGTTGTGAGATTGGCACATCACTAGAGTAGCCTAAGGAATAACCTCTGTGGTTACGTCTGACTTTCTCACATGGAACCACATAGGGGATAAATGAAGTCCCACATTAGCTCTGCACTGCGTATTTGGGAGATGAAATCAAGATGTTCGGGCTGTACTGATTTCATCTCCTGGCAGGCGATGGCTGCTGCTGGGCCTTCCCCACACCCAAGGTTCGTTTTGCCTTTTCGTTTGCCTTCTTCTGACCCAACTGGCTTCAGCCTGCCATGTTAATCTGCCGAGGAGAAAGATTCTAAAATGGAGCTTCTCTAATCTGCTGACCTTTGGTCCCATCATACGCCTGTTTGTAGAAGAAAGGGGAACCTTAAGTTGATGAAGCAAGCAGGCTGTGCTCCGGTATTACCAATTCTCGGATTCAAGCACCTGGCACAAGTAAACAGGTGAGTAAACATCTACTAAGGTTGGTGTAAAGGAATTTAGAGATGACCTTGGAATGAAAGAACTGTCAAGGAGGGACTTGGAGAAGCCATTACATACCGTAGTCCAGAAGTTGAAGTGACATGAGAAAGAAAGAGGTTTTTCTTCTTTTTCTTTTTGTGTGTCAGAAGGGGACAGAGAGAAACTCTGGCAGGCTTTCAAGATTCTGTTATTATACCTCACAACAATAAAGCAGAGTTCCAGTAGTTTGATCTGACCTGCTTCCAAGGGTTGACAGTTGGTGACTAACCATCCAAACAGTTTAGACCGGCCATTTTTCATTCTTTGGGGCAGGCAAGCAAACAGTGGGACAACACATGCCTGGTGGGTGTTTTCACTGAAGCTTGGGTAACAAGGATGCCCACAGGTGTGTGTGTATGTGTGTGTGTGTGTCAAAAAAAAAAATCAAGGTGGCAAGCTGCAACCGCACAATGGAAGCCCCAGCTCTTTTATATGTGTGTTGTGCAGGTGACACACATAAACAAGGATGAGGCTTTGATCACCTGATTATGGCTGCCATTTTGAAGTTTTTGACCTCCCTGTAGATGCCTCTGATGGATAAGCATCTTGCAGTCCTTTGAGTTCCCCTTCTGGGATTGCTGGACCCTCTTGGACAAGACTACTGAAAACTGACAGCACAGTTTCCTGCTGGTCAGGTAGGAAATCGATGTAGGGGAAGCCATGCAACAGGCATATGACAGATATAATTCAAGTCCCCCCTCCAATAATCGTAACCTTATTCTAACCCTAACCATAACCTTCCAATCAATTCTCACTCTTGTCTTTGATATGGTTCTACCTTGCTTTACAGCCCTCAATTCATCCCTCCCCACCCCACCCCACCCCCTGCTAAATAAGGCTGCAGTGTCTGATCTCAGCATTTTAGTGTGGTTGAGCCAGGTTAGTAGAATCATAGAGTTGGAAGGGGTTGTAGATGTCATCTAATTCCCCCCTGCCCCCCATAAAGCATCTCTGACAGACAGCTGTCCAACCTCTGTTTGAAGACCACCAGAGAGCTTATCATTTCAGGTGACAGCCTGTTCCACTTGTTGACAACTTGTACAGTCAGTAAATTCCTCCTAATGCCTAACTTGAACCTACTTCCTTGTAGTTTTGGGATCTGGTCCTGCCCTCTGGGGCAATAGAGAATAACTCCATTCACTCACTCACTCCTTTGGATATTGGGAGATTGCTATTGTATTGTCCTTTAGTCTTTTCTGTAGATTAGAAGAGACCCAGATCCTTTAACTGTTCCTTATGCTGGTCTATGACTGTAATAATAAAGCTTTGATTTGATTTGATTTAACTGCTCCCCATTGGTCTTGGTTTCTGGCCCTTCACAATCTTGATAACCCTCCTCTGCAGTGCCCAGAACTGGACAGGGTACTCCAGATGATGTCTGACCAGGGCAGAATAGATGGGACAGTTACTTCCTGTGACCTGGACTCTATGCTCTTGTTAAAGTATCAACAAATAGTATTAGCCTTTTGAGTAGTTGCATCACATTGCTGGCTCACCAGAACCTTTTCACACGTACTACTGCCAAGCCAGGTACCTAGATGGGAGACTACAAGGGCACACCATGGCTGCGTAGTCTTGATTGGGAAGTAACACACACACACTAAACCAATTCACCATGGCAAACCACTTTCCTATTGTGGCCAAAGAAGCTGCACAGCCATATCTGTGAGCTCAACTTGAAGGAGACTTTACTTCTTACCTCTCCAACCTCCACCTAAAGCCACTGAGTCTTGCATCCTTGGTCTTGCTTTGGGCCCACCAAAAACAGACACTGCCCCCTTTTCCTGCTTAGATCTTTGGAGGTTCAGTCAGTGCCCAAAGCAACTAGATCTGCCTAGATGTTCTTTTTCTCTTCTAAGATCACTTTTCTACAGTTCCCATACAAAGGTTCCAGTCAACGAAGGTGGAGAATCACAAGCAGGTGCTTTATAGTGAATCACATACATTAATGTCAGATAATTTTTTGGTGGAAAGGCAGAAGAACACAGATCCACTAAATAAACATCTCTTCCACAGAGTCTGTGGTGGAGGCAAAATGTAATTTCAAATATTAGCAGTTAAGATTACCCAAAGAAGATAAATTGGGCTAAAAAAAGATGACTGGCTGGAAGTAACCAAGTGAGTTCCCACAGCTGAGAATGGACTTGAACCTAGGTCCCCCTGGTCCTGGTTCAACAGACTAGCTGCTGAACTTTTGGAAAAGTAGAAACATTTTAAATAACTATTACAATAGATCAGAAGTCTTGGTATATGGCAGGGAGGGAGAAATTGTGATCCTCCAGAAGTTGCAGAACTACAATTCCCAGCATCCTCTGCCCCTGGTCATTCTGGTTGGTGCTGTTGGAAGGTACATGTGGAGGAGGGTTACAGGTTCCCCATGTCTGACACTGAGATGTCTGTGGAGCGTGGAATGAGGAATGAAACCAGGCGTCAACCAACTGATTCCTATAAAATTCAGCTGGGTGAAGTACAGAATTTTTTGAAGCAGATTTCAAGACTTTCAATGTTAATAGCATCTTTTCATGATCTTGGTGTGGTCTTGAATGATGTGCATGCCAGACTCCGTTTATTGTCAGTTAGACACTAATTTGATTAACTCTTAAGAAAATTAGTCCAGAATCACAAGTACTTTCATGTGATTGATATTCAATGCTGAGATGACGTGCTGCACCAGATAAAAAGAAAACCCTATAAAACTTTTACTGTGTTGTGCAAAGGTGGTGTGCAGACTTAGATTTATACAGCCTGGAAGCAGAGCCATGTTTTAACAACTTTTGAAACAGCCACAGGGTGGGAGCCCTACAAATCTCTGGGGGAGGCTCTTCCAGGTGGCAGGCACCACAACAGAGAAGGCATGCTGCCCAGGTCCCGATAGATGACATTGCTTGATTGAGGGGACCTGGAGTGCACCCATTTTGCTCTATCTCCCTGGGCAGCAGAAACAATTGGAGATTGGTGGTCCCCCAGACAAGCAGGCTCTATGCCATTTAGGGGCTGGCCTGTTCAAATAGAAACTTTTGCCTGGATTCACACCCCTTCATCCTGGCTTTGCTTGGCCCCTTGAATTATGACTGACAGCTTCCAGTCTCCCTGGTGTCAGGCAATACATGAAAAATTAAAATCCTGCAGCTTCTCGTGAGCAGCCATTACCTTGATGGGCTATGAATGTGCATTAGCCAATCTTAAACAACATGCCATCAACTTACAGCTACGATCAGATTTGTCAGTCTTGCCCAGAAGCATCCTCTTGAACCACTCCACACATTTGCTTCGTCCTAGCTCAGTTGCATAACAACCCTTGAATTTAGTCGGGCTTTGACTTTGGCTAGATTTGATGCCCTTCCAACAGCAGTCACTGAGGGGAGATACCAGAACATCCCTTCTGAACGGAGATTGTGCCCATGTGGTGGAAGAGCAATTGAAATGCCGGAACATGTTATACCGTCCTGCTCCCTCGCCAGGAATTACTATCCCCACCCATCACCCTGGTCGCCCCGATTCCTTCTATCTCAAATTGCTACTATCAGATCAGTCTGATTCTACTTCAATGATTGCAGCCAAATACTGGTTCAGCATTTGTACAATACGCAATAATTTTTCTTCAAACACCTCTGAGATATTTTCCATTTGGAAATTTTTCAAATGCAGCTGTCCATTTAGACACTGTTTTATAACAATGTACTGTCAACTGATTCTTACTTCTGTCTTATTTTCATTAATAGCTGCCAGAATCTTTTTAACAAAATAGACAAATAGTCACTATAATTGGAGTTTATAACTTTTAGTTTTGAAACCATAATCTCTTCTTATGTATTCTTCTTCCTTATACACTACATCACTGCATTTCCTCTAGATATATTAACATTAATTACAATTCTTTCCATGGATTTTACCATTATAATGGCTTTGTACTTTAGATTGGTAATTTTACTATACTGTTATTCTAAACAATCATTTACTTGCCTTATTCAACCTGCATAATGACTTACTATATTAATTTTTATGTCCAAAATTCTTAAACTTAAACTTACAATTTTACTTGTATTATTATATGATTTTATAGCTTGTTTTATTCTATATTCTAGTTAATTTTTGTGCTGTATAGGCTGCACTGATACTCAGTGAGTTAATGTGACTTTTTTCCAAAGATTTGTTTTGCTGGTCCATGACCAAAATAAAATGATTTTAAAATGCCATGTAGGGCTTTATGGGTAAAAGCAGCATCTTGAACTGCATCCAGAAGCCAACTGATAACCAGGGCAGTTCACAAAACAGGGATGACACATGGGCATAATGTGACCAGTGCACCACTGCCCATGCCACTGCATTCTGGGCCAGCTGTAACTTCCAAGTGGATTTCAAGGGTAGTACTGCATAAAGCACATTGTAGGAATCAAGTTGAGAGGTGACTAGGGCATGAGTGATTAGCTGAAGGTCCTCTCTTTCTAAGAAGGGGCACAACTGGCACACAAGATGGACCTGTGCAAAGGCCCTCTGTCACAGATGCCACCTGCTTTTTGAGAAGTTGCTGTGAGTCCAGGAAGATACTCAGATTGCATACCAGTCTTGAATGGGGAAGTGCCACCCCATTCAAGACCACAAATGAAAAATCCTCATATTCAGGGAGCCCAAATAACCAGGATTGTAGGATTGAGCCTCCCCATCCAGACCTGAACAGTCTTGAGATGCCAGGTGGGGACACTGAGAGCATCACCTGGGTGGCCTGGGGTCAAAAATACAACTGGGCCCTAAACCAACAGATGACCTCATCCAGTGGTTTCTTGTAGATGCTAAACAGGTGGGCAACAGCATCAAGCCCTGAGGCACCCCACAAGTGAGAGGTGAGGATGTGACCTCTCACCCCATCAACACTGAATGGAACAGACCACAGAGGAAGGAGAAGGACCATGTAGAACAGTACTTCCCACTCTCAAACCCCATAGCTGATCCAGAAGGATACCATGGTTGATGGCATCAAAAGCCATTGAGAGATCAGGGATCATGATGGATGGATGCACTGCCACCACCCCAGCTCCACCGAAGGTCATCAGCAGGCATGACCAATGTTATTTCTGTACTGTACCCCAACCGGAAATCTGACTGAAACAGCTCCAGTTAATCAGCTTGCTCCAAGATCCTCTGCAACTGCAAACACCTTCTCAATAATCTTCCCTAAAAGGGGAAAGTTGGATGGCTGTTCAGCATGGTTGGGTCCAGTGAGGGCTTTTTGAGGTAGGGATGCATCACTCTCTTTCAAAGAGGGGACTACCACCCCTCCCTCAATGAAGCTGACACTGTCACATGGACCCAACTACAGATCACTTCCTGGGTGGTCTTAATAACCAGGAAGGCCCTGGATCTAATAAACGGGTGGCTGAACTAACAGATTGGAGGTCCTTGTCCACATCATTGGGAATCACAGGTTCAAATTCAGTCCAGAGAATTGCACAAGACTATGCCCAGGTATCTTAGTTGAACCAGCTTACTCAGGGTCCAACTCTGAGTAGATCTGAGCAACTTTATCTGCTAGATGGCTTAAATATTCTTCACAGCAGTCCTGTAGGCGTTCCTGTGGCCCTTTCCTCTCCAGAAAAGAATGGGTTACCTTAAACAGGCCATTGGACATTTATGAGGGGATGCAATAAGGGTGGAGAAGTAATGTTTAGTCATTCTTATCACCACAATGTAATATCACCACAATGTAATTCTGAATGTAGGTCCTTGCTGGTATTTGGTTAGATTCACTCCTTGTCTTCCTCCAGGGGTACTCCAGACATCTCTTCCATTGCTTTATCTCTCAGAGCTCCTTGGAAAACAAAGGTGCACCCCAGGATCAGCACACAGGGAGAGGCCGCACAGGAGCAATGTGGTTCAAGTCCTCTGCCACACGCCTGTTCCAGGTTGCAACCAAGGCCTCAGTCGACCTGCCCACCAGATCCTCAGGAAAAAACCCAAGCTTCGTATGTGTCAGGCCATCAATGATATGGGACAGGTCCATGGTTGCCATGGAGACCATGAATTCTCCAGACTCAACATTACCAAATTATAATCCCCAAGAGGATCCCTCCTCCTATTTTTCCCCATGACAATAATCCTATGAGGTAGGTTGGGTTGAGAGAGAGGGACTGAGTCAAAGACCCCAGTGAGTTTCCATGGCTAGAGGGTAGACTAGAACCTGAATCTCCCCATGCCTAGTCCAGCACCTTCCCCACTACCCGATACTGCAGTGAGAACCTGGCCCAAATATGGCACAACCCCTGTCTCTACCTGAGTCCCAGAGAATAAGAAAAGTGCCCACTCGCTTTAAAAGTTGAGAGAGAAAGCAAAGCGTATGTTGTTCCCTTTTCTCCCCATCTCCCCATGAGGACAGAAGCTTAGACCTGCAAAGCCTGTAACTGCCTCCTGAATTTCACTCATCTTTTTGCACCTTCAGCATCTCTCTAGGTAAAGGTAAAGGTTTCCCTTGACGTAAAGTCCAGTCGTGTCCGACTCTAGGGGGCGGTGCTCATCTCCGTTTCAAAGCCTTGGAGCCGGCGTTGTCCATAGGACACTTCCGGGTCATGTGGCCAGCATGACTCACGGAACGCCGTTACCTTCCCGCCGAAGCGGTACCAATTAATCTACTCACATTTGCATGTTTTCGAACTGCTTGGTGTGCAGAAGCTGGGACGAGCAACGGGAGCTCACCCCGCCGCGCGGTTTCGAACCGCCGACCTTCCGATCGACAGCTCAGCGGTTTAACCCGCAGCGCCACCGCGGCCCTTTTTCAGCATCTCTCTAGTGTTGGAAAATTCCAGTGGGTGATTTCCAATTCAGTTTGCTCCCTGCACACTCCCAGTCAGTCCCTCTGTCTGGATCCAAGCAAGCACAGACGCTGCTCAGTTCTGGTAAAACAAATGACTTGATGGGACAAAACAGTGGAAGGAAGATTCCTCTGGGATAGGATGGAACATTTGCATAGCACACTTCAAGGTTTTCTGTCTAGCATCTTACTTGATTGTCTTAATTTTTGCATAGATTTCTATCCCAACCTTTCATGCAGGAGCTCAGCTCTGTGAGGTGCTTTGAGGACCCTCGAGAACCCTTCTTTCTGGGTTTGAAAAAGTGTCTGAGGGGCCTGGGAAATCTAGTGAAGGAGCTGTTTTGGAATAACTTCCTGAGCTAGCAGGAAAAGTGGTAGATGCTCCCAGAAGAAACAAGATGGCTCAGGTCTTGGAAGCTGAGCTGCATTAATACATTTGCCCGAGTGCCAAGGGAAAGAAGGTTCCTCCAGTACAATTGCAACCTCTCAGAAGATGGAAGTATTGATCCTCACTTCCCTAATGCCAGGATGTGGCTGGAGTTAGGTTTCTTTTATCTGTCCATTGTCTTGGTTATGGCTCTTTCTCCTGTTCCTCAAGGTTATTCCTCCTGCCCATTACATGGGTTGATGCAATAACTGGTTTAGGCAAGTTGGGCACAGATGATAATTCGTGTTCATTTCAAATTGAGGGCAGTAGGGAGGCAAAGTGGATAAACTCTAGTTCAGCACCTCTGTGGAGACAACACCATCCTCCTTTTCCAGGCTGTAGATGACAGAATGGAAGACAATAAATGCATGAACTGCTTGGAACAAAGTCACTGAAAGGCTGCTAATTTTCTATCATGCTCATTCTTGGAAAGCCACCATCTTTGTGGGGGAGGAGACTGCAGCTTACAGTCATTGTCACTTTTTGTTGACAGTGCTGAGCAAAATGAGATGATGTTTGCAGACGTTTTGGACCTCTGACTCATAGGACAAATGTGTTGGAAATTTATGGCATACAGACACAGCCAGAAGTACAGGACTGGTACCCCTCCAATGTTTTTTAAAGTATTATTTTATTACTTACAAGAATATGTTAAGTCATATATCACAAGCAAAGTGTCTGCTGTATGGACAATGGAATCAAGAAGGGGGGATACTATTTAGTTGTGTCAGTGTCAACTTAGTTCACAGTGAATTGGGACTTTTTGGGAAAAAGTAGACACCAGTACTTTCGGTTGCATCTGTAGAGGATTTCTTTTCACTTCCCTCCCCAAATGTGCTTTATTGTGTTCCTTATAAAAGTCCTGAAACGGTAAGTCAGGAAAACAGCCAAACGGAAGCTTGGTAAGAGCAAACCACACGCATTGGCTATTTCACCCTCCTTGGGAAACAAGAAAGAATATTTCAGGCAGAGTCCCAAACCTCCTTGTCTGACTCATATTATCTCATGGTTTTAAAACTCTCCTGGTCAGTGACTGTAAAGATAAATGGACAAATTACCAGGAAATGCAGCCATTCTGATATTTCTACTGACTTTTTTTTTTTAACTCTCTGGAGATTTGGTGGAAATTATTTTTTAAGCTGAAGTGTTAACATTTTCCCTTTTACCTGCATTTTTTTCTTTCAGCCCCATACCTTCTTAGTGCAGTAACATACAACCAAATTTAAATTCTGCAATAAATAAAATAAAAATTAATCCAGTTGAAGTAGAAAAAGCCTCCCAGAGTTACATCTAATCCTCCTGGGAATGGGATCATAGGCAGCAGCTAACCAGGATCAGGGTGATCTCAGGCTAAATCTCCAATCAAGGCTAAATTTGACAACATACAAAATTGGTGTTGTTCTTGTCAGAGTGTGCTGGAAAGCGTTTGGCCTGAGAGATCAGAAAAATCACACACCAGGCATTTCTATGAAAATAAATGTATTTACAGAAAGCACAAAAACATATTTTTACAAGCTTGTGCATTCACACGTGCTCAGAGAGGACTGGGAGGAAGGCTGTATATAGAAAGGAAAACTGAAACTAACAAGCTCAGGCAAGCTGCCCTCCAGGCAAATCAGGAGCTTTTACCTTATATGGTCATGCCTTTTCACCCCCAAAACTAAGGATACTTAAGTTTGACCTTCTGACTCTGCCAGAGTGATTTGTTACTACAGTAACCTTAATGGCTTGGTCCTTGCAAAAACAAAGAAATACCAACACTCCCCTTTGTTTTGCTAAGGAGTAAGACACAAACCAATTTTTCTTCATCAAATCTATATGTCTTGGTGCAGCAAGAGGCTTGGTTAACATGTCAGCCATCATATCTTTTGATTCACAATGTTTTAACATTATTTCCCCTTTGGCCATCATGTCTTTGATATATTGATATCTAATATCTATATGTTTTGTCCTATTCTTGCAAGCTTCAGATTTTGCCATTGCAATGCAAGCTTGATTATCCTCATAAACAGTTATAGGCTGGTTCGCTTCCATGCCTATGTCTTTTAACAACTGTTTAAACCATACAACCTCATTACAGGTTCGTGTTAGAGAATAAAACTCTGCTTCTGCAGTGGAAAGAGCAACAAGTGTTTGCTTTCTAGAATGTCAGCTTAAGCTTGACCCAGCAAATTGAATTAAAATCCCAGAAGTGGATTTCCTGTCACTGACATCTGCTCCCCAGTCAGAATCAGCAAAAGCCTGCAATTTCTCTGTTCCACAGGCATTTGGCTTCAGACAATAAGTCTTTGTTCCTTGTAAATACCTTATTAACTTCTTCAATGCTGCTTTTCCAGTAGATGTAGGCTTCTCTACCTGTCTACTTAAAATGGCCACAGAATTTGAGATATCTGGGCGAGAGTGATTTGCAATGTACAGTAAACTTCCAATTGCAGATGTATATTTCTCTGCCTCAGTTAATTGAGTTTCTCCTATTTCTTTCTGAAAATCTGTTATCATTGGAGTAGAGACTGGTTTACAGTCTTGCATGTTAAAATCCTCTAGGAGCTTTTGAATTTTCCTACGTTGGTTTAACAGAAAGCTACCATCCTTCTCCCTGTGTATTTCCAAGCCTAGGTAATTCGTTACTGTTCCAAGGTTTTTTAATGTGAAATGGCTTTTCATGCAGGCTTCAAAATCAACATAATTGTTTTTCTGTTGATGTAAACAGCAGCAAATCAACATAAATGCACAGATACATGCAGCCTTGTTTGGCTTTCTTCATGTATACACATGGATCTGCTTTTCCTTTTTCAAAACCAAAATTCTGCAGTTTTTCATCTAATTTTTGGTTCCAGGATCTAGCAGTCTGTTTTAATCCATAGATTGATTTCTGCAGTTCACAGACCAGATTCTCCCCTTTTTCATAGCCAGCAGGTTGCTGCATGTATAATTTGTGGTCTAAATCACCATAGAAAAATGCAGTTTGAATGTCATAGTGGTGAACTGACATTCCTTTGAGTGCAGCAATTTTTAACAGTAATCTAATTGATTCACCTTTAGTAACTGGTGCAAAAGTCTTGTCAAAGTCTAAATCTTTCCTTTGAGTGAACCCTTTTGCAACTAACCTTGCTTTATATTTTTGGATTTTGCCATCAGCATCCCTTTTCAGTTTGAAAACCCACCTACAACCTAGACAGCGTTCATTGGGAGGTAGATTTACCAGTTTCCATGTTTTATTTTCTTTCAAGGATGCTAACTCCTGTTGCATGGCAGAATGCCAATTTTGTGCAATCTCAGGTGGTAAAGCATTCACTTGTTCTAAAGACTCAGGTTCTGTGAATATGTGCCTTTACTGTTTCAGCCTGAAAACATGATGGAGGAATGCCTTTATTACTCCTCTGAGATCTGTGAGGTAATACAGGGCTTAAATTTTGACTCCTATCACTTTCCTGAGAAGCATCTGTCTCATCAGACAGATCTTCAGTTTGCTTTTCTGGTTTAATGTCCTCATCAGGCAAAAGATCACTGTCAGCAAGTCCTTGCTGTTCTCTTGTGGTGGTCAGATCAACTGGAGAGCTAGAATTTAATCTCCCCCAGTTTTGTTCAGCAAAAGAAGCGCTTTTGCTAATTAATAACTTATCACCCACTATGAACCTGTAGCTCCTTTGGCTTTGTTCATAGCCAACAAAGATGGCTTTCTTTGTTGTGGGGCCTCCTTTCCTTCTCTGTTGTTTTGGAATATGAACCCATGCAGTGCTACCAAACACTCTAAGATGGTTTACCTTTGGTTTCACACCATAAAACAAGTGGAATGGAGTGTCCTGAATCACGGAGTTATACAATCTGTTTTGTACATAACAGGCAGTGGATACCCCTTCTGCCCAATATTTAAAAGATAATCTGGATTTTTTTAGCATGCATTCCATTGCATTTTCCAATGTTCTGCCCTTTCTTTCAGCAACACCATTTTGCTGAGGGGTGTAAGGGTTAGAAAGAATTTGTTCTATCCCTTTTTCCGTTAGGAACCTTTTGAATTTGTGAGAAAGGTACTCTCCTCCTCTATCACACTGGAGTACAGATACAGGCCTTGGGAATTTTCCATTTGCCCATGTCACAAAACTTTTAAATTTCTCAAATGCCTCATCTTTGTGTTTTAAGATGTAGATAAATGTGTATCTTGAGAAATCATCTATGATAGTCATACCTGGCTTGTCCAAAACTTGGAGCAAAAGGACCAATATGTCAGAGTGTACAATTTCTAAAGGTCTAAGTTGTAACTCTGTCACTGTGTTTACTCAAAAGAGCTTTTTGTGTTTTGCATTCTTTGCAAACTACATAGTATTTGTCACAGGGTTTCAGCTTTAGGTCAGCACACAGCTGTGGCATTTGTGCTATATACTTGAAATTAGCATGACCAGATCTCCTGTGCATCAGGTGTACACATTGGTCATGATATGGTGTGTTGCCAACTGCAGCCTTGCAGCTTGGCTTCCTTGCATTTTGCACAATGTACAAGGAGTCTTTTAACATACCAGTAGCACACAATTTCCCATTTTTAACTTATCTCACAACCATTTTTCTTAAATGTTATGACATACCCTGTTGCAGCCAATTGTGCCAGAGATAAAAGGTTTGATTGTAAATTTGGCACATACAACACACCTTTTACAGTTTCTCCCAAGCAGGATAAATACAAGTCACCTTGTCCCATAATTTTGGTCACAGACCCATCAGCCAAAGATACACTTTGTCTTTCAGTTTTAGACAGTGACACAAAAGAGCTTTTACAATTACATAAATGACAACTGGCCCCAGAATCTAACACCCATACATCAGAATTACCCTTCTCAGCAACCTGTGCAATTTGGGTTGTCTGAAGAGCCTTCTTTTTTGTTGCCCTTGTGTTCTTCTTTGCTGTCTTTCTACTCTTGGGTCTTTCTGCAAATGTCCAGCTGAACCACAAGTGAAGCATCACTGGCTGGCTAGTGCTGTAGCCTCAGCTTCCTTTCCCTTCCTTTCCCTTGCTTTCTGGTTCTGTAGCTTTCCAGAAGAGATGGGAGAGGGGGAGATCTTTCCTCTCTTCTCCCATTCAGTGAGTAAGTGCTGTGTTACATACAATGGGGTGAGTCCTGCTTCAGGCATAGCCTCCAGGGTACAAATCAGCATGTCCCACGTTTCATTCATTGAGGACAGCAGGATATAGGATTTTGTGAGAGGTGCAAATTCCATTCCTCTCTCCTGCAACTTAACAAACAGCTGCTGAATATGATTCAGGTGCTCAGGAAGGCTATCTCCTTCTGCAAGGTAGGCTTTGCACAGCTTTTTTGTCAGGGTAACTTTACTCCCTGCTGTTGCCTTTACATACAAGTCTCTCAAAGCATCCCAAAGTTGCTTTGCAGACTGCATACCTCGCACGTGGACTAGCTGATTGTCCTCAACTCCCAGGATAATGGTGGCTCTAGCCCTCTCATCCTGTCTAAGCCATTCAGCACTGGGATTTTGGGGGGTTTCCTCACCAATTGGCATCCAAAGATTCTCTCTGCAAAGATACATTTCCATCTTCAGGGCCCAATTTAAGTAGTCGGTCTCTGATAGGTGCTCCAGAGGCATCGCTGAGGGCTGGGAGGTAGCCATGGCTTCTTCTTTTGCAAGTCACCTCAACTGGCTTCTTTGTCCTGCAGACCAACAGTAGCTGGAAAATCTCCAGGCGGCTCCAAGGAAAATCTTCACAGGTCTTTGCTACCTGCCTTTAAGTGTGCATGAGGTGTGGAGCTGCTCTCTCTGGGCATTTACTGGGTTTACTGGGCCCATAACCTGCCAGACTGTGCTGGAAAGCGTTTGGCCTGAGAGATCAGAAAAATCACACACCAGGCATTTCTATAAAAATAAATATATTTACAGAAAGCACAAAAACATATTTTTACAAGTGTGTGCATTCACACATGCTCAGAGAGGACTGGGAGGAAGGCTGTATATAGAAAGGAAAACTGCAACTAACAAGCTCAGGCAAGCTGCCCTCCAGGCAAATCAGGAGCTTTTACCTTATATGGTCATGCCTTTTCACCCCCAAAACTAAGGATACTTAAGTTTGACCTTCTGACTCTGCCAGAGTGATTTGTTACTACAGTAACCTTAATGGCTTGGTCCTTGCAAAAACAAAGAAATACCAACAGTTCTATCCTTTTTTTTATTTGGCTCAGATTATTCCCCACACACTGAAGCTAAGTTCACACAATCTGCTTCATTATTGACAAGTCATTTTCTTGGTTTGCTCAAAAGATTTGCCAAGACCCACATAGCAGATGCACAATCAAGGAAGCAAGGATAATGCAGACTTCAATAATGTATTTTAATGCAAAGTTTAGGGGTAAAGTACAGAATCTCAGAAACTGCAAAAGGACCCTCCATCCTCTTTTATTATTTCATGAAGGTGGAGTCTCTTTGAACGCTCTCTTCTTCCTGAGCTTTGCACAGTCCAGACTGAGCTGCCATCTGTGAGATAAGCCAGCAATGAATTCCTCTCTGATGTCTTTCTCTCACAAGACTAAACTCACCAGTGGGATGAGTAGCAAAAAAAGCTTAGCAAGCTGGTGAGTGCAGTTGATATACCTTAAATGTCTCCATTAAGGATGTTATATGAATGGGGACCTTTTAAGAAAAAAATAATTTAAAAGTCTCAAATACTGTTTAAAAATTCCAATGCATATGAAGTATGTGCGTGTTTTTGCATACATATGTATCAGTGCAAATTTTTAAAATGAGATGAGTAAAGTTAGGTTTCTATAGAGAGGTCCTGATCTGGATCTGGCCACTATGTGTTCACAATTTTTTAAACTATAATTTCATTTTAAAAAATTTAAAAAGAAGATAAAAACTAATACAAACTAATATAAAGTATGAAAAGAAAAGAAAAATAAATAAATAAAAGAGAAATCTAGAAGTGTAAGGAAAAGAAAGTAAAAGAAAAATAGAAAAGAAAGAAAAAAGATACAAAGACGTAGTTTGTGATCTTCTTTACAGCAGTTATAAGTATAATTATAAATTTACCTCTTATTCTATGGTTACAACATGACTCTTCTTTCTATAATCTATCCTGTCTAATCATCAAAACCATAAATCACAAGTTCATTTTTTTTCTGTTTTACGCAAAAAGTCCATAAGGGGTTTCTAGTCAGCAATAAACATAGATATTACCTTTTCTCTGCTCAAAGAAGTCAATTTAGCCACCTCAGCAAGTTCCATCATCTTCACCAACCATTCCTCCATTGTGGGTAATGCTGAATTTTCCCATCTTTTATCTTTTGTTTTGTAAAATCCACCAATTGTCTGCACTGTTTAACAGTAAAAAAAAAAAATCCCACAAAGGTCCGATTCATTTCTCTGTTTTAATTACAGTTTGTTCAAAAGCACTTTCACCAAAAATAATCTTTCAAAATAACTATCCCCCTTATCCATTTTAAAATTTCTTACATCTACTCCTTGTTAAGCTTTTTACCAAAAGTTTTTAAATCTTTAAAAACTTTTTTTCCCCTTGTAATCCAGAAAGAATGTTGACTTACCAAGTGGAATTCTCTTATCCCGCTGCTCAGAAAATCTCTCTTTAGCTGAAAATTAATTACATCCAAAAGTGTTTAAGAAACTAGGTTCGTGCAAACCTCATGTCCATATAGGATGCATTATGGCTATGAGTTAGTTGAAATCTCTTGACTCCCAGCTGCTCAACTCATGAGTTGACTGCAGAAATCTCAGTTCCTGAAGTCTGCTCATAAGGAGCAGTTGTCTGGAGTGCAGTGAGTGATTTCATGATCTCTACTTTATCTGGAAAGACTGCGCTGGCCAGAATTCACTGTCTGGCCACTGATCTTTGCTGCAATGCCATCCCTGCTCCTTCAGGGATATCTAGTCCGCTATGAATCCTCACTGGAAGCCACTATGTGTTCACAATTGAGTAAAACTGCAACCACCCCAAGTCCTGCTATGCATTGTGGGAAAGGGGTATTCCTGGGAAGGTTGAATGAAGAACGTCGGGAGCATATTTATTTATTTTATTTTATTTTTTATTTTCTATCCTGCCTTTATTACTTTTATAAATAACTCAAGGTGGTAAACATACCTAATACTCCTTCCTCCTCCTCTTTTCCCCACAACAACAACCCTGTGAGGTGAGTGGGCTGAGAGAGAGGGACTGGCCCAAGGGCACCCAGCCGGCTTTCATGTGCCAAGTATATAAATCCAGCAGGGTCACTCAAGGCATGGAGGTCATCCCAGCTGCCCAGCTAAAGCCAGCAGGCACCTCTATTGGGCAGCAGCGATAGAGGAAGATGCTGGAGGCAGAGGATCGCTTTAGGGGCAACGGCAGTGGCACCAGTTCATACTGGAGAAGGCAATAGTAAACCAAATCCCAGAGTTCCCCAGCCATGGCTAGTGGCTGGCAGACTGGCTAAATATGCTGGAAGCTACCAACCCAAAGCTTTTGATGGGAACCCAGCTAGGGAAGGCTTCCTTAAGGGTTGTTGATGATTTCTCATGTTCTTTTCAACAAGGCACATAAACATTGTGTTTAAAGGACAATCAAAACATCAGAATGTGAACCACTGTCACAAATCTTTACTTAATAAAATTACAAAGCACAACTAACTTATAAATACTAAAATGGTAAAAGCAATTAAGAAGCATCCAGTCCCAAAGTCCAGCCAACTAACCAAGAACTGTCCAAAGAAATAAAAATCCATAAATGTAATGATTAAAAATTTGAGTCTGCATGTTACTTCTCTAGCTAAAGATCCAGTACACAGGCCAGTCCTGGAAGGTTCTTAGCCATGAAGGAGCTGAGGGAAGTTGAGGCAGAACCAAAAGAGTCTGTGAGGGTGCAGGATACACCTGACAGATTCAGGAAACAAAAGAAATTAAGGGAACCCTAAGACCCAATGCAAATTTGTATCGAGCCCTCCTTCTTCTAGAGGGCTAGCCCTGAAGCACATAGAAGTGTGGGAAAATCAGGAAGCTCCAGGGACAGGGCAAACAGCATGATTTACAAACCAGAGAAACAAAACGAGCAGGGAAGATCTCACAACATAATGTCAAAAGTAATTACTGTGTGTGTAAAGGAATTTAGAAATGATTTTTTTAAAAGAGCAGAGGGTGTGGATTTATTCGTCATAGCACCTGAGGGTAAGACAAGAACCAACATGTGGAAATAAGGAGGAATTTAATGACTGTGAGAAGCAGTGGAACAGCCTGCCTCCTGGAGTTCTGGGGGCTTGGACAGGTGGATTAGATGACTTCTAAGGTCCCTTCCAAACCCAGGATTCTATATTCTAAGTGGCGAAAGAATCATTAAAGAGGGACTTGTAGAAAAGTTTACACAGTCCAGAGATTTAAACAAGTATGAGAAAGAGACTCAAAATAATCCTGCTTTGATTTTGTTTAGCATAAGAGAAGATGGAGAAAAACCTGGACAGGCTTTCAAGATTCTGATACTACTGTATATTGTGCAAAAATAATATAGCATTTCTGTGATCCCAGTGGTGTCTTTCTTGACCTGGCCTACCTTGAAGGATTGTCATTGTGACAACAACCACAGCTATGTTGCATCAGAAGCCTCACTTCATCCATTGCCAGGAAGTGGTGGATCTGACAAATATGAGATGGAAAGGACAGGCTTACCCATTAGTGCTGCAAATGGCTGCAAAGACAGTTTTCAGAGGAACCCGCCAAGAGCTTGGAAATAGAAAGGGGGGCCTCTGAATGGCCTTGAAGGCATAAGGGGCGGTCAAAAAACAGGGATGGATGGTCAGGATGACGCCTCAAGCTCTTGGTTTGGTCTGTACTGAGCTTGAGTCAGGGCATAATTTTCCAGGGTGAAATGTCAGTTAGGCAGCCCCTAAATAATTCTGGATTTCTGTGACTAGTCTGAGCATTTGTGAAAGTTTGTGCGAAAGCCCGACAAGAATCCCAACTTGAGCCAATCACTCCATGTGGCTAAGACAGATTTGGTTGGGAGGAGGCTGGCATAGCTATTTGCAGGCAAGAGCCTGCAAGTGGTAGCAAGTGTGCTCCACACCAGGGAAGAAGATAAAGAACCGAGATGTTCTGTGAAAGCATCCCATATACAGGAAACCAAGGAGACTGTTTGGGAAGCAGGAGAAACAGGAGACAGGACGAATTAGTGTTGTGCAGAAAATTTATCCTGCATTTTCCTCCTGCCAATTTCCCTTCAATCTGACGAACAAGAACTTGCTTTTTTGTACTTCTTAGAAATGATGTCTGTGGCTGTGAGTGAGTGGCTTGGCTTCCATTGTTCAAACTTCCCTCCACTAATCTGCCACCTCCCTGCTTTCCAGGGTTCCCTTAAATGCCAGGGTAAGATGTCAGGAGAGAACTTTGCCCATGTTGGAAGCATGAGCAGTCTGGGAGGCTGCAGAGCAATAGAAAGACGGACAGCAGAAAACAGCAACCCCATAATAGCCCCCCTGTCACCTCCAACAAGAAGATAAGCTCAAAAGCACCCCCTGAAAAATTGGGAAGAAATTCTCAAGCATCCCAACACTCAGCTAGTCAAACAGGTGCCTTTTTCATAGGAGAAGAAGAGGGTAGAGAAACTGCCGGGCAGATTGTAGTCAGCACTAGAGCAGACAAACGAGAGTTCAAAATGGCAGAGATGCCCTTCCACAGGCTCCTTCAGCATGCCCAGAACCCAGCTGTCCCAGCCCTTTGGACTTCCTCTGAAATGCCGAGATGGGAGGAATGGCCAGGGCTGGATAAAGCACAGGGAGATGGGGAAGGACGTGTCCCACAGATGGATGGCCTCCTTGCTGCTCTCAGGAATGTGCCCAGGAACAGAGGGTCTGGCTTTGGAAGAAACTGTTGATACCAGGAACCAGGCTAAAGATCTTACATACTGCAGGTGTGACAGAAACAATGTGCAAATGTCATGCTCACAGAGAGATACCCTGGGTTTATTTCCAGGGTTCAGTCCCAGTTCCTTGGGCAGCCTGTACAAAACAGATGCTGCACATACATCCCATCACCTTCAGAGCCTTTAACACTCCAAAACATCCAGGTTGGAGCATCTGGGTCCTCTGAAGACAACGGCAGCCAAAACTTCAGTACTATCAAGACATGCGTTCGCTCCCTCAATCTTTTACAATTTTATTAGTGAAGCTGGTATAAAACCTTTGATTCAGGGCTTTTCTATTAAAATGGGAAAGCTGTGTTAAGATTAAGTAGGAACCTGGCATGCTGAAAAACTCTGATCTCTGGTATTATCTTTACAGAGAGGACGTCAGAGGCCTCACAAATGCCCCGTTGGTCTTCTTCCAACCTAAAAGAGATGACTGGCTGCAGAGCAATAGTCTGATTAAATGGACCTATCTGGCCATTAAAAAAGACAAAGGTAAACTGGGCTGCTAGAGAGAATTTGGGAGAGGTTTAAGAGGGCGGAGGGACAATTTCATCCATTTGCCTTCTGGAAGGAGGGATCAAACAGCCAAGATGGCAGCTTTGGTTGCATAGTCATGGCCACCATCTTGACACTTTTGATCTCCCATTCAGACACCACTGCATGTGGATATCTATGGCTGGCTACATCTCCTGTGGTGGACGTTTGTGACTATGCAAGCCCTCCCACAGGAAAGCCATTTTGTGAGAGCGCTCATATGTTTGCAAAATCCCCAGTGAACCTACCATCTCCAAAACACACTGCCTGCCTTGCCCAACCAGAAGATTAAATGAAAGCCACCAAGTCTCCCAGGAGTAACAAAGCACTTCCATGAAAGGCTGAGGGCAAAACAATGAAAAATACCTTCCCTTTCGTCTCCTGTAGGAAATGGCAGCATGCAGATTTCAAATGTTCCTTCTTACTTCAGGAAGGCAAAGAAAGTTTTGCTATCAAGAGAAAAATGAGGAGAGATATGACCACAGTAGGCAAAATTGGGTTGGCCGACAATAGGAACGCTTTTGCAAAAAGCCAAATTCAACTCCAGACAATTTACTAGAATATCCGTAAGAGGATAAAAGGGGCAGAAGCAATCTCTAGTCGGGTAGAACCATCAACAACCATTAAGGTGTAATTCGTCTCAAGAATTTAGGGCCCAAGAAGAGGGATTTAGTTGAGTTGCCCTGCAGACCTTCAGGCATGGGAGCATTAAATGCTTTTACACAATGGCAGATGCGTGCACACATGGAAAGCACACCCTGTTCCCCAGTCTGGAATCATCTGGTTGGTGCTGTCTGGTGAGTATTGCCATTGCTTTGCTTTGTGTGAAGATGAAGGACGAGGTTTGCTCTCCTCTCTACTGCTTTTAATTGCTGTCAGTTCAAGAGGGATATTTTTTAATTAAACACAGTCCCCAAACTTACAGTCATGTCATCCGCTATGATCAAAAACATTCCATTTTGTTTAATAGACGTAGCAGAGGGCATGGTATTATTTCATAACTTTGCTGCCACAGAGCTATCGCTAAGCCAGAATAATAGTCTCATCATCCACCATAGAAAGGGGGCAGGGGAAGAAGATACCCCCTGTGATCAACTGAAAATACTTTTGAGCAGAGACTTTGGACAAAGAATAGTTTGTAATATTGAGTCAGTGGTTGTGTTCACACATTGCTCTAAGCAACTATGCTTTTTAAACAATGGACAAGATTTTTTTCACCGCAACAGCTGCTTGTTCCATCCCAAACAAACTTCACTGTGCACAGTGAGAGCTGAAAAGACGGTGAGATCTTCAACTCCCTTCTTTCTACAGAAGAACAGAGGAAGGCAACTTTTTGAGCCAAAGGCACACTGGGAATTTTGAGAGCACTGGCAACTGCTCATTCCTAAATGGCTACTATGAACAGATACTGTCGGTGTCCATTAGAAGCTACCGTGATGTCAAAATGATGTCACAGATATCATGACTTCATGATGCAGGCAATGTGGGCAACTTCACCATTCACAAAGTGCTGCCAGAATGCTCAGGGTCACATATGGAATATCAATGAAGCAAAAAGCAAACTAGTTTTGCTGGGATTTCTATGGAACTAAAAGACTCGCAAGTACACATGATTCTGCAGGCCAGTGCTTTGCTTTGCTATAGTCCAACTTCCTATTTTTAAAATTGAAATAATACTTTAAAAAGCCAGGTGGTAGGTACCAAGAGAAGTGTCTGTAGGTACCTGGTGCCCTCAGACAGAGAGTTGCCTATACCTGAAGTAGAATGCATGGTGTAGCCCCCTAAATAGGCATTAGGTTATATTAGCATTGCTACTGTCCTCTCTGGCACTGAGCAGTCAGTGGCATCTGTGATAAACCACAATGATATCTAAATGTCAACATGTGTGTAATGCATCATATAAAGACTGCAATTAAGTATGTGCATCACAATGTCTGATGCAAGTCCATAATTCATGGGATGTGCATAATGATGTCATCACAAACATGTTGTCATTTGCTTCCTGTGGATACCCAAGAGAACAGTGCATATCCCAGACCTACTTGGAGATGCAGGGTTGGACCCTTGGTCCTTCTGCCTACAGACAGGGCTCTATAACTGAGTTATCAAATTTAGGAAACAAGGAATTGCTGTATGCAGAGCCAAACCTTTACTGCTTTTAACTCTATATTGACTAACTGCCCTTCCCCTTCTTCTCAGTCTGTTGACTGTGATCTCCATCACTCCTCAGCCAGCATGACCACTAGGAGATTATGGTCTAAGAGATCTGGAGTCACTAGATTGTCAACCTTCTTGGGGTATTAGGATGGAGGGGCACCAGAAGATGCCAGTGACTGAAGTGGAATGTCTGATAGGCAAATCAAGTGCTGAAATTGTAACCTTTTTGCCTCTTTCCCCTCCTGTGACTGTAGCTTTCTGCTCTCAGGATTTCTCCTGCTCTTTCTTGCACTCAGTGCTTGGAAAGGGCAGCAGAAGAGCCTCGGTGGGCTAGGATTTCATGATTACCCTTTGAAGAATTATCTTGCTTCTTGTAGTTGATTGCCTGAAGAATACTTGCTACTAAGGTCACATACAGAAGTTTCAGCACCTCTGAGTGGGACTGGAGAAGAGGTCCTACTTGAGTAGACCAGGGACAGAAAATAATTTGAGACCAACAACCCATTTGGAGTTCTGTGGGCACCCACAAAATGGCAGCCATGAGGAGACTTGCCTCTTCACAGCTGCTGCTGCTGCTGTATGTAGGTGTAAGGCAGGGAAGTGGAGCTGGCCAGTCACAGAATTTCTGGAGCTGAAGGCAAATGAATGAAGTTGCTCTGTGCCATCCTGCTGAGCCCTTCAGGATAATTCTTACAACCACCCTCTGCTAAGCTTACCCTTTTTTTCTAGGCAGGTGGGCACATCTCCAAACAGAGCACTGTGTTGCAAACCTCCTTGTTTTTATTTTCAGAGAATACCTATGGAGCCCATGTGTGACTCAGAGGCATTCTTAGAAATAAAGATTATTTGGGAAGTGGGTTCTTTGCTTTGCAACAGACCTGCTGCTTATTGTTTTAAATTAAAACCCTGAGCCTCATGCAAAAACCACCCGCACTTCAGCCAATGGCTTTGCTCATAGGGAGCACTTTAGACTTGGGGCAGTTTCTGCATGAGGCTCAGGAAACAAACTCAGCCAAGTTACTTCCCAGTTAATTCTGCCTATTCTCTTTTCTGAAGTTCAAACAGAGCATCAACAAAACATTGCGAATGGGGAAAAAAGGCCATAAAAAGACAAAGCAAAGAAACAAAAAACAAGATCAACACAGGAACAACTGAAAAAAAAATCTGCTTCTGATCAAGCCAGCTCCCCTCTTTGTGGCTTGACTCAGCCTGGTGGTTAACCCAGACCTGAGCTCTAAATGCTTTTAAGAGGAACGTGGTTTCAAAAATGCAAAGGAGCCAGTCATATTCACTCAGATCTCAGCAGCTTTCCTAAATTCATACCATCAACGTTCAGATACACAGAAGCCAGATTTTTAAGTGCTAGAGCCCTGCAGAAGACACTCCAGTACCAACGATCAAACTGACGACAGTGATCATGTGAAAGATTGATCTCTGATACATGAAAGAAAAAAAGGGGTGGTAAAAAAGGACCCTTCTGGAGAAGACTATCACTTCTGCCCAGAAATCTCCGTCAAGTGAAATTAATGCCATACAGACTGCCTTAAATGCTTCTGCCCTGTGTTAGTGCTGCTCACGTGCAAGAGCTGTTGGCTTTGAAGTTATTTTTGAAAGAAGCAGCAGCTAGATGTTCTTTTGTTGTCAGATGAAACATGATAAGACATGAAACCAAGAGGCTGAACTGCAATTAATCACTGTGGTTTTACAAGCAACAAATCATAGATTTCAACAGGGAAGCGAACAACTTAAAAGAGTATTTTGATAAAGCAAAACGGACTGTTTCCGTCTTTGTGCGGCGTCCCCCAAAGTTGTGTGTGTTTGCGAGGTTACGTAAGAAAGCACAAGGAAAGACTGGGATACTCATGCCAGCCTATCTGGTACTGCATTAATATAGTTGTCTGAGTACTGAAGGAAAAAAAGAAGTTTCCAGCACGAATCCAATCTAAGTGCCAGATTCAACTCCATCCTCCCCAGGTGCTTGCATAATTCCAGGGACAGGGCTTTCTGGAAGGAAGCCCCACCTCTGGCATTATCTGTATTCTGCATTTCATTTTATTCTGGGTTGTTCAAGATCTCATGGACAAGAAGGGTGGGCTTGGCAGGTCCAATTCATGCATGTTTCCCATGCTTTCCCGAAAGGTCTATTCCCCTTCTTTGGATTCTCAGTTCCTTGTGAATAAAAAAGAAATATGGAACACAGTCCAGCTAATCAAATAATTTTAAGCCCAACTGATTTTTAAGTTCAGAACAAGGGTCAACCAAAGATTTTTTTATTTTTTTTTAAAAGACCAAGAAGCTCAAGCTTCAATCAGAAGAACCGTTTGGTTCTGGGTGTGAATAATATTGACCAAGTGCTTCTCAGTGTTATACTCCCAAAGGGGCTTATAACCGGTAGGAAAAGCATATTACAAAGCAAAAAGGAAGTATTAAAGAGACAGGAATTATAGGGAGTTAATGTCTGGAGAAGGAGAATGTATTTTTTAAAAAAAATCAGAAATGGAGCATTACTGGGTCCTGGGATGCTACTAAGGGGCGGTCATTCCCTGGAAGGTATAACATGAGAACAGGTGTGAACTATGTATAGCTGACAGAATTGTCCCATGAAATACAACCAATGTGACAGATTGTGAAGAAGCTGAGGAAGAAACGGGAGGAACTCTAGACACAAATAACCAGCAAATAACCAGCCGGTTGGAGAAGAGTTTGTAAGTAGCGCCTCTCATAAACGGTAGTTCAATCCAGTTTGCAAAAAGCCTGGGAAAAAGAGATTTGAAAAGTTTGAAGAGACTGCAATTTAACAAACTCACTAATAAAAGAGGCTGGAGGTTCCTGTCATGGTTTCCAAGACCCTGTACTTTACCCCCAACTCTTGCATTAAAACTCCTTATTGAAGTCTGTCTCATTCTTGCTGCCTCGGTGGTGCCTGTGGTATGGGGCTTGAGAGCTGTCTTTGCTGCATATGATTTGCATGCACATTTCTGCTTTGATCTGTGGCATCCCTAAAAAATGAAGCTCTGATGAGCCTCCTACCCAGCTCATCCAAGCTGAAGCCAACTTAGCCAAAGACAGACCTTACCTCCTGACAGCTTGTACATCCAGTGCCTTGGCCAGGAGAAGTGGTCTAAAGGCAGCCCCATCACAATGGCAGGGTGTACCTCGCCCTTGCTTGGGAAGCTGGGTGTTCTTGCCTCCCCCTCCCCTCTCTTAGCAGGAGGTGGAAGGATTGCATCTGCTCCAAACTGCAAAAGTTGATCACAAACTTTGCACTGTCAATTTTTCTCTCCTATCATGAAAAACTATTGACAGACATCCTTCAAGTTTCCTAGGAAGAAGAAATACTTCAAAGGTACTTGAAGGAGCTTCAGCAAAGGATCGTTACCTTGTCGTGGTGCTGGAGCTTGAGCACCTCAATGATGCCATGAGCTGAACCATGAAGGGCCACCCAAGACAGGAAGGTCATGACAGAGAGGTCAGACTAAATGCGATCCCTGGGGAAGGTAATGGCAACCCACCCCAGTATTCTTGCCGTGAAAACTAAATGGATCAATACAACCAGAGATATGTCGGTATACCATCAGAAGATGAGACCCCCAGGTCGGAAGATGGTCAAAATGCTACTGGGGAGGAACACAGGATGAGTTCAACTAGCCCCAGACGTGATGACGCAGCTAACTCAAAGCCGAAAGGACGGCTAGCGGCCGACGGTGCTGGTGGTGAATGGCGAATCTGATGTTCTAAGGATCAACACACCATTGGAACCTGGAATGTAAGATCTATGAGCCAGGGCAAATTGGATGTGGTTATTGGTGAGATGTCAAGATTAAAGATAGACATTCTGGGCATCAGTGAACTGAAATGGACTGGAATGGGCCACTTCATATCAAATGACCACCAGATCTACTACTGTGGACAAGAGGACCACAGAAGAAATGGAGTAGCCTTCATAATTAATAGTCAAGTGGCTAAAGCAGTGCTTGGATACAACCCCAAAAACGACAGAATGATCTCAATTCGAATTCAGGACAAGCCATCTAACATCACAGTGATCCAAATATACGTCCCAACCACAAATGCTGAAGAAGCTGAAGTAGAGCAGTTCTATGAGGATCTGCAGCACCTACTGGACAACACGCCTAAAAGAGATGTTATTTTCATCACAGGAGACTGGAATGCTAAGGTGGGCAGTCAAATGACACCTGGAATTACAGGTAAGCATGGCCTGGAAGAACAAAATGAAGCAGGACATAGGCTGATAGAATTTTGCCAAGACAATTCACTCTGCATAACAGAGAGTGAGTGGAAGAGAGTGTTTACTCTCTTCCAACAACCTAAGAGACGGCTTTATACATGGACTTCACCAGATGGACAACACCGAAATCAGATTGATTACATCCTTTGCAGCCAAAGGTGGCGGACATCTGTACAGTCGGTAAAAACAAGGCCTGGAGCTGACTGTAGTTCAGATCACGAACTTCTTCTTGCACAATTTAGGATCAGACTAAAGAGATTAGGGAAGACCCACAGATCAGCTAGATATGAGCTCACTAATATTCCTAAGGAATATGCAGTGGAGGTGAAGAATAGATTTAAGGGACTGGACTTAGTAGATAGGGTCCCGGAAGAACTCTGGACAGAAGTTGGCAGCATTGTTCAGGAGGCAGCAACAAAATACATCCCAAAGAAAGAGAAAACCAAGAAGGCAAAATGGCTGTCTGCTGAGACACTAGAAGTAGCCCAAGAAAGAAGGAAAGCAAAAGGCAACAGTGATAGGGGGAGATATGCCCAATTAAATGCAAAATTCCAGAGGTTAGCCAGAAGAGATAAGGAATTATTTTTAAACAAGCAATGCGTGGAAGTGGAAGAAGACAATAGAACAGGAAGGACAAGAGACCTCTTCCAGAAAATTAGAAACATCGGAGGTAAATTCCAGGCCAAAATGGGTATGATCAAAAACAAAGATGGCAAGGACCTAACAGAAGAAGAAGAGATCAAGAAAAGGTGGCAAGAATATACAGAAGACCTGTATAGGAAAGATAACAATATCGGGGATAGCTTTGATGGTGTGGTCAGTGAGCTAGAGCCAGACATCCTGAAGAGTGAGGTTGAGTGGGCCTTAAGAAGCATTGCTAATAACAAGGCAGCAGGAGACGACGGCATCCCAGCTGAACTGTTCAAAATCTTGCAAGATGATGCTGTCAAGGTAATGCATGCTATATGCCAGCAAATTTGGAAAACACAAGAATGGCCATCCGATTGGAAAAAATCAACTTATATCCCCATATCAAAAAAGGGAAACACTAAAGAATGTTCAAACTATCGAACAGTGGCACTCATTTCACATGCCAGTAAGGTAATGCTCAAGATCCTACAAGGTAGACTTCAGCAGTTCATGGAGCGAGAATTGCCAGATGTACAAGCTGGGTTTAGAAAAGGCAGAGGAACTAGGGACCAAATTGCCAATATCCGCTGGATAATGGAAAAAGCCAGGGAGTTTCAGAAAAACATCTATTTCTGTTTTATTGACTATTCTAAAGCCTTTGACTGTGTGGACCATAACAAATTGTGGCAAGTTCTTAGTGGTATGGGGATACCGAGTCATCTTGTCTGCCTCCTGAGGAATCTGTATAACGACCAAGCAGCAACAGTAAGAACAGACCATGGAACAACGGACTGGTTTAAGATTGGGAAAGGAGTACGGCAGGGCTGTATACTCTCACCCTACCTATTCAACTTGTACGCAGAACACATCATGCGACAAGCTGGCCTTGAGGAATCCAAGGCTGGAGTTAAAATCGCTGGAAGAAACATTAACAATCTCAGATATGCAGATGATACCACTTTGATGGCTGAAAGTGAAGAGGAACTGAGGAGCCTTATGATGAAGGTGAAAGAAGAAAGTGCAAAAGCTGGTTTGCAGCTAAACCTCAAAAAAACCAAGATTATGGCAACCAGCTTGATTGATAACTGGCAAATAGAGGGAGAAAATGTAGAAGCAGTGAAAGACTTTGTATTCCTAGGTGCAAAGATTACTGCAGATGCTGACTGCAGTCAGGAAATCAGAAGACGCTTAATCCTTGGGAGAAGAGCAATGACAAATCTTGATAAAATAGTTAAGAGCAGAGACATCACACTGACAACAAAGGCCCGCATAGTTAAAGCAATGGTGTTCTCCATAGTAACATATGGCTGCGACAGCTGGACCATAAGGAAGGCTGAGAGAAGGAAGATTGATGCTTTTGAACTGTGGTGTTGGAGGAAAATTCTGAGAGTGCCTTGGACTGCAAGAAGATCAAACCAGTCCATCCTCCAGGAAATAAAGCCAGATTGCTCACTTGAGGGAATGATATTAAAGGCAAAACTGAAATAGTTTGGCCACATAATGAGAAGACAGGACACCCTGGAGAAGATGCTGATGCTAGGGAGAGTGGAAGGCAAAAGGAAGAGGGGCCGACCAAGGGCAAGATGGATGGATGATATTCTAGAGGTGACGGACTTATCCCTGGGGGAGCTGGGGGTGTTGACGACCGACAGGAAGCTCTGGCGTGGGCTGGCCCATGAAGTCACGAAGAGTCGGAAGCGACTAAACGAATAAACAACAACAACTTGAAGGAGCATCAACCTGCTGGGAAGACAAATGTGTGCTTAGAACTCTACTGAGGATGTCTGTGGCTCAGAAGAGCTCGGTCTGGATCAGAGGGTAAACAGTTCGATGGGTCTGGCTGGGCCAATACTTGGATTCTGAATGAGGCAAGTTCAACTCTTCCAGATATTTACCCAACAAGAAAACATCCATGGCCTGAGTTAAACTGCAGCTGGGATTGTCAGTTAACTTTCCATCTGAAGTCTTCTTTAAGTATGACTGATGAACAAATAAATTTTTCTAACAATCTAGTAAAGTCAAATCTCTGCAGCCCCCAAGGGCCAGGTGAGAAACACCACCACTACATCTTCCTCAGGCAAAACATTTTTTTCCAGCAGGCCCAGGCTAGCAGCAAACAATGCTAGTCATTATCTCCCTAATTAACATGCACCGTGGGATGAAAACAAATCTCAGTGCCTCAAACACACTTAAAGATTTTTCTCTGATGAAGCGAAACGTGGTGAAATGGACTGGCCATCCACTCCCATTTGGTGAGCAAATCCTTTTGGGCGTGCTTGAGCTTGGAAGCAAGATAGATGAAGTTATTAAAGAGAATATGCAGACAAGCAGAGATGTTAATTTTATCCAGATGTTTGGGGGCTTTTCTGTTCCCCTCTTGACAGGTGCAGGCCCAGGAGGAGAGGAGGAAAGTACTAATGGAAAGATAATTTTTATTTTAATTGCCCTTTGCAGTGTACCAGTAAGGCTGCATGGTGATTTTATGGTGGTGATGAAAAATGGACTGATGGTTGCTTTTGTCTGATTCAGACAAGTTGCAGTAAACTAAGTCCACTGAAATTGGTGATCTTCCCAGGAAAATACAGAAGAAGAGCTGCTGTGTTTTTCTTCCTCGCTGCTCATGCCCTGGTCACCTTCCAGGTGGACTACTGTAATGCACTCTACATGGGGCTGCCCTTGAAGAGTATCCAGAAGCTTCAGGTGGTGCAGAATGTGGTGGCACAGGCAGTTATGTGATACCTAGATCTGCGCACATTACACCTCTGCTTCACAAGCTGCATTGGATGCCAGTTTGCTAGTCCAGTTCAAGGTGCTGTTTTTGACCTTTCATGGCATGGGGCTGGGCTATTTGAGGGACTGCCTCTCCCTGATTACGTCTGCCCATCCAGCAGGAGAGGTATGTTGCAGGCCCATCTGTTAAGGAGCAACATTTGGCGGGACCCAGGAGATGGGCCATTTCTGCCAGGGCACCCGCCCTGTGGAACATCAATCCCCCTGAAGTGAGACTGGCTCCATCCTTGGCAGCCTTCCTGAAGTCCCTCAAACCATGGCTGTGTCAGCAGGCTTGGGGAGCTCAAGGAATTAGTGAGATGGCTACACTGTCTGTAACACTGAATATGCTCTCTCCTAGTCTTTTAATAATATTGATTTTTTAAAATTGTGTAATGTTTTTAATGTTGTTCATTTTATGGCTTGTTTTTTATTGTATGCCACCCAGAGTCATGCTTGTGAGATTGGCAGCTGTATAAATATGATGAATAAAATAAATATTAAATAAATAAATAAAACAAATTTTATTTATTTAAAAATAAAATTCACACCACACACTTTATTGTGTAAAGTCACCAATGTAGCCTATAGTGGGGCAAGAGAGGAACAATTTTAATTCAGAATTTCACTGAGGCTTTTATGAGTCAAACTACCCCCCTAATCAGCCAAGTTTCGGCAAACTCTAAACACCCTAAATCTAGATGGTGTTCCATTCCCACTCTGTCAGGTTCCTGAGGACATGGAGTTGTACAGCACCTGAAGAACAAGCCATTCCATTACACAAGTCACCACTGAGGGCCCAATAGTCATTGAATACATCTCCCAAATACTGAGTAGCTGCAAGACCTAAGCCATACCCACTGCTTGGCCAATGGGAAGACGCCCTGACTGGCCCAAGTGCTTATGATGACCAGGGATTCTGTATTCCTAAATGGCAGCACTTGACCAAGTTAATATGATTGCCCAATCTAATGACAAGAAGTTACTGATTAATGCCTGATTGGTTATGTGTATGTGGCATGATGGCAAGGACCTAACAGAAGAAGAAGAGATCAAGAAAAGGTGGCAAGAATATACAGAAGACCTGTATAGGAAGGATAACAATATTGGGGATAGCTTTGATGGTGTGGTCAGTGAGCTAGAGCCAGACATCCTGAAGAGTGAGGTTGAATGGGCCTTAAGAAGCATTGCTAATAACAAGGCAGCAGGAGATGACAGCATCCCAGCTGAACTGTTCAAAATCTTGCAAGATGATGCTGTCAAGGTAATGCATGCTATATGCCACCAAATTTGGAAAACACAAGAATGGCCATCAGACTGGAAAAAATCAACTTATATCCCCATACCAAAAAAGGGAAACACTAAAGAATGTTCAAACTATCGAACAGTGGCACTCATTTCACATACCAGTAAGGTAATGCTCAAGATCCTGCAAGGTAGACTTCAGCAATTCATGGAGCGAGAATTGCCAGATGTACAAGCTGGGTTTAGAAAAGGCAGAGGAACTAGGGACCAAATTGCCAATATCCGCTGGATAATGGAAAAAGCCAGGGAGTTTCAGAAAAACATCTATTTCTGTTTTATTGACTATTCTAAAGCCTTTGACTGTGTGGACCATAACAAATCGTGGCAAGTTCTTAGCAGTATGGGGATACCAAGTCATCTTGTATGCTTCCTGAAGAATCTGTATAACGACCAAGTAGCAACAGTAAGAACAGACCACGGAACAACGGACTGGTTTAAGATTGGGAAAGGAGTACGGCAGGGCTGTATACTCTCACCCTACCTATTCAACTTGTATGCAGAACACATCATGCGACAAGCTGGCCTTGAGGAATCCAAGGCTGGAGTTAAAATCGCTGGAAGAAACATTAACAATCTCAGATATGCAGATGATACCACTTTGATGGCTGAAAGCGAAGAGGAACTGAGGAGCCTTATGATGAAGGTGAAAGAAGAAAGTGCAAAAGCTGGTTTGCAGCTAAACCTCAAAAAAACCAAGATTATGGCAACCAGCTTGATTGATAACTGGCAAATAGAGGGAGAAAATGTAGAAGCAGTGAAAGACTTTGTATTCCTAGGTGCAAAGATTACTGCAGATGCTGACTGCAGTCAGGAAATCAGAAGACGCTTAATCCTTGGGAGAAGAGCAATGACAAATCTTGATAAAATAGTTAAGAGCAGAGACATCACACTGACAACAATGGTCCGCATAGTTAAAGCAATGGTGTTCCCTGTAGTAACATATGGCTGCGAGAGCTGGACCATAAGGAAGGCTGAGAGAAGGAAGATTGATGCTTTTGAACTGTGGTGTTGGAGGAAAATTCTGAGAGTGCCTTGGACTGCAAGAAGATCAAACCAGTCCATCCTCCAGGAAATAAAGCCAGACTGCTCACTTGAGGGAATGATATTAAAGGCAAAACTGAAATAGTTTGGCCACATAATGAGAAGACAGGACACCCTGGAGAAGATGCTGATGCTAGGGAGAGTGGAAGGCAAAAGGAAGAGGGGCCGACCAAGGGCAAAGTGGATGGATGATATTCTAGAGGTGACAGACTCGTCCCTGGGGCAGCTGGGGGTGTTGACGACCGACAGGAAGCTCTGGCGTGGGCTGGCCCATGAAGTCACGAAGAGTCGGAAGCAACTAAACGAATAAACAACAAATGTGGCATGAATCCAACTTACAAGAAATGCTGTGTTGGATCTGACTGAAGTTCATTGAGCCCACCATCCTATTTCCATCAGAGTGAGAGCCAAAGATTATCCTTTACTGTCTGCCCAGTATTGTGAATTTATATTTAGAGGCCAGTTACCTCTAGATATGAATGGAGAGGAAACTACCATCTCACACCAGTAGTAAGGAAGAGTTTTGGTATCCTACTGCTGATTCCAGCCTGGTGGATGTTTCTAGGAAATCCAGAGGAAGATCATGGAGGCATACTTTGCTTCTAGTAATTGACCTTCAGAGGTATAGAACCAGAGGTCCCAGACCTGAGTGAATCCCTCCAGCCACTAGGGCTATCCTCCAAAATTGCTTCTGAAACAAAATTGTTACTGTGATGAAGGGAGATGATTGAAAAGAAGAGGACTCACATGAACTGTATTTCATTCAAATGCATTTTACTTTACAACAAATTTTACTTATGTCCCTGTCTCCAGCCAACTTTTTGGAAGTTAGCACCTGGCATGCCACCAAAAGCCAAATGTTGTTCTTTGCCTGAGAAAGGTTCTATGTGGAGGTTTTATTTAGTTTTCGGAGTTGCAAAATTTGCATGCTAGAAAACGATATGATGTAAAGCCCCATGCTGGTTCCTTTAGATCAGCCTTTCTCACCCTTTTGACCCTGGAGGAACCTTTGAAATATTTTCCAGGCCTCGGGGAACCCTGTACATTCAGGCTCAAATATAGGCCAGGAGTTACAAAATTATTATATTCGTTTCATGGGTAGGCCTGTATATATGCATTAACATTGTTCTTAAACTAAAAATAAAGAATGAAATTTACCTCTTTAATGACAAGTTGCCTCAATTTGAAATAATTTTTTAAATAAACCATGATCTCCCGGGGAACCCCTAGTGACCTCTCGCAGAACCTGAGGGTTCCATGGAACCCTGGTTGAGAAACCCTGCTTTAGATTATTGTTGCTGCTGTTTTCTACAGTTTTCTGCAAAGTAGCATGTGTCTTTTCAGAGATATTCAAGTTGCTCTGGTACCTGAGGTAGGTAGATATTAATTTGCTTGTTTGTTAGATTGATTGGCAATGCTGATAGGCAGTCAGAAGGCTGGAGGATGAATTCTGGGAAAGATAAATGGGAGGCAAAATGCATTTGTGTATGTGTGGGGAACACAAATTGTGCGATGGGTCCTTCTTCCACTAGAAAGATTACCAAAATCACCAAATGTCATAACAACCAAACTCACCCAGTTACCATTATAACTGGACAGTGGTTTGAACCCATATCTCCCTGTTGAGTCAAGTAATATTGCATCCACTCTACTAGGAATAAACAACATTCAGGCTTGTAGAATCTATGACTGTACTTGAACCCAAATGTCCTTCAACCAAGGACAAGACTGAAAAAGTAGATGAGGGGACTGGAGCCAGATGCAAAGTGCCACAGGACAGACTTATGTCTACTTCTCTCCTCCCACCCCCTGATGAGCCTCTCTATATTAACAAGTACATATCTGGATTTGCATTATTATAGATAAGGGACAAAACTCTGAAATAAGGGAACAGAGGAACAGGAAGACTTTGTTGAAAGCAAATAATTCTCATATATTACAAGAGAAGTGAAAGCAGTGGGAAGAAAGAAGTGATTTGCACAAGATCAGCCAAGGCAATGATTTTTTTTTAATTGGAGAAAGATTCATTTCCAGTCTTAAATCATTGCAAGGCAGAATTTTTGGAGGTTTCCTGCAAAACCATCTAGTGCTTTGGTAGACTAGACACTCCACTCTCTCTTTGCTTTATATCATGTGGACAAATATATTTGAGAAGGTTCCTTCCATGGTGGTCCAGCTGAATTCTGTGGCATTACTCCCTCAAATTAAAATTTTATGGAGATGTTTGCTCCTTTTACATTGATGTTGCTGGCAAACATGAATACAGAACACACATCTGAAGGTCAACCAGTATTTTTATGTGGCCCAGCTGTTTTTAATGCATCCTCTTCACTTAATGTGCCTGTAGTTCCTTAGCCCAACAGGGAATGACTCTCTCCAAGCTTCCAGGGGGAAGATGAAATATACTAAGCTGTATCTGTGACAGCCTCCTCTGTGTTCCTCCAATGCAATGCAGTGGCTCAGAGCGATTTCAGAAAATGAAACCGGATGGGTTTCTTATGGTATGTGTGGGGCTGGAATTAGATCTCAAATGTATGTTTAGATAAGCATATGAATCTTTCCCAAAAATCAGAGGAGACTGAAAACTTGAGGGGTCTGTAGAAAATAGAACATGTGAAACTTGCCCAATGGCTTTCTTGATTGGCTGTTTCCCTCCTTGCTTTTCTTCATTACAGATGAGTTAAAACAATGCAACGCAGGAGGGGTGCTACAAGTTAGTTATGCCTTGGTGGTGGGGGGGGGGGTTGCATTTCATACCGGCTGCAATAAAGCTCTTTTGGGCAAAATTAATGGCACAATTATTCTACGACAATGTTTCTCAACCTTGGCGACTTTCAGATGTGTGGACTGCAACTTCCAGAATTCCCCAGCCAGCAAGATTCACACATCTGAAAGTTGCCAAGGTTGAGAAACACTGCTGTATGGGATGCAGGCCTTCCCCAGTTTTGCCCCATCAGAATGGGTACAGGCTTTACACCTCCCTCCATGTGTCCCAAATGCCACCCATTGGCTGGAGATAGGCATGATTAAAGTGGAGGGTGTATCTCCCCTCCCTAATCACCCTAGAGGATTGGCCCCCTTGGTCCCCCAGGACACTTACCCATCTACCTGGGTTAAGGCTGTTAGACTGAAATTAAGCCCTCCAGAGGTTCTAGCAATGGGCCATGATAGAGCTAAGCTGGCCATTCAAAAAAAAACCCTTGATGTAGAACGTCAGGAAGGTATTGGGAAGGTACCAGAATTTTTGGCCTTGGAGTGGCTCAGATATTCAGTGGCTCCTGTGGAGGACCCCTCTCAGTGAGCCACAGAAAAGCTTTTACCCCGGTGAGGTGCCGAGCACTACCCTACCTCGTGCTGGAGTGCAAGTATAAAAAGTGCCCAATGGCTTTGCCCCGGGACATGGGGGAGGTAGAAACTCGAGAACATACCATCCTCCATTGCCCGTCCTATAGAGGTGTAAGGGCCAGGCTTATTCTTCCCCTGACTGCTTCTCATGGACCAGGCTCAGCCGATGCCCAGTATCTGTTCAAGGATGACAGTCCCCACATCACAACTCATGTGGCTGCTTGCAAAGTTCGACAGGCACGTACTGACTATAGCACCAGTTAAATAGAATACATCGGTTTTATGTTTGCTTTTCTTTTATGCTACTGTATCAGTTTTGGCCTCATTGTTTAACTTTGATAGAGCCTACCCAGTTCTGATTTTTTTTTATTGCTACTTGTATTTTAGCCCACAGTTGGATATACATGCTTGGTACTTCTAGCTCATTTTAACTCTGACCTGGTGGGCAAATTCGATCCATCATTCTTACTGTTTTTACTGTTTCTATTGCTTTTATTGTCCTATTTGTACTGGTCTATGACCATAATAATAAAGATTTTACTATCTTGTACAAGTTAGTTACGTAGTTTTCCAACTCTGCAGGTTTACCTCTGTCCACTGCTGTATAATTTTTGAAAAGGTCACTGCTAGTAGCACTGCCTGCAGAAAGAAGGGGCAAAATTTGTGAGGGAAGGGTGTCTTTCAAAATATTTCAAAGCAATGAAGCCATGCCATTTACTGTGTCTCTTCCTTAAAACTGAAAGCTTGGAAGTGTTAAGTTCCCTGTCAACACCCAGAAGTCCTAGCAAAAAGATGGCAGCTTCTTGATTTTCCTGACCCAAAGATGCATGTATTCTGTGAAGTCAGTTGCAGCATACAAGGTTGGCTGAATTTGCGCTGTAGTTTTTGGCTTGCAAAAAGCCTCCCTTAGGTTACCAGCCTTGGGGGTGTCCAGCTTTTACCAGATGGGAATTGTAGATACCTGAACCTAGTTTAAACAGCAAGTTCACCAGCCAGTGCCAAGATTGTGTGCCAGCCCACAGTGGTTGCCAGGCCCTTCCTTTTTCATGACCGTTCTCAATGCCCTGCTTGCTGGGGTCAACCAGGCCTTGGCTTCAAAGAGCATTGTTTCCTTCATGACAAGAGCAAACATCTCTCTGTGCCAACCCCAGGACTGAACAAGTCTTAGCAGCCCCAGAGACAGAGGTGCATCTGTTGAATGACAGCCTTTATTTAAGAGCTCTCAGTGAGCACCTGGAGACTGAGAAGGACTTGGCTGCTGAAGCAGGTGAAGATTGAAGAGAAGAGCTTTGATCTCTCCCACAGGTGTACTAAAAGGAGGGGGGGAAGGTGAGCCAGGGAGCAGCTCCTTCAGAGCAGTATTTCCCAAACTTCAGGGCATTTCTCAGGCACACTTGCAACTGCTAGTTCACTTTAAATTTTGTAGGAAATACTAGGGGTGAGCAAATCAACTAAGATCTAATTCAAATCACCAATGTGGTTTGGTTTGAACAGTGAGTTGCGTTCAATCAACATATGTGTACAGAGGCATAAAAGCCCCTCAAATCTTTGGATCAATTTAAAGGCACCTGGTTCAATTAAATAATGCAATGGGAGGAACAATTTGGATCAAACCACTTTCAGATTAAAGTTTTGCCCAGCCCTGGTGAAGGCAACTCGCTTTTATAAGAACCTATTTTATGATTGTTTGGGTGTGAATCTATTCCTGATTGAAATGAAGTCCTGAGAAGCTTCTCCTACAAAAGTTCTTGATTCCTATTTTGGCTGAAAAGGGGGACACCTTCCAAAAAGCAGGCTGAAGGAGCAGGAAGCCAGCTGGAGCTTGAAATAAATGTAGTGCAGCATTGTGTTGGAGATGTAATGAGGACAATGCCTCTTTAAAAGATATGTTCTTTCAATGTCCTATGCTTACTAAATTTTGGGAGAAAGTAGTGGATCATATAAATGTGACTGTGCAACAAAAGCTAAAATTTTCAGAGGACAATATTCTCTTGTACTACATACCTAGTGCATGGAATTTGACAGCTGGACAACATAAATGGATTCTCCATGCCCTTGCTATGGCCAAAAGGCTGAGATTGCAGCATTGTAAAGAAAAACGCATGGCCCCATTCACTCAATGGACTGAAGACCTGGTTACACTTGCACCTATGAGCAGATTGCCCATAATCGTAGACTTTGTATGGATAAATATAATGAAATGTGGGACTCATTTATACAAAATACAGTAGTTTAAGGAAAGCATGAAGGTTATTTAATTGTATTAGAAATAAATATAGATATATATTTGCATCATATTTGCATTAGATAAATACATGTAGAATTGTAACTGTTTATTGTTGTAATGACATATTTCATATTTTTATTTTACTTTTTCTGTTGTACTTTTCTCACTTTTTAAGACACCTGTTGTTTTTTTTGATAATGTATGTATTTTTGTGTATTTTTTTCTTTTTCTCTTTTTCTATTATTATCTAAAAAAGAAATAATAAATAATAAAGAGAAAGAAACAGTGAACGAAGATGTACTGACCTTGAATGAATTCAGATTTCCAAGGACTGATGAACTCCATCCTGAAGTACTGACTGTACCTGATGAAGTTCAGGCTGAATTTTTATGTTTAGTTTTTGAGGGATCTTGAAGTCTCAGATGCTGGAAGAAGGAAAATGTCTTCAAAAAGGAGGGAACGAAGGGCCCGGGGAACTTCAGACCAGTGAGACTGATAACTGGAAGGTGATAGAGCTGATCATGAAGTGATCTGTAATCACTCCTTGAAAACATTGGAGTGATGACCTGAAATCAGTATGGATTTGTCAAGAAAATTTACCAGATTACACTAGACTGTGTTTAAGAAAAATCCATCTCTAGTCTTGTGTTAGATGTTATTGCTAATGATACCTGCGTTCCGCCAAGGAGTTTGGAGCAGGTATCATCTTATCTTCTTACCTGACAGCATTTTGAGGTAGGCCAGGTCAGGCAACAGAGTCCACAAGAAGTATCATAATTCTGCTTTATTGTTGTAGGGTATAATAACAGAACCTTGAACCTATGTCAGAGATTCTCTCTCCCCTAAAAAGAATTGAGGTGGGGACATCTGGAGTCTCTTTTTTCATGTCTCCCTTCTAGAGCTAAGCTGGTGTTTGCCTAATGGCTGTTGAGTCCCTTTTTCAAAGTTATCTCTGTCCTCCTCTACATTATCACTGCATGCAAGCCTGGTCTTACCATTTGATTTGGACTAACAGTTACTCTGCTTATGGGCGCCTCTAGGGCTGTGCATGTAACACCTCTGTTACTGGTGTGCTTCTGGCTCCAATTCAAGGTGTTGGTTATGATCTTTAGAGCCCTTCATGGCATGGGCCCAGGTTACCTGAGGAACTGTCTTGTCCCAATTACATCGACTTGCCCCACCTAGTCTGGCAGGAAGGGCATGCTGCAGACACCATTAGTTAAAAAATTCCAACTGGTGGGGTTGAGAAGGAGAGCCTTTTCTGCCATTGCCCACCCTGTGGAACATCTTGCCCCCTGAGGTGAGGTTGGCCCCCACTCTTCTGGCCTTCAGAAAGAGCATCAAGACGTGACTCTGCCACCTAGCTTGGGAATCCAAGAGTGGTAGGCAGCCTTGGGGGTGTGGGGTGGCTAAAGATGCTCTCTCTGTCTTTTAGTTTCCCTCTTTTATCTTATATTTTTTCTACTTTCTATTTTTATAATGGTTTTATAATTTTTATTTGTAAGCTGCCCAGGGTCACTTTTATAGTGAGATGGGCAGTATATAAATTTAATAATGATAATAATAATGATAATAATAATAATAATAATAATAATAATTTAAAAGGTCTTATCTCTGCAGGGATTTCCAAAGTCATTGTGATCTCTGCTTAAAAAAGAGAAAAGGGTCAAGCTCCATTTGGGCAAAGACTTTGGGTTTTTGGATTAAAACCCAACACCACCATTCTTCTTCCCTCTTCCCCCTCCCCCTCCCATAGATGCACCAAGGCATCTATGGGTGGCCCCATGGATAGTCTGGCACCGCTTCCAGCCTCCCAACCGCTCCACATGCCTAGAAGGAGAGGCTAGAAGTTGGGAGGGGATGTGTACACAAACAACTGCTTTGCACAATCTCATTCTATCAACTGTATCAGGGATCCCAGGGTCTCTCTGCTCTATCTCTTTGGCCTCCAACTAGCTGAAGGCTGATGTAAACTGAAAGTCCCACAAATCAGCCAGGTTGGGGGGAACTGCCTTATTCTCTTGAGATGACATAACTGCTGATATATGCCAGAATGTGCCTACTGGGGAAGAAGAAAACACTGATAGACCACAACATGCAGCCTTGCATCTTCTGATTTGGTTGCCCATTCATCCAATAAAAGAAATAACAGTAATAATATAGGGCTTTCAAGATTCACTTCAATCCTTGTGGCATCTGCAGAGGGTGACAAAAGAGTCAAGACAGTGGCTTCAATGGGCACCCAAAGCCTCACCCATTTTTAATGTATATTGCCTGTGTGGTTGCAGCCATCTTGACCACAAGAAAGACAAAGATGTAACTGGGCATGCTTAAGGAAAGTGAGGAAGAACCCTTAGTCTGAATAGCATGAATGATTTCTAGCATCAGTTGGGTTAGAAAGGCAGCAGATGAGAGCCAGTTTGGTGTAGTGGTTAAAGTACCAGGCTAGAAACTGGGAGACTGGAAGTTCTAGTTCGATCTTAGGTGACCCTGGGCCAGTCACTCTCTGAAAAAGCAGGCAATGGCAAACCACTTCTAAAAATCTTGCCAGGAAAACTGCAAAGCTTAGTCCAGGAAGTTGCCAGGAGTCAACATTGGAGGAACACAAACATATCAATAATATATGGGATAAGTACATGTAAAACATTCCAGTACTTGTTTTGGCACTTACAAGACTTATTTTATTAAATACCTAACAGTAATAAAATATATAATTTCATTAAGCTATTCTGCTTGCAAGATTATTCCTAACCAATCCCCAAAGTTCTACCACAGTAAATTAAGGACAATAGCTTGATCTTGTACAAGAAAATTAGAATGACCTGCCAGAGTCCAGTTCAAGTATTTATTTGGATCTAAATTATTTCATTTTTACCTTTCCTTGACTGCCTATTTAGTCTGGGAATTCATTGCTGGACTTCCTTATGCTCTGCCATTAAATCCTTGTTACAGTAAGACCCTTCTGATTTAATACAAATTTTCCTTTTTGCTCAGCTGAGCCAAAGACTTGGCCCTAGCATGCTTAATTATGGAGATTCAGGTGTTGCATGTGAATCCTGGCTTGTGCAGCAAATGAGCAGAGACAGTAACTTTTTCAAAAGGTGCCATAGATTTAGCATAAAACAATTTTCCCAAATTGTGTCAAGGGCTCATAATTCCATTTTATTGCATGTGAAATGGTAGTGTGAGGAGGGCATTGATTCAGGACAGACTTGTTTGAGCGCAAGCCCCTATCTTATCTCTGGGAAGTAGGTGTCTTGTCTCTGAATGATTCACTGTTCTGCCTTGATATTTTTCTTATTGACCTTGACATGTACAAGATAATACTGCTGTGTCTGTAGTTTTTAGGATTAGATCACTCAATATATCCAAATTTAGAGACCCCCTTAAAGGAAGTTGCCTGGTATGACTCTAAATGAGTCACCAGTCTGGTCTGGCTTCCTTCCCATCAGCTTTCATTTAAGGAAGGGAGAGTAATCTATCAGTGTCTGTCTCAAGTCTGTTTAATTGATGTTTTCCAATGAGGCTTCTTGTATTTGTGCCTTAAGTGACTATTCCCAACTTATTTTCCTACTAATAGATTTTTATTAAACGGCATAAGCTTTTGTGAACTGCAGTTTCATCAGATGCATGGAATGGTTAAAGTGATGTAGGATTTAAATTGGGGTGAAGTGGGTGGGGGGTAGGTGTCAGAGGACAGTGTTTATGCAGATGCAGGTTACATGTGAGACAAGTTATAAGTATCTTATTTATTAACTACTGTAATGTGTTAAAAACCCAGTTGTGTTTGTTGAGACCTTCTGAAAAGGTCCTCCAGACTTCTCTTGATTTTTTGCTACCATAGACTAAGGATGGAGAACCCAGGGGCAATGGTTAATTGCACCTGGGTGCTCTAACCTTACACATCAAAGGGAAGGAAGGATAGAGGAGAGCCTACAAGCAACAGAGGGGCAAAGGATAAGAAGAGGGCAGATGGCAGCAACCCCATGAGAGACTGAGTGGCCACCATCACACAAGCTGTCAGCACAAACAAAAGGTGGGACGACAAAGGAGGGAGGAAGTGGAGCCAGTTGTGGCTTTGACAGCCTGAGGTAAAGACCTAACAAAGAACTTCACATATCCATCATGGCTTGTGCTGTGAGTTTCTGAGATTAGGCCTTAAGATAAAAACCTCACAGAAAGCCACACCTGACAGCATGGAGGCCTTACCAGAGGGAACAGAATGCCCCAACGCTCACCCACATGAGGCAATTACATGGGGAGACACCACGGATACCCTGGAAGGCCAATCACCTCAAACGGGGGGAGAATGGAGGAGGCCAAATTACAGAACCACAGAGGCCTACCCAGAACAAACCCCGAGATGATTAGAAGCTCCACACACCCTGCTGCATGAATTGTGGTTCCCAAGCAAGCTGCCTACCCCAGAAACTCCATCGCGGGTGAGCATAGAGGGAGAAAGAGCAGAAAACCCTGGCCCCAAAACTAGAGGCTTACCAGCAGGCTCAGAGAGCAGAGTGATGAGGCTGGAACAAGATATGGCGGCCCTATGCGGGTCAGTAGAATGCCTGCTCCAGAGGTTTGAGGCCAGAATGTGGAATCCAGTAGCAACGGGAGAGGGAGTGGCGCGAGGAGCGATTGTAGGCAAGAACGCATTTGACCAACTGAAAGTATTGTTCACATCAGAACCGATTCTACGCCATCCTGGCCCCACACGGCCCCTAGAAGTCCCAGCAAATGCTTCGGATGTGGCAATTGGGGCCATTCTGCTACAGAAGGACGATGCTGGTGAATTGAGGCTGTGTGCTCACCTCTCACAAAAATTCTCAGACACTGAACAACACTGGCACGTGTGGGAGAAGGAAGCGTTCACAGTCCGGTGGGCACTGGTGACATGGCAACACCTCCTAGAAGGGACTTCTCACCCGTTCGAGGTTTGGACAGACCACAAGAACCTAGAAGCTCTAAAATCTCTGAGGAAATTGAACCCCAAGCAGATATGATGGGCACAATTTTTCCGACGGTTTAACTTCACACTGAAAGTTGTGTACCCCAACACAACAGCTTACAGAAGGAGGTAGTAGACTCCATCATCCCAACTACCCAATTTGGGCTGGCAGCTACTACATGGAGCCAAACAGCAGCAGCAAAGGTGGACAAAGACTTGAAAGCCAAGATCCAATTCAACTGTCAACAAGATATCTGGCTGACTTCCAATAAAACTTTCCTGGTGGAAAGGATGGGACTGTGGTGGAAGGGTGAGAAATTGTACATCCCAGAGACCCTATGAAGGAACATCTTGGAGTGTTGCCATGATGCCAATGTGGTGGGACATTTCGGATTTGTGAAAACCCTTCATTTTGTTCGACGACAATTTTGGTGGCCAACCTTGAGGAAAGATGTGGAGGAATACACAGCAGCTTGCCCCATCTGTGCCATAGCTAAACATATCGGAGGCAAGCCTAGAGGCCTTTTACAAAATGTGGCAAGTCCAAGCTGCCCATGGAAACAAATCGCCATGGACTTCATTGTTGAACTCCCTGAGAGCAAATGGAAGACAGTCATATGGGTGGTCACCGACCTTTTTTCAAAACAGTCTCACTTCGTCCCATGTACCACACTTCCACAATCAACTGGCCAGGATGTTCATTCACCACATCTATTGCCTTCACGGTACTCCTGAACATATCATAAGCGAAAGAGGAACTCAATTTACTTCCAGATTCTGGAAGCAATTTCTCAAGTTAATTGGTGTTGACCAAGGGCTAAGCTTCGCCCACCACCCAGAAACTGACAGGGTGAGTGAATGGAGGAATCAAATCCTCGAACAATACTTGTGCTGCTACGTCAGCCACCAGCAAGACAATTGGGTCGATTTACTCCTGTTTGCCAAGGTAGCATATAATAATGCAGTACATGCAAGCACAGGATTTACATTTCAGGTCACCATGGGACAAGACTTCATGCCCATCCCAGAACTCCCACAACTCCACACCGAAATACTCTCCTTGGATGATTGGATTGCACAACTCAGGGACAGCTGGCCTACAATTGTCAAGGTGCTTGATGTCGCCAAGGCCAATTACAAAAAATACGCTGATAGAAAGAGGTCCACCAAGTGGCCCCTAAAAGTGGGAGATGTCATGAGTACTGATGGTGAACAGGAGGGGGCCACTATCCAGGGGCAAAAACACATGCGTAGTTTAGACAGTTTGAGCTGTCATTCAAAGAGACACAGAACAGACCCACCTTGACTTTTGGGGTTTTATCTGTCTGAGTTTTCCCACGCTTCTTCAGTTTGGTAGGATTTTCTGTCTACTATAGCATTAATAAAGCACTAGAGACTTCTTCCTTGTCTCGGCGTGGTTCTTGCTTAGTCAGGACATCAATCCTATGAAACTCTTACTCCCACTGAAAGAGGGAGGAAAGGAAAGAATTTTGGCGGGGGCAATATGTCTTTGGAAAACCAAGAACTATGACAAGCCATACAACAATTGGCAGCAGCCTTGCAGCAACACCAGCAGCAAGTAGATCTTCAGGTCAACACATTACAAGCGGCTATGCTCCAACAGTTACAACAACCAGCTCCAATCATCCCACAGCTGGTGCCAGCAATGGCAGCAGCAGCTCCACCAGTAGTCTTGAGATCCCAGGGCAGCTTACCGGAGAAGTATGGGGGAGAAGCTGGACAGTTGAGAACCTTTCTTACCCAATGCACAATGTTTTTCGACAGCAGACCAGCAGAGTTCCCAACAGACCGAACCAGAGTCACCTTTATGTTAAGTCTGCTAAAGGGTCAGCAGCCAAATGGGCTATTCACGTGGTAGAGAACAATGACCCAATTCTCAATAACTACCAGAATTTTCTGGCAAGTTCCGAGCACACTTTGATGACCCAATCAGAGAGGTCACTGCCAGCTGGGAAATTCGGAAGCTCAAGCAAGGCAACAAGAGAGTGGGAATTTACATTGCTGATTTCAAGCTGTTAGCAGGGGATCTGGACTGGAATGAGAGTGCTTTGAAAGACCAATTCAAACAGGGGCTGGATGAGGAGATAAAAAACGAATTGGTGTGCCAGGGAACACCAGCTACTTTAGAAGATTTATATCAGTTGTCTGTGGTCATAGACACCAGACTAGAAGAGCTCAGGCAGCTGCAGCTGGGGAGAGGCAGGGGCTTCAGATCGCTTCCAGGATTTCCAGCTCTCTCTGCAGCATCTCTCTACTCAGGACCAGAGGAGCTGATGCAGATCAGGGCGAGCAGGAGGCTTACTCCCGAAGCTGAGAGACAGAGAAGGAGAGAGAGAGCCCTCTGTTTCTATTGTGGAGCCCCGGGGCATATGGTGAAAGCTTGCCCAGTGAGAAACCAAGCAACTTCTGTAAGAGCCCCAGGGCAAGCAGCAGAACCAAGAGCCATCCCCGCCTCTACTTCCAACCAGGGAAACTCTGTCGGTCTCCCTCCACAGAGCTCAGTAGGGAGACCATCAATCAATTAAGAAGGGCTCATTCTGAGGATTCCAGGCAATCCTTTTTCTACTTACCAGTCATAATGCATGTAAACCCAGAGCACCATGTCAAGTTAGAGGCTCTAGTTGATTCCGGAGCTTCCACCAATTTTATTGATGTACAGACAGTACAAGACCTGAACATCCCAACCATAGAATTGCCACGTCCCATAGAAGTTGAGACCATTGACGGCCAGCCCCTCAAGGCTGGGCCAATTTGAAGATCCACAGAACCTTTACAGCTAACAATGGGACACCACACTGAGTGGATCCAACTTTATGTTACTGCATCAGTTAATGTACCTATAATCCTGGGCACACCTTGGCTGAAGCTCCACAACCCACTGTTGGACTGGGCTATGGGAGCAGTCTCCTTCCCAGCTAAGGAATGCCAGCACCACAAGATTCAAGCCGTCCTTCTCTCTTCAGCAACCAACGCAGTCATCGAAGTGGGGTGTGTGTGCACTTGCCAGCCAAGTATGCAGATTTTGCAGATGTTTTCAGCAAACAAGAGGCCACAGCACTATCCCCCCCCCCCATAAGGACTGTGATTGCACTATTGAGTTGATACCAGGAGCCAAGATTCCAGCAAGGAAACAATATCCCATGTTGCCCAAGGAACTAGCAACCTTGAAAGATTATTTGGATACTAATCTCCAAAAGGGTTTCATCCAACCTTCTACTTCCCCAGCATCTGCTCCTACATTCTTCGTACCAAAGAAGCCTGACCCATTGGTCTGGGTCCAATGGCATTGGCAGCTCAGGAGGCACCCTTGAGAGTTGTTCATGATTTTAGCTCCTTCAATAAAGTCACAGTCAGAGAAAATTATCCATTTTCCCTAATAGCTGACCTGCTGGATCGTTTACAGAAAGCAGGCATTTTTACTAGGTTGGACCTCAGGAATGAGTACAATCTGATCTGGATGAAAGAGGGGCATGAATATCTGACTGCCTTCGATACCAGGTATGGAAAATTTGAAAATCTCATGGTCCCTTTTGGATTAGCTAATGCTGCAGCCATATTTTCCCAATTTATGAATCAAATTTTCTCTGATTTACTATATAAGTATCTGGTCATTTATCTAGATGACTTATTAATATTCTCTGAGGATGCTACAACACATGTAACCCATGTACATAATATCTTACAAAGACTGAGAGAGAACAAGCTGTTTGCCAAGCTAGAGAAGTGTGCCTTCAATTTAACGGAATTACATTTCCTAGGATATAGAATATCAACAGAAGGCATATCCATGGATCCTTCAAAAGTCCAGGCAATTCCCTCTTGGCAACCCCTCCGCAATGTGAAAGGCGTGCAAGAATTCCTAGGATTCGCCAATTTCTATAGAAAATTTATACATAAATTTAGTGACAGGGCCAAGCCCCTCACACAGCTTTTGAAGAAAGGATCCAAATTCCTTTGGGGGGAGAGGGAGCAAGCAGCCTTCCAAGAATTTAAGCAACTCTTTGCATCCCAGCTGCTTTTAAAGCATCCTGATACCATGAAGCAATTCATAATACATTCAGATGCTTCAGATTTTGCTATTGCTGCTGTTTTATTGCAATATACTGACAAAGTAGGGAAGACATTGCTTCCTTGTGCCTTTTTCTCTCACATGCTCTCGCCAGCAGAGAGAAACTATGATGTTTTTAACAAGGAGTTGCTGGCAATTAAAGCAGCATTTTAAGAGTGGAGGCACTGGCTAGAAGGTGCCACCTTTCCTGTGAAGGTTTGCACTGATCACAAGAATTTACAGCTTCTACAAAACACCAGATCTCTCACCCCACGCCAAATCAGATGGAGCCAGTTTTTCTCCCGTTTCAATTTTGTTATCTCTTATGTTCCCGGGGCGCAGCTGTTTGGCAGATGCCTTGTCTTGATCCATTCAGGCAACCCCTGCTACTCACCAGGAGGCCCAGGCTACTATATTACAACCTCACAACTTTGAGCAGTCTATGGGGGGGAACCAGACAGAGATTTTAGCAGCAGGCAGACAAGCAGAGGACCTCTTTGCAAGGGTCAAAGCTAAGCAGCAACAGGACCCATATGCCAAGGCCAGGATGGATGACCTCCAGAAGGGTCTACAAGACATCGCATCCCCATTTAATGTAGAAGCAGGAATCCTCTGGCATAGTGGGTGATTATACATTCCCCCGTCATTGAGGGAAGAAGTACTGAGACTTTGCCATGACCATCAAACTGCTGGGCATGGAGGTGTTTTCAAAACTCTCCATAGAGCTCTGAAAGACTACTGGTGGCCTAAGATGACTGCAGACATAAAGGGTTATGTAGTGTCTTGTCATACCTGTGAGCCAAGCCTCTCCAGGGAAGCCCGCAGGACTCTTGCAACCCCTCCCCACACCCAGTGGGACTTGGGATACAGTTTCCATGGATTTCATCACTGATTACCCCTGGTCCAGGGACTGACTTCCATACTAGCAGTGGTGGACCTTTTCACTAAAATGGCACATTTTATTCCTTGCAAGGGCCTCCCATCTGCACAAGCCACAGCACAGTTGTTTATAGACCATGTTTTTAGATATAGAGGCATGATAAATCACTTGGTGAGTGACAGAGGACCTCAGTTCACTTCCAGGTTCTGGAGGGCCCTTTTCCAGTCATTAGGGGTCCAGATCCACCTATCATCATCACATCATCCTCCTAGTAATGGAGAAGGTGAGAAAATTAACCAATGGCTGCAACAGTATCTCAGGTGTTACACCACTTATCAGCAAGACAATTGGCCAGCCCTGCTCCCCATGGCAGAATTTACTTACAACAACTGTCATGAGTGAGGATGGCGAGCAGGGGGCTCCCATCCAGGCTGTAAAGTGCATGCGTAGTACTGAGGAATTAGGTGGCCATTCAAAGAGACACAGATCGGGCCCGCCTTAGTCTTTGGGGTTTATATGTCTGGGTTTTCCCACGCTTCTTCAGTTTGTTAGGATTCTCTGTTATGTAGCAGTAATAAAACACTAGAGACCTATTCCTTGTCTCAGCGTGGTTCCTGGCTGTTAGGACATCAACTCTATGCAGTCCTCTACCAAGATGTCTCCTTTCCAAGCACTCTACAGGGTTAACCCTCGGGTGTTGCCCACCTCCTCCCAGCAGGGAACTGTTCCAGCAGCAGCTGATTTTCTTAAAGAGCAACAAGCTGCACAGGAATTGTTAAAGGAGCACCTGAACAGGGCAGAAAGTGCTTACAAGATTGCTGCAGATGCTCACAAACAAGAGGGGCCAGTGATTGCTGTAGGAGACAAAGTGTGGCTCTCTAACAAGTTTTTGACTTCTACCAGGCTTTCCAAGAAGTTGGACTCTAAGTTTGTGGGCCCTTTCACTGTGGTGCAGCAGATAAATCCAGTGACTTATTGTTTACAGCTGCCAGCATCCATAGAAGTCCATCCTGTGTTTCACAGATCCTTGCTAGCCAAAGACCCCCCCCCCAAGTGCCTTGCAATCACAAATGCCCCCCCCTACCTCCAGTAATTGTGGATGGGGAGGAGGAATATGAAGTCGAGGAGATTCTGGACTCTAGGAGGAGGGGAAGGGGCATCCAATATTTAATACACTGGAAAGGGTACCCTGAGGAAGAGCACACATGGGAAAATGCCAGAGATGTGCACGCACCAGCACTGGTTCAACAATTCCATCAGCTTTTCCCACACAAACCCAAGCCTTGCACTCTACCAGAGATTCTTCACTTGGCCTAGCAAGCAGAGGAATCCCAAGCAGAGGAGTTTGTAAGTTGGCAACCTCCACCCCTATCAGAGGCTCTGAGGCCAGAGCGAGAAGAGAAGGGGGAGCCACAGCCCTCCACCTCAGGCTTGCATTTCCCAAGGGGGAGGGGGGAGGAATCTTCTAATCATCTAGCTATTTTCCAGAAGCAGCCACCTGGGCCAGAAGCATTATCAGAACTGGAGAGCAGCAGTGATTCGTCCTTGGAGGAGTTTTCCTTTGAAGAATTTCCATCATTGCCCAGTTCCCATGGGAGCTTGGAGGGGGAGATGGACTCTCATGAGACTTTGGAGTGAGGAGGGAACTCCGGAAGGGAGGGGGCTGAAATGGAATGTGAATCTGGAGGGGAGGGTGATGTCATGAATACTGATGGTGAACAGGAGGGGGCCACTATCCAGGGGCAAAAACGCATGTGTAGTTTAGAGATTTTGAGCTGTCATTCAAAGAGACACAGAACAGACCCGCCTTGACTTTTGGGGGTTTATCTGTCTGGGCTTTCCCACGCTTCTTCAGTTTGGTAGGATTTTCTGTCTACTATAGCATTAATAAAGCACTAGAGACTTCTTCCTCGTCTTGGCATGGTTCTTGTTTAGTCAGGACAGGAGACATGGTTTATCTTTCTACTAAATACTTGAAATCAAATCAGCCGTTGAAGAAACTCAGCCCAAAGTATGCCGGCCCGTTTCCAATCATGCGACTTATCAACAATGTCACAGTGCAACTCCGACTTCCAAAAACATTGCACAATATTCACCCAGTCTACCATTGCTGTCTTCTTAAACCAGTATGAACGTCGACGCGATGGCACCCTAAACCACCCCCGCCCACCCCCACGCTGATTGACGGTGAACAGCACTTCGAGATACAAGAAATTCTACCCTCCAGGCTATGTCGGGGGGGCTTCCAATACTTAGTACGCTGGAAACACCTACCAGACACAGAAAATGAGGGGGTGGTAAGCCACCATGTCTGAGCGCCCCACCTAGTCAGGGCGTTCTGTAAGCAATATCCCACTAAACCTATATAGCTTAAACAGAATGCTTTGTCATATGTACCTCCTAATTAGTTCTCTTTTTTTTGCCAGGTGCCTCTGTATCCAGGGGACGAAATGGCGGGGAGGCCATCTTCCTGCAGGGAGGTGGCATGTAAGGATGGAGAACCCAGGGGCAATGGTTAATTGCACCTGGGTGCTCCAACCTTACACATCAAAGGGAAGAAAGGATAGAGGAGAGCCTACGAGCAACCGAGGGGCGAGGGATAAGAAGAGGGCAGGTGGCAGCAACCTCATTCACAACTGAGAGACTGAGCGGCCGCCATCACACAAGCTGTCAATGCAGAGGAAGGGGCGGGACAAAGAAAAGGCGGGAAGACAAAGGAGGGAGGCGGGAGGAAGTGGAGCCAGTTGTGGCTTTGACAGTCTGAGGTAAAGACCTAATAAAGAACTTCGCGTATCCATCGTGGCTTGTGCTGTGAGTTTCTGAGATTAGGCCTTAAGATAAAAACCTCGCACATAGCTGTCCTCGTTCAATGTCTACTTCCAGTTTGTCTTCTTCCAAGAAGGAAGTAGACTCAGATGGGGAAGCAGAAAATCTGGCAAACAGTGA